>NC_090830.1:132027699-132344417 GCF_028021215.1 Eschrichtius robustus | reverse complement strand
GCGATGGACCCAAGTATTTAAGGGCTACCGCAGAGCGCGAGCGAAACCCCACTCCCCAGCCCGGAGGTGGCAGGAAAAGAAGTCGGGGGGAAGGGGAGTCATCTGGCGGAAGAGAGGTGGCAGGGCAGGCGGCGCGTCCAGCCGCGGCTGATCCGTGGTCGGTAAACAAGCCGAGCGGACCCACCCTCCCACAGCCCCGGGCCTGTCCCCGCATCGGGAAAGCCCAAGATGGAAGCGCGGCGGGGCCAGACCTTGCCGCCTCCCTTCTCGCCTGCGACGCCTCCCCGGGGGTCGCTGGCGGACGGCCCGGGAGACCCAGCGGCCTGGGCGCCATCAGGGAGCGAGGGGCCCGGGCAGGCCGCGGCGGAGCCGCGAGGGGCCTGCAGCGGGGCGCCCTCCCGGGGCCCAGTTACCTGGCGGCGGCGGTGGCTCTTCCTCCAGCTCCTGCTCCTCCTCCCAGTCCGACGCTCGGCGCCCGGCGGCCGCGGCGGCGGCGGCGACTCCCCGAGCAGCCCGCGGCGACGAGCCGAGCCCGGCCCCTCTCCGCCTCCCTCCGCACCGCCGCCCGCCCCGCTGCTGCCGCCTCCGCCCTCTCCCCCCAGTCAGGACATGGTCACCGCGGGCCCGCGCGCGACTCCCGCTGCCGGAGGCGGGGGCAGAGGGGCGGAGAGCAGGCACGGAGGCGGGGGGACGCAGGGGGGAGGGGGGAGAGAGGAGAGGGGGGCGGCCTCGGGCGCAGCGGGCTCCTAATGGCGGCGGTGAGGGGCCCCGGAGCCAAAAAAAACCCCACGGCAAGCAGCACAACGTCAAGGCCGGACCCCGCCGCTCGTCGCCCTGTCATTGGCCCCGAGGCCGCCAGCGGCGCAGCCAATGGTCGGCCGCCTCTTTCCGGGCGCAGAAGGCGGGCCGCAGAAAGGGGACGTCACGCCGGCGCCGGGCCCCGATTGTGAGGCGGCGGCGAGTGCCGGCCCCCGGGTCCCGCCCCCTGTGCGGCGGCCGGTTGGCTGCGGCTGCGGGACTTCGGCGACGTGCGGGGCACGTCGGGAGGCGACGGCGCGGCGTGTGCGGGGCACGGGGACGCAGCCGGGGTGGCTCGGAGGGCGTTCTTGCTGCTGCACAGCTGCTAGTGCCCGATCTCTGCTGCTCTTACAGCGGACTTCTAAGTCAACCCCCAAGTCTCACCAAGTGAACTACTTAGTGACAGATTCTGCATCACTTTTTCTTATACAGCTTCAAACTCTTGATAAGACACCAGGGAAGATAAATGTTTAGGTTAGATAATTTCATTTTCATATATCTTTTTTTTACAATGTCTGTTTATTCCTGTCTTCGAGGCAGCTATCCATTTATATTTGTGAATGTGTAAATTTATAATGTATGTATTACCTAAGTACATGCATATATTCATGATGAAAAGCCATAGAGCTGTATGCCAATTATATCTCAAAATTAATTTTTAAAAAAAGCCATGGATACTTCGCTTTTCGCTCTCTTTTACTACTTCCTAGCTCTAGTATTGGGTAAACCTAATTTTCTAATGGTTTGCTTTTACTGTAAATTGTAACTGTAAGGGAGAGATTAAATTATAGCCATGGGGAAAAAAAAAACTGCCGGGAGAATTACATGAGCCAAAGTTCTAAAGAGAATATGTTATATGGTGATGTTTCGTATATTTCTTTTTTTAATATAAATATAGCCAAATAGTCTTAAGTCATTTACCCAATTACTAAAACCCCATAAGTATGTCATATTTTTCCGGCTGGAGAGCTTTGCTTTTCTCAATGAGACTTTGCCTTGCATTTTTCATACTTCAAATTTTATTTCAAGAATTCCAATGAGCGTAAAAACTTTAAAAGTTGTAAACCTCTTAGCACTGTCAAAAAGCACTGAGGCGTCTGAAGTTTCGGACGCCTCAGCTTCAACAGAAAGAATGTATTATTCAGAGTTTAACTGGATTTTTAGAACTCGGATGGTGACTTCATTTAGTAAAACTATGCCTGGTATTCTCATAGCTTCACTATGGCCACTGAAGAGAAATACCTTATATAGCTTCCTCTCATCAACAACCTCTTTCCTAATCAGTGGTATATTTTACCCTTGCAACCATTCCTGTGATGTAGAGATTTTTAATAACCACCATCTTCCCAGAGCAACATTTTTTGCTCAAGGACTCATCAATAGAGTTTAAACTGCAACAGTCATTTGCCTGCAAAACTTAACACACATTCTCAAACATATAATTAACACAATTGTAGATAAAATTAAACCACGTTATTATGTAAGAACAAATGGTTCCACCAACATTTCACTTTGAAAATACTTTAAGAGCCTCTGAGAACCTCCAGTTTGCCCTTCTTGAAGCTCACCAGCAAGTTACCAAGAACCACAGAATTAGGTGTTTTTGTTTAGTTTGAGTTGTAATTCATTTTGTTAAGGAAAGGGGATATTGTTTAAGTAAGCTTATTAATTCTTCATGAAGTTTAGCAAACTTAAAGTCCATGTGTCAAGGAATAACAAGCACACAAAGATGAGTAAGACATTTTCTGTGTTTGCGGGAACTACAGCATAGGAAAGAAGACAAGACAAAAATAACCATAATTACAATAGGAGGTAGAATGTGCTGAGTAAATTCAAACGAAAACCATCTTGTAATTGAGAGGAAGAGCAAATCCAAAAATGACTCTATGTTAAAGCTGAAAAGGCACTTGTTACCAAGCCAGTGGTTCTCAGCCCTGGCTACACATGAGGAGCTTTTCAAAATATACCTATCTGGGCCCTACCCAGACCTACTGAAACCATCCCCAGGAGGAGAGTTTGCATTGGCTGTGTTTTAAACACACTCCCCAGGTGATTGTAATGTGCAGCCAGATACTGACATTGTCCCAGCCCCGAAGTTTGCAGCTGTGGAAACTAATGCCTAGAGATTTTAAGTGACTTACCAAAAGCCAGACCATCTAGGTCTAAAATTAGAACACAAAGCTCTTGATTCCCCAGTCAAATCTCCTTCCCAATGCACCACATTTGAGTAAAAAGGATGTCAGCAAATGCAGCAGACAGCACTGTCACAAAGAAGGATCTAATTCGTGCTGTTTGGCACGGAGATTAAATTATCATCCTCCTTACATATATTTCTGAGAAATATTTCATTTGGGAAAAAAGTATCCACTGTTGCAAAAAAAAAAAAAGTGTTCTTTTTCTTACAACCCTTTTACTAAAGTGTAGGGACATTATAGTTTTGTTGACGACTAGTTTGTTTGGAGTTTTATTTCAGGTGTTTTTCAAACTACCTAGAGAAGATAAAATTCCATTTTACTTTTCCTGCCTTGCTGTGAAGGTCTTGAATGCCAAACTGTGGCTCTGTACTTAATTCCTTCACTAGTAGAAAGCCATGGAAAGGTTCTGAGCAGGCAAGTGCCAGTACTTACACCTTAACCTGGGATACCTGTGGGACAAACCAGGGTAGAACTAGAATCAAGGAAAGAGAAACCAATTAAGAGTCAAGAACCCAAAACCAAAGTAGCTGTGGGAACGGAAAGGAGGGTTCAGAAGTGAAATAGGGTGACTGTAGAACTTCAGGGTTTTCCGGTGTCTGAATCTGGGGCAGAGGAAAGAATTGAAAGAATCAAAGCACAGGAGAGGAACTAAATAAGAGGTGATGTTGACCGCTGGATGAGGTATGTTGAGATGCTGGGTTCAGGAGGAGATGTGCAGTAAGCAGGGGGAAATGCTAAAAATTTGATAGGCTGGACCTGGAGATAAACATCAGAGAGTTATCTATGTAGAAATTGCCACTGAAGCCACAGGAGTGGGATAGAAAAAGAGAAACTCCCAAAGGAAGAGAATAAACATCAGAGAGTTATCTATGTAGAAATTGCCACTGAAGCCACAGGAGTGGGATAGAAAAAGAGAAACTCCCAAAGGAAGAGAAAAAGATCAGTCAGAAAGCCAGGAGATGAAAAGGTGTTCTGGAAGCCAAGGAGGAGGTGAGCCTCAAGAACATGGTAGCAAACAGTGTCAGATTCCACAGACTTAGGAATTAGAACAGAGAAAAGGTCGCTGGATTTGACAAACAAGAGTCTTAGGGACCTTCCAGAGAACAGGTCTCAGTAGGATGGTGGAGACAGAAGCCAGATTCCAAAAGCTGAAGGCATGTGTGCTGAAGCAGTGATTACAGACCAGTCCAAGACATTTGGCAATGAAGGGAAGGCAGGAGATATAAGAATAGACACAGGGAGTAACAAGAATGAGGGAAAGGTTTTGTTTTCTTTTACATTTTAAAATGAGCATATCTGAGCACTTTTATAAACAGAGGAGAGAGGATGGAGAGGGGAAAAAATAAAGGATTGAAATCCAGGAGGAAGGTAATCCAGAGCAGACTGATGCGTCTTAGCTAGCTAAGGGAATGGGGAGGAGGCGATTTCTTTCCCAGAAACAGGAAAAGAGGAGGATGTGAAAAATAGAGTTGCAGAGAAATTCTGATGGGAGAACAGGTGATGGAGTGTACTTCATACCCTTTCTCCTCCTGGGGGAGTCAAGTGCAGGTCACCTGCTAAGGGCTGGGCTGGGAGCTGGAGGATAACAGAGGGACTTTGGGACAAAGTTTGCGGGGAAGCAAACCAAGAAGAGTGAAGAAAGAAAAGCAAAAGGAGTCACTTTTTCCAACATGGTTCAGCAACCCAGAGTCAGGTGTGGAACAGTGGGGCCAGATGGCAGAGGCAACCTAGAGGCGGACATTTCCAAATCAGGGAAGTTAAAGGCATTTAGCTGAAGGAAATGACAACAGGTCCAGCTTGCCCAGGGACTGCTGGGGGAATCTGTGCTTTTATGAAGCAAGTTGTACAGAATTGGTGAGCTTCCCTCAAAAGAAAGGCTAGAAACTTCAGTTGTTACGAGAACAAATTCTCAGCTGTATTGCAGAAAATGTCAGTTCTATAAACGACAAAATATCTTCCACTTACTGTACATGATTATACATGATTCCTCAGTGGAAAAACCTCTTTGCAGCAGAAAATGCAATATGATAATGTTGCAGGCTTCCCTGGTGGCGCAGTGGTTAAGAATCCACCTGCCAATGCAGGGGACACAGGTTCGAGGCCTGATCCGGGAAGATCCCACATACCACGGAGTAAGTAAGCCCGTGTGCCACAACTACTGAGCCTGCGCTCTAGAGCCCGCGAGCCACAACTACTGAGCCCACACACCTAGAGCCTGTGATCCGCAACAAGAGAAGCCACCACAGTGAGAAGCCCGCACATCACAACGAAAAGTAGCCCCCGCTCGCCGCAACTAGAGAAAGCCCGCGCACAGTAATGAAGACCCAGCACAGCCAAAAAAAAAAAAAATGATAATGTTGCCTGATCCATTCTCGTGCCATAAATGCCACTGTTTTGTGGAATATAGGATCCTCCTGTGACCCCCCCCGCCCGAGGCCAACCCAACCGCAAACCTGCCTGGGACAAAATCTCTCACGAAAGGGCAAAGTATGGGTGTTAAGGCATCAGACAGAATACAGCTTGCTTGACTTACCCAAGTCCTGGTCTGTTCTAGGACAGTCTTGCCTGGATGGGTAGGAATTTATGCTCATAGTAACAAGATCATATAGATTAAGACATTGTCACAAAACTTCAACAAGATATCCCTATAAAGTAGACTTGCTGAGTTATGAGAGAATTGTTGAAATTCTACTGAGTCTTTTTAAGAAGTTTGGAGACAACAACTATCTGAAATAACCTCATCTGTGTTATTCTCTGGACCCAGACAAGTTTTGTAAGAGGCAACAATATGAGGTGGAAACGACATGGACTTTGGAGTCAAACAGACCTGAGTTTAAATTCTGCTCTGCCGCATAGCTATCCTCTGAGTCCCAGTTTCCTCGTCTGAGAAAGGTAATATTCCCTGGCAGTTAACTGAAGATTCACTGAGATAAGAGGTGATGAGCCCTGGCAATAATCATAAATTGGTTTCCTTGCTTTGCGTTTCTCTTAATTCAGATGTTTGTTGAGGAATTATTCTATGTCAGACACTGTGCTAAGTGCTGGCTGTGCAGGGACAAAAAAAAAAGCCTGTCTTTGCATCAAGGGGCTTGCAGTCTAGTGGGGGACAGTACCTAATCTGGGGTCTCCATACCCTCTAGGGGTCTGTGAACTCAGATAGGAAAAAATACATCTTTATTTCCACTAACTTTTAACTGCAATGTAGCATTTACATCAATTATCAACACAGTCAACAAACCACAGAAGTATTAACAGGCCTGGTGGCTTTGACACCCACAGAAATCACATATTTCTTAGAACACATTACAGTTGTAGCTATCTCAAAATACGGCTTATCTTCATCATGACTACAAAATCATTGTGGCCATTAGACCTGCCACTAACTTGTTATTTCATGTGTTATTTTGAAAGTACTTAAATGAATATTATAGATTTTTAAATACTTTGAGAACTATATTTCAATTTAATTGGTGTCCTTATAATCTCATTCATTTTATGCACTTAAAAAATTATTCCAAAGCAACCACAACACACACATACACACAAAGATTGAGACCCTAATCTAATTAGTGGAAGGTTGAATTTTGTTCATTTCTCAGGACAAAAAGGCAAATTTCATGTAAGAAAATCAGATTACTAATGTTGCAATACAGAGCACAGGGTAGCAAGTGATGCAATTCCCTTGGAAAGTAGGAATGGGAAATAAGGGTACGTTTTGCAGGTAAATATGATTAGCTGAGCAAGGAGAGAAGAAAAAAAGAGGCAGGAGGTAGCAAGAAAGATGGGTGACTCAGTGAGACAGAAAATGTCTCAACTAGGAAACCCTGAAAAAGTGAAAAGCAGGGCTGATACCCAGTCAACCCCAAATATTCTTTAAGCCTAACCCCATGTGAACAACCTCAAAAGGGATATTTACCCCATTTATTGTTTTTAATAAATACACCTCTTTCCATTTCAGTGCTGACAAGGTGACACCTCCACTACTACCCCCAACACACACACACACACACACACACACACACACACACACATACACATACACACACACACACAAACTCACACACAGGAAAAAAAACATTCTGACCTAAATTCTTATACTTTACTACATGTCTTATTATATAATGCTCATGGAATTGAAAATATTCTGCCTTTTTGCCAAGCAGTAAAATGATAAATAACCCACAAAGTTAGGAAAGCCACAATACTTTTCATTCCTTTCCTTCCAGTCATTTCAGAGACACATAGTTTAAAAATATTTCAGAATATTTGAAAGTATTCATGTCATTCAGGTATTTCTCAAGTTAATTAGAGTGATTTACACAAATGATTTCATTTGCTTCAAAAACAATATGTAAATTCTAACTGTGGACCAAAGACAGTAATCTGTGTGGTAGCTTCATACCTGGGATGAAACCATTAAGTTCACAATATTTTGTTACCTTCAATGTGGAAGATTTATAGTAGCTATAAATTTATTTTTTAATTTTAATTTAATTTAATTTAATTTTTATTTATTTATTTTTGGCTGCATAGGGTCTGCGTTGCTGCTCACGGGCTTTCTCTAGTTGCAGAGAGCGGGGGCTACTCTATGTTGCAGTGTGTGGGCTTCTCATTGTGGGGGCTTCTCTTGTGGCAGAGCACGGTCTCTAGGCGCACGGGCTCAGCAGTTGTGGCTCGCGGGCTCTAGAGCGCAGGCTCAGTAGTTGTGGTGCATGGGCTTAGTTGCTCCATGGCATGTGAGATCTTCCCGGACCAGGGATCAAACCCGTGTCCCCCGTATTGGCAGGCAGATTCTTAACCACTGTGCCACCAGGGACGTCCCGAGCTGTAAATTTAAAACATGCAAACTAAATGTTAAGAGAGAGCTGATCAGACAGAAATGTAGTTTTATGACCAATACAAAATTATTTAGTTGTTCCACATAAGGAGTAAAGCATGAATTGTGTAATTAATGAACTCATTAGCTTCCAGGATTCATACATTACCTGGAGCTTTAACAGCTTTAGCAATGAACAGAAGGTACCACCTCTGTATTTTAGATATTCTGACTGTGTGACTCACTAGTGTATCCTAAGCACTTAGAATGTCCCTTGACACATACAGGTGCTCAAGAAATATTTATTGAATGAATTAATTAACTTAGCTTTCTTGATTTTATACTTCAGGATCTTTTCAATCATCATTATTCTAGTTCAATAACCTAATGCATTTAAATTTTGTTCAAGAACTTAGAATAGTTTGATACTTCCTTTTGATTCTTTTTCTTTTGGTTTGTAATTTATATATCTTGTGAAGAATTTTAAATGTCAAGTGTTATAAATGAATGCTGATGAAAATCATATCTAACACATTAACTTTTGCATTTAGCAATCTTTAAAAAGAAAATAAGATGTATTTTATGAAATTTTTCCAAGGATTGATGGACTTCAGAAGATCCATGGATGCCTTGAAATTATAAAAGAAAATCCTCTGATGGCTTGTACTTTTCTGGAGAGAGGGTCTGTAGATTTCATCAAGTCTCTAAAGGCATTAATCACCCAAAAAAGGTTAAAAACCACTGTTTTAGACTATATATTTTTAGGCAACAACAGTAATTTCTGTTTTTAGAATCTTTAAATTTTCAAAGCACTTTACTATCCTCTATCTCATTGTATTCTTATCAGTTTTGTCAGGTAGGTGTTACCTCCAATGATTGAAGGGAAAGCCATGGGACAGAGAAGTTACAGGACTTTCTTTTTAGGAATCAGGACACAGGCTCTCAATGTCCATGTAACCCAGTGACCCTTTCTCCAGGTTTTTTCATCTATCTATCTGGGACCCAGAATACACACAACTTACAGATGTTTCTATAAAAAGATGTGTGGAATAAGCCTAAATATCAATGCCTTCTCTAACTTTATGATTTGTTTTTTCAAGAAGTAGTCCTTGCTAATAGAATTTATCAGAAGACCACAATTTACTGACCTCATCACACTTGCGAAATAAGAGTCATCCATCCCAATTATGGGGAAAAAGAGAAATGGCGTAAGTAACCAACTTGAAGCCAAACTCTTTCAGTGATGAGCCTGAAAAAAGACTGTGCTCAAAATGAGTGAACTTCTCACCCCACCTTTTAGGACAGGTGATTAGCATCAGCTTCAGAGCACTTTGTTTCAGGAACTTTGCCTGAGTTCTCTTGAAGTGTTAGAGTCAGCACTCAGGAGGGTAATGGGGTAAGGAAGCAAGCAGGTAAGGGAATTAGCAGGCGTCCATGCTCCCTGCAGCACAGGTGGGTCCGGGAAAGAAGATACTGCCGAGATGAGGGCTCACTCGGTACCACATTCATCTGACCCTGGGCCACGGTGGTAAAACCATCACTTGACAAGCCTCTGGGAGCTCTAGCAAGATGTCAGCAGCCCGGCTTGAGAACTGGTTGAATTGTACATATACCTTGCAAAACTGCATCCTTCCTCTTTTACATTCTGTGAGAATGTAAACAATTTACAACTCTAGTAGTGAAAAACCAACAGCAGGGAGTGCTTAAATGGTCCACAGCCTTGCTGTAAATTCTATTCATGATGAAAACGTTTCCAAAAACAAGTCTGAGGCAAAATAACCACTCTCGCCAGAGAGGTTGTCATAAGAAGACTTGCGTATCTGTGTCCCAGGCAGAAATACATAGCACACACAAATGGGAACATTGCAATTCTTTACACAGGTGTGGGCAGAAGAAAACCAACAAGGATGGCGAAACAGCCCTGAGCTGGCAATAACTGAGAGCCATTACCAAATCCTGGAGAGAGAGGAGTTGTTGTAGGGAGGGCCACCTGGCAGGAGCTAGAGAACAAGCCAGAGTAAACATCCTGAGCCCTCTGTCCTCCCTCCAGTCTTTGGCAGGACCTCCCACTGGCCAAACCAAACTGGTGACCATAAGGCTAGGGAGACATTGAAGCAGTCCCTACAGGTCAGTCTGCCCCAGGGGCACAGAGCAAGGGGATAACAGGTCTGGAGGGACAAATGGAGGTTCTCCAGCCAACAGAAACTCCAGTAGAACAAAAGTAAAAGAATGGATACTTCCAGAGCTTTCCTTGGAGGCAACAAGTATTGCCATTTTGAATCCCTTTGCCTAAGTAAAGACTACTCCACCCAAAGATAATGTATTTTGAGAAAATCTGAATTTTCCTTTTTCTACTACAACATGTTTTTATGCCAAAAGAAGGAATTATACTCATCCATCCTATAGCAAAACTCAGAAAAGATGGATGTCAGAGGTGGTACAGAAACATTCCAGTGAAATAACAGAGCGTCATCAAGAAAAGTCTTCCAAAAAGTTTAAGTCCATAAACTGATAGGTTATCTCTTTCACAGTGTCTCTTTGGAATGAAGTGATTTATTACAAAAGGGAAGATTTGTTGGAGCCTAGATTGAACCGAATGCCAGTCATCCTCATACGCTAAACAATTAAACTATATTTCCCCAGCTGGGGGATATAATAGACTTTTCTTTTATGATTTTGTCAGATGGTATAGTTTTGAGTCTGCAGGATTTCCAGCACTGAAATCAGGATTAGAGACAAGGAATCTTTTATATTATTAAGTAGGAAAGAATTATGTTAAGAAGCCAGCTCTAACTCAGTGATAAATACATTTTAATAAAGCAGAGAGATTCACAAGTGACATGTAGCTTTGTGTTAACACAATATTCCTGAAAGCTTCTCTAATTATAAAGGAACCCCCCCCCACGAATAAAATATTAGCGGTCTAGTCCCTGGGTCGCCATGCGCAAAGGAAAACTGACATCGTAGTGGCCCAGAGCCATTGGAACTGAAACATGACGTTTTTCTTGTGTTGCTGTGCTGGCAGACAACGTCTGTCACCATTAGAAGGAAAGAAAATGAATCTTCAAGAGGAAGGCATATTCGTGCTCAAGGGCTCACAAAATAGACCTCCTTTTTTTTTTAAGCAAAAAACCATTAGCTTTCCATCAGAAAGCCACTCATACTGTATAAAAACTGCCTGAGCCAATACTGCATTTTGGCATGGGTCAACAAGAGAAAGATGTTTTCTTTGTTGGCAATTATTTTCAACAGAAAAAAAAAAAAAAAAAATAAGATGTCCACTTGGAAATATTTTCTTTATAGTGCAGAACTTAAACTCAGACTGCGACAATCAACCCAGTACTATTATTTCCTTTCTCAAATGCAAGTTTTAAAAAATTATTTTGTCCTCTAAAGCACAACCGTGAAATCTTCTTTCATTTGACTGCTTATCTGTGCAATTCCAAAGCAGGTGAAATGGTAGACTATTGAAGTACACATACAAAAATAATAAAGATGACAGAATCTAATTCCTCATTGGAGTTTTTCATCTGAATTTTTAAAAGTTAGGGTGAGAACACCTAAGAATGTAGCTTTTCAAGGCCCTAGGACTTAGGTATTGATTTATTTTCCTGAGAGTTATAGCCTTCATTAACTTAAAAAGAAAATGACGCTGGTGAGTGTGGCAGAACTTGCTAGAAACTCTCCCCAACATCTATTCTCTTCTCCCTCCCAAGCAACAAAACGTCAGTTTCTAACAAAACTGTTACCCAGCTCAATGTTTTTATTGATTTTCCAAGTCTCCATTATAGTTGGATGTGGCCATGTGACTAAGTTCCAGCCCATAATGTTATAATGTTATATACAGATATAACATTATATATATATGTAAGTGTTGTGAGGGATTTGACGGAAATTTTCCTTAAAAGGCAGGGAGTGGGTCATTCTGCTAACCTATCTTCCTTCCTAGGGTATGAATGTGATGGCTGAAGCTCCTGCGGCCATCCTGAACCATGAGGTGATTTTGAGGATGGTAGAGCACAAGGTTGGGAGCCTGAAGCACTGATGATAGCCTGGAGCCGCTACACAGGCCGTGCATGGACTGCCTTACCCCAGACATCTTGTACATGGGAAAGATACATCTGTCTTATTTCAGCCATTGTTATTTGGGGATTTTTCTTTTTCAAATACCCTGTTAAAGTAACACTCCACTTCCTGACGTGGAGGAATTGCTTTTTCTTTCTCCTCATCCTGTGGCTTTACATTTTTATTACTTAACACTCTGCTTTTGTGAGAAGAAACCCTGCTGAGCAACCAAAAGAATGAGGGGGAAAAAAAATCATTGCAGGCTGATGCTAATCCTAACCCTCAGGAGATGCCAAAGATAACTTTCCCGAGTCTCTAAAAATATGACGGTCAATGAAGTATCTGCTTCAAAGAAAACTGAGTTCATAAAGATTACAGGGAAAAAAAGGGTTTCTAACCAGCATATTTTTTTTTTAATTTGTTTATTTATTTTCGGCTGCATTGGGTCTTTGTTGCTGCACATGGGCTTTCTCTAGTTGCGGAGAGCGGGGGCTACTCTTCGTTGTGGTGCGCGGGCTTCTCATTGCGGTGGCTTCTCTTGCTGCGGAGCACGAGCTCTAGGCACGCTTGCTTCAGTAGTTGTGGCACACGGGCTCAGTAGTTGTGGCGCGTGGGCTTATTTGCTCCGCGGCATGTGGGATCTTCCCAGGCCAGGACTCGAACCCGTGTCCCCTGCATTGGCAGGCAGATTCTTAACCACTGCACCACCAGGGAAGTCCCAGCATATTTTTAATATGACATTTCCAATATTTAAAATGACTTTTACTAAAATTGAATGTTATGCAGGCAACTTCTGACTGAAAAGGTGCTGTTGCAAAATACTTACAAATCCTTAAGACCCTGATTGGTCCTTAGGTAGTATTTATAAGGAACAGAACACAGAGTAAAGGACAAGTGTATTACCTAGTCTCTCCCTCCCTCACCTCAGGTGAGGTAACCTGCTCACTTTCCCAAACCCCAGCATCTAAAATTCTAACTCTAATTCATCCATCCTCTGTCTGTGCCACCCCTCCTGACACTTTCTCTCCCTCTTAAATCTCTCTTCTTACCACCTACCACTAACATTCCTTTTTTTTTTTTAATTTATGCCTCTTATTAGTTGCCTATGTCCTGTGCCAGATGGTAAGCTCCATGAGGGCACGGAGCTTTTTTTATGTTTGTAACCCTTATATGTAGCAGAGTGCCTGGCCCATAGCATTTGCTCAATAAATACATGGTGTGCTATGAGAAGGAGGACTATGAAAACAAACCTGCTCTCTAACTGGATTGTAAGTGGATTGTAATCCCCATGGTGGGTAGAACATCTAGGTTCATACAGCTCCAGCCCAGGGAGGCTTCAGCTGCAAAGGGACTTGGTGGCCTGGGTGCTGCCTGGGCTCAGGGTGAGCTTCAGAGCATGCAGCCGAAGCATCGCCAAGGGCCACACACTCAGGAGGTCCCATACTTGGGGTCCAGTGCTCCACGGTTGCTTGCTC
This sequence comes from Eschrichtius robustus, assembly GCF_028021215.1. NCBI lineage: Eukaryota > Metazoa > Chordata > Mammalia > Artiodactyla > Eschrichtiidae > Eschrichtius > Eschrichtius robustus. Next base: position 132,331,068 of record NC_090830.1, on the reverse strand, counting down.
TCTTCAATTTATTTCTTAGTAATTTTATCTTTGAATTTGTGTTTTGTAAGTGAAGTCTGATGGGTCAATGGAGCATGCACCAGGGCATCAGAGCCTGGGTTCATCCAGGCTCTCACCACCCGCCACCTCCCTGCCCCCCCCCCCCAGAATGGGGGCTCAGCTGCCCACTCCCCTGCTGCAATGCAGTGACCACAGCTGCCCTTGCTCCGAGAGGGGTCCTGGGCACAGGCATCTGGGTGGGTCACGCACACCTGTGTGCTAAGTCACCAGGCAAGATCCCAGGCAACACTGGCTTATTGCATTCACCCAGCTAATATCCTCAAGTCCGAGAGAACATGACATTAAATAGCAAATAAAGAACACCAATGACAGATGGAGAAATCTCAGGTAAAGAAAGGAAAGGCTTTTTTTCTTGCTTTTGAACAAGGATCCCCATATTTTCATGTTACACTGGGTCCCACACCTGACACAGAAGTGAAAGAGGCCATGGAAGAGACTCTACCCCAGGACCTGTGTCCAAGCCTACCTCGCCTTGCTGCAGGAGTGCCAGGTTCTCCTAGATGCCCTTGAGGCACTGCCCACCCCACCCCTGCCTATGTCCACCAAGGGATGCTGAGTACTGGAAACAGAGCCATTAAGCCCTTTCTGGTCCCAGTTTCAAGTCAAGGGGCCCCTCCATCATCCATGCCTCAGGTTCACCTTGATGCTCTTTTGAACCAGGCCATGTGTAGATGTAAACGCTTGGAGGTAGTGGTGATCAGGTAACAACAAGCTCTCTGGTGATGGGTGCCCTGCTGTGTAATGTTTGCTGATTGCCATGGTGTGCATATTCCCACCAGGGCCAATGTTGAGCTACCAACATTTGGTAACCAGTTGGCAAAATTCTAGAAAATGGAACAATTGGATCTCATAAGCAAACACAAGCAGGCTGCTGCACATTACTGCTTGGAGGGAAGAGGAAAGAGAAATCACTGTGATTTCATCTGTAATCTGGAACAACAGGAAACACGCAATTCACAGGAAAAACCTGAAGAACCAGAAAATGTGGAAAATATGCTCAAAGTGATTAGGATAATGCAAATGAAAGCAAAGAGGAGATAAACCACTTTAAAAAAATCAGGGACTTCCCTGGTGGTACAGTGGTTGGGAATCCGCCTGCCAATGCAGGGGACACGGGTTCGAGCCCTGGTCTGGGAAGATCTCACATGCCACGGAGCAACTAAGCCCATGCGCCACAACTACTGAGCCTGAGCTCTAGAGCCCTCGAGCCACAACTACTGAGCCCGCGTGGCACAACTACTGAAGCCCGAGCGCCTAGAGCCCGTGCTCCGCAGCAAGAGAAGCCACAGCAATGAGAAGCTGCACACTGCAACGAAGAGTGGCCCCCGCTCGCCACAACTAGAGAAAGCCGGCGTGCAGCAATGAAGACCCAACACAGCCAAAAATAAATAATAAATAAATAAATTTAAAAAAAAATCAGATTGATAAAAATGTTAATTCTCAAGTTTTGGTGAGACTGGGGGGAATGTCATTTTGTTCAGGCACATTGGAGAGCAATTTGATAGTATTCAGTAAAACTGTAAATGGATATAAGCCCAGCAGTTCCTCTTGTGGGTAGCTGAGGGCAGTTCCCACGTGTGTACAGGATGTTCCCTGCAGGCTTATGATCATGGGCTCCAGGACCCATCCTCCAGCTTCAACAATTATCAACTCATGGCCAGTCTCGTTTCAATTTTATCCCTATCTGCTTCTCTACTTCCCATATTACTTTGAAGTAAATCCCAGACATCATATCATTTCATCCATAAATATTTCTGTATCTGTGAAAGTTAAAAAACAAAACAAAGAAAAAGCCTGGAGTAGGCTTTTGTTGGGTATGGGGAGAGAAATCCCAGCAGAGTAGCCAAGGAAGGGCAGATAAAAAGGCAAACGTACTTTTATGAGCCCTCTGGAGTCTGGTTAGTTTAAAAGTAATGTTTCAAGTGCGTTCCCTGAGGAAATTGTCCCTGTTCCCTACCAGAAACAGCAGGCTGAAGGGACAGCCTTCTGGTGCTTGGCAGATTTTGAGGTCAAATTGAATCTGTACTAGCTAATCAGCTTACTGGATAATAAACTAACAACTGACATTTGCATCATACTTACAAATCTCCAGTGCAGGGGGTTGGTTCATATTACCCTAGTGGCTCCCTTGAATATTCACTTTATCATCATTATTTAAAAATATGTGCCTGATTAGTTATACCCAGTAAATAAAAATATCAAATGTGTAAATAACCACATGAGAGGTCTTTAAAATGACAGTGGCCTTGCTAAATTCACTCTCAGCTCTAAAATTTTGTCTCAATGTATTATTTCAGACTGAAAAAAAGTCATGCTAATAGCAATGATTTTTCCAGGTTGTTTACCAACATTAATCAAAATAATTCCCCTTTCCAAGTTGCTGCTTTGGTCTGTGCTTTGTAGAAGGACCTTTAGAATTTTGTTTTAATCTGAAAATAAATCGGCCAGAGATTGAAAAGTAGAAAAGGAAAAATAGGAGACACTTTTACATTTTAAGAGATGCTGTATCAAAATCTTAGTAAAATGCTCTATACATAGTTTCAGTTAAGGGCTAGAAAATGTCCAGAATACAATAGAGAACATTATCTCCGCATGGAATATGGTTTTATAATTCCTACACACTACAGGTACTTCTCCCAAATTGTTTCCTTACTCACTTTCACTCAGTAAGAATCATTACTCATTAGATTTGACTCATTAGATTTCAAGCAGTAAGCAGCTGGCAGGGAGGGCAGAAGAAAGTTAGAAGTGCAAAAGAACACTGTGACTGATTGGATTTTTTTTTTTTTTTTTTTTCTGAATTCTGATTAGGACATTCTGAAAGCCCAGGGATCTGGTTAGTTTTTCAGTAACAGTAAGTCAGCACCTCGTGCTGGTACCAGATTGAACCTCCATCTAGTGCAAGGCTGAAATGAAAGCCTGGGATGCAACATTGTTAGATGATAAACATCAGCTACTCTGAGAGCAAGAAGGGCAGAACTGTGGCGTCCACAACGACAGAACGAGAGGCATTATCCTCATGGAACTGTCCCAATCATGCCTCCAGCCCTTAACATCGTAACTTTCCTCTTGATAATCTGTGATTCCCACCCCACTTCTATAAGTCCCCAAACATTCTCTTTATTTTTAAATTTTTTACCTTTTGACCACACCACGCAGCTTGCAGGATCTTAGTTCTCCGACCAGGGATTGAACCCGGGTCCCCGCAGTGAAAGCTCGGAGTCCTAACCACTGGACCGCCAGGGAATTCCCAACATTCTCTTTATTGATTCATTTAGTTTACTTATAAAGACGTTGTTTCAAATTTTTAACATGACATTTAAAGCCAGGATAAAAATCATATATTTTATGGAAATAGGTGTTTGTCATGTACCGTGGTTCATCTCTTCGGGGTAGGGAATGGGACTGCTGTTGACCCTCCCTTCACGGTTTCTGCCTGGACAACAGGACAGTGTGATGGTCAAGAGTCTGGGCTCTGGATCACCTAACACCAGCTTATGATATGCAGCCAGACGTTGCATCAAGCAGCCTCTGTTTACTAATCTGTAAAATGGAATAATAAGGCACCTACCTTGTAGGGTTGTTGTGAAGACTACATGGGAGAATGCATGTCAGCCCTACCTTAGCAGCATGATGGAGAAGCTAAGCACGAGAGGGGCTGTCCCTCAGAGAAGCTGCTTCAATTCCTCCTCAAGCCCAAACTCCACCTCCAACTCCTCTGCCCAAGGGCCAACAGCTACTTCTCTCTAAGCCTCTTTTATAAAATAAGTGGGTAAGACAAGATCATATATAAATTCCCTTCCAGACATAAAATTCTATCAACTCCTTTTGAAATGATTCACTCACCGTCCTTTGTTTTTAACAAAACAATATGCAAAATCCTATATCAGAGCCCCTCCTTCCTTACATGAAACCTACACATGGGAAATCCACTCCAAGGGCTCTAAAATGAATTAACCCAGAAGGGGCTGCTGGATCTCTTGATGAAAAACAGGGTTTCTGTTCATGAAGCCAGGAGGAATCATCCTTTGTTTTATCCGGTGAAAAAGGATTTTTTTCAGGAAATTGCCATCGTGACCTGTGAAAATCCACTGTTATCAAATGTGTGTGTGGAATGGACAGTTTTCCCAAGAGGCGTAAAGTGGGTAAACCCATGTATCCATCAGCTGTTACTTGTACCACATTTGACTGTTTGCAAAGCATTTTCACAACCATTATCTGACATAGGAAATTCATCCTGAGTAAACTCTTTTCCAGAAACTCAGCTGTCCTGGAGAATATGAGGTCCTCTAGTCCATCAAAGTTGAAGCCCCTCAACTGGGGATTCCACCAAAAGATGATCACGACAGTTTTTTTAATTTTTGATTTTTATTTTTGGCTGTGTTGAGTCTTCATTGCTGCGCGCGGGCTTTCTCTAGTTGCAGCGACTGGGGGCTACTCTTCGTTGCGGTGCGCGGGCTTCTCATTGCGGTGGCTTCTCTCGTTGCGGAGCACGGGCTCTAGGCGAACGGGCATCAGTAGTTGTGGCTCACGTGCTCTAGAGCACAGGCTCAGTAGTTGTGGCACACGGGCTTAGTTACTCTGCAGCATGGGGGATCCTCCCAGACCAGGGCTCAAACCCGTGTCCTCTGCGTTGGCAGGTGGATTTTTAACAACTGCGCCACCAGGAAGTCCGATCACGGCAGTTTTTGAGAATGCAATTTCCATCTACATCGTTGAATCTTTTATGTGTGTGTGTGTCTGTGAGTGTATGTAAGATGCCATGTTTCATGGAGTTTAAGATGTGCTTTTTTTCACATTTAATGTCTTTAAATTCGGGATGCATCTCGCAATGGAATCTTAGCTTTCTGTCTTAACCCTGTGTATTAGGCTCAGTAATGTCCCCCCAAAATTCACATCCATCTGGAAACTCGGAATGTGACCTTATTTGGAAATAAAATCTTTGTAGATTCAATCAGTTACGATGCGGTCGTACTGTATTAGGATGGCCCTAAAGCCTACCTGACTGGCGTCCTTATAAGGAGAAGAGAGGACACAACGAAGACAGAGGAGACACAGGGAAGAAGACCATGTGACAACAGAGGCAGAGATTAGTGCTGTGTCTGCAAGCCAAGCAACACCAAGGATCGCAGGCAACCACCAAAGGCTAGGAAGAGGCAAGGACTAGAGCCGCTGTAGGAAGCATGGTCCTGCCAGCGCCTTGGTTTCCAACTGTCTGCCTCCAGAATAATGAGAGAAGACATTCCTGCTGTGTTAAACCAGAGTGTGGTGATTTGCTACGGAAGCTTTAGGAAACTAATATAGGCTGCAAAGTATGTACACTTATGCACGTATGCACACCCATACACACACACAATATGCACATAGGTTTGGTTGGTTTTCATTTCTTTTTCCTCATTTACATGAGAAGGAGGAAAGGAAGGAACAGTCTCTGAGCTGCCAGGTGTGTGCTGTGTGAGCCGCCCTCCCAGAGGCCAGGCCAGCTCGTGGAACTTCTGCAGCCCCCTGCCGTCAGCACCCATTTACACACAAGGAATCTGCGCACATGGAGGCTCTGCTGGGCCTGAACACTAGGCGAAGCCGGCACGGAGAAAGTCACGTATCGTGAAACGAAAAGACATACTAGGCAATCACGACATCGGTCTTCTCCTACGAGACAAATGGTTAGTGTCCCAGAAATTTTTCTTAAATTCAATTTGTTCACTGCTCTGAAATTGTCTTAAATGATAAACCTTTGCCTCCTCTGCCCCAGCAGTCCGAGGGAAGAGTCAGGAGTGTGGGCAGCAGTAGCAACAGGAACCAAGCATCCTTGGATCTGAGCTTCACCTGGGATTCCTGGAAAACCTCAAGAGGCCGAATGCCCCCAGGTCTCTCTTGCTAACAAGATCCCAGGAGCCTGGTTCTCCTGAGGCTGACCCTTCTCCTGCCGGTCAGGGTACCCCTCTCCAGTGCTGTCCTGGTGGCCTTAGGGCACAGTGGTTGCAATGTTACTATTTGCATGTGGTCCCTTTTCAAAGAAGGAAGGAGGGAGGGAGGGAGGAAGGGCTTAGCACAGGACCTGGAACCTGGCAGGTGCTCCCTTGTATCTGTCACTCCACTCTCTACAGGAAACAGAGCTGCTTTTACATCACCAGAGGGGTCTTTCCTGGACAGCACCATGTTTACACCCAGGCAAGAAAGGTCCCTTCCATGTGCCTCATACCTGACAAACACACACACAAAGCCTGCGGATAAAGAGCACGTGGGTGTTTGGCCACCTGGGATCCTGTGTTCAGCACTGGAAACATCCACACCCAGGACTAATACTTGTCAAGACTCAAGGGAAGCTTTTTCCACAATTCTTGCCCTCTGTCCTTGAACAGAAGGTGTCTGTGTCTGATCAATCAGGAGATTTGTGGTTGTGCTGCCACCAACATTGGAGATGGACAGGATTTGGCCTGGGGGGGGGGGTCTTAGGTAAGAGAAGGACAGATTGATCAATTTGCCAAATCCTCAAAAAGCATAATAGATTCTTGCATAGAGAAGCATCATTTTCTGGTAGCTCTATGTGCCTTTTTTTTCTTCCTTTCATGTTCTAATTCACGACTGGAAAGTATTCACAGATAAGTATGCTTTTCACAATAGTTGCACATGGTGGCCAAGGAACACTGTGCAAAATTACATGATTCATATTATACTTAAATGTGTCCATAAGTAGGTCTCGATGTAATATGTGTGAAGCATAATGCCAGTTATTTGCTATGTTACTCTATGGATCTAGATATTGCTTTAAGAGATGGGGAAAATTGCAATTCAAGTGACAGTAATCTATATGGTAAAATTCAATATGTTGTAATATTTCCTGCAATAAAGATAATTTGTTATATATCAGAAGCAAACATTGTAATGGGGTTGTGTATGAAATCCATGGTTCATTTCTGAATCTAAATATTGCTTTAATAATTTTATTGACAATTCCAATTGCTATTGCTTCAATTGACTGAAGTTTCTCCAAATTGAAATTAATAAGAAAAAACTATCTAAGAATTACAATGACTCAATAAAAGTCATCTAATTTGTCATTGCTGTCAACAGGACACAAATTATGCAAAAATGTTGCCTATAACAACATAAATAGTGACTTTGCCGTAATGCAAGAAAGAAAAATAAATATTGGGGTACAAATATAGAATAATTTATGAATTTTATATGCCTTTACTACTTACACAAACATCACCAGCGCATTAACAAAGCACCTAGACATTTACAATAATCATTAAAGTCAGTTGTCTTTGATATTTTGCTGACTATCAAAAGTTCACAAATAGATGTATTTTGTTGTTTTCTCATTACGAAGATATCTTCGTCAAGGTAGGAAGGTAGAACATATTTTTATGTATCAGTTGGGGGATTTGATTAATGATTTGTAAACACTGTGACACATGGCATGTGGACCTCCATCCCCACTCCCGCCCTGGGCCCTGCCCATGGTTAGGGAGGGCCTGTGTCCAGACCTCCATTTTCAGCACATGTATGATGTGAGTGGTGGACAGCTCCATTCTGAATCATAAGAGCTCTGATGGCATCTCTACTGGAGCAGCCCCTTTCTTTGGTCATGAGTAGGAAGAGCTAGAAGAACCCAGCCAGGGGGCACAGTGGGTAGAAGCCATTCCCCAGAGGATGCATTTTTTTCTGTTGGTCCCTCTCCTCCCTCTGGGTCTTTGTACAAGTCACTCCAAGGCCCTGGTTACTGGCCCTTAGGCCTTAAGAAAGAGTAGGGCCAGGAGTTGGCTAATGAGGGGCTGACCAGAGCTAGGATGAGCATCCTGGAGGGGGTGAGGGTGGTACAATACCATGGAGGGCCAAAGTGGAGTAAGTGGATGGGGCAAGTCCCTTGGAACATACTCGGGGACCTGCCCAAAGCAGATGCTAGGAGGACCTGGCATACCCTTCAAGCCTCAGGGGCACGAGCAAGGGTATAATGGGTGGGGGGGAGGGGCGTCAAGAGTGGACCTGAGGGCTTCCCTGGTGGCGCAGTGGTTGAGAATCTGCCTGCCAATGCAGGGGACACGGGTTCGAGCCCTGGTCTGGGAAGATCCTACATGCCGCGGAGCGGCTGGGCCCGTGAGCCACAACTACTGAGCCTGCGCGTCTGGAGCTTGTGCTCTGCAACAAGAGAGGCCGCGATGGTGAGAGGCCCGCGCACCACGATGAAGAGTGGCCCCCACTTGCCGCAACTAGAGAAAGCCCTCGCACAGAAACGAAGACCCAACACAGCCAAAAATAAATAAATAAATAAATAAAAATAAAGGAATTCCTTTAAAAAAAAAAAAAAAAGAGTAGACCTGAGTGGAGAGGCTCCACAAGAGTTCTAACCCCTGACACAGCACTGGGGCCATTTAACTCAAGCTCTGGATGGAACTCTAGGGGGTCCGATCCGCTCAGCAGGGGTGAGGCATCTCATTCCATCACCCTTGACTGGGGTGAGATCACTTAATGCAAACAATGAGCTTGTCATCCAAATGCTGCAGCCACTTCTTTTTCTTTAGGTCTCAGGTTCAGGGTTTAGAATCCTCAGATGCTGTCACATGTGGTGCAATATGGGTTGCCAATTGCAACCCCTATATACCAATATAAAGGTACCTAGTTCCACACCCTTGACCATGGCCTTGTGGGCACAGCCAGAGAAGGACGCATGAGGGTGCCGCCAACGTGTCCATAACAAGTATGTCTATGACAGGGACTTCCCTGGTGGTCCAGCTGTTAAGACTCCATGCTCCCAACGCAGGAGGCCCGAGTTCGATACCTGGTCAGGGAACTAGATCTCATATGCCGCAACTAAGACCCGGCACAGCCAAATAAATAAATATTAACACACACACACACACACACACACACACACACGTCTATGACAAGTGGTTGTCTGGTTGGCTTAGAGGTGACAGGTCGGAGAGGGGGTATTTGGTCCTCTAGTGCTCCTTTCCTGAGGCTGCTTAGCTGCCCCCTGACCGAGGGGGAAGCGTGCTGAGCAGGACTGACCATGGGGTCACGAACAGAAGCGGCAGGAGCTGGGGGAGCAGAAGAAGAGCTTAGCAGGTGGCAACGAGTTCTTGGAGATTTACAGTCACCAGCCCGAAATCCAGAGGGACTTCTCAGCTCACTCCCCAGCGGCAGCAGAGTTTGTAAATGCAATCAAAGACCAGGCCAGAAAAGGGCGTCACCCAGCAACTTAGAATTCGGCTGTTTTAATAATTGATTATATCTCAGCCAATTGACAGAGTCAAGAGGGTGATCAGATTAGGACCTGAAGCTGATACAAACAATCAAATCACAACTTAGATGTCACCAAGCAGCTTAATCAACACGTGACTCAAATCTACACATAACGCATCACCCTCTCTCTCAGGCACCAGGGAAATCGCAGGATTTCATCATTTACAAGCCATTTCCAGCTCCATGGCAACCCAGATTACACAACATAGGACGGCATCTGGAGATTCTAAACCCTGAGCCTGAGGCCTAAAGAAAAAGAAGTGGCTGCAGCATTTCGACGACAAGCTCATTCACTGAAAGAATGAAAATTAAGAATTTAAGACACAAAGGCTTGATATATAATTGACTTGACAATTTTCCCTCATGTATTCTAGAAGAGGAGACAAAAGGGAACTAACTCTGGTCTCCATTTTGACCAACAGGAGGGACTAACCAGTGGCAGAGAAGAAACAGCAACATCATGCATGTGCGAGAGAGGGCCCCTTCAGGGTGGCCAAAGACACAGAGAGAGGGCCCCTTCAGGGCAGCCAAAGACACAAAGTCACGACCCAGATGTGAATCCTGGACCCTTAAGAAAGTGACTTTCAAAAGGTGTAGAGAAGGGACTTCCCTGGTGACGCAGTGGTTAAGACTCTGTGCTCCCAATGCAGGGGGACTGAGTTTGACCCCTGGGCCGGGAACTAGATCCCACATGCGTGCCGCAACTAAGGAACCTGCGTGCCTCAACTAAGGAGCCCTCCAGCTGCAGCTAAGAAGCCCGTCTGCCAGAACTAAGACCCAGTGCAACCAAATAAGTAAATAAATAATTTTTTTTTTTAAAGGTGTAGAGAAAAGGTGCATGTGTCTCCAGGGTCTGGAAAATTCTGACTCTGCTCTTACATCATTCTCATGAGGAATGGTGGAGTCCAGCAGCAGCAAGGCCACACCGGGACTTAAGGATGAGAGCCGTTGCCAGGAGGAGGGGGGCCAAGGAGGTCAGAGGGGTTGTGACGTGGCCCTGTGTGCCTGGGCCGCATCAGTCTTGGGCCACCACGGGGCAGAGGGAAACCGCAGCAGTCCGACTCCGAGCTGCCAGCTGGAAGATGCCCACTCCCCAGATCATCTCTCTTCCTCGGCCCTGGGTGGCTCATGCTTTTCCCTTGCAGCTACTGCCTCTGCCTTCCCGTTCTCTGCCTGTGACTTGGTGACCTTGAACTTGTGCTTCCTGTATCCCTCCAGGCTGTGGCTCTTTGAGGCTCTGGCTTCTGCTGTTCTCACTATTGTGGGTCCCAGGGGTTACAGAAGGGTTTGCCAAGACGATTGTATACGGCCCTGTATAAGGCAGCAGGCAGAGGAGACTGCCGTGCTGAGAGGCGACAGAGACATACATAGAGAAGGTGACCCAAGGCAATGTTATCGCTGCCATGACTGTGTTTTCCAGTGTGTCTGTGACTGTAAAGCTTGACCCCATGGGATTGGCACACTAATGACTCCAATCCTGTCCGTACACGAGGCTCAGGCTCTCTCGATAAAGCCCTGCTGCTTCCCTCTCATCTGCCCACGGCACGGCTACATCCTCCACCCCCGACGTTTAGACCTCATCTGGTTCTTTGAATCTGCCCCATTGTCTCTCTTGCTGGCCTCTTCTGGCATTGGAAAGATTATCTGGCTTTCTGCTGTGACACTTCCCTACCATCCTGCCTTTCAGATTGCTTTTCGGGGTCCAGGTGGACAGCCCACCAAACCCTGGCTTCTCAGGGCGCACCCCCTGGTTCTCTGGGAAGAGCAAATCAAACAGAGCTAATATTTATTTCTTACAGAAGACCTGGAAAATACAGGAGGGAATAAAGAAAAAAATTAAAATTACCCATAGACCCCAAACCAAGAGAGCTAATCACAGATAACATTTTAAAGAATTTCCAGAAATATATAATTTGAATATATCATTACTGAATTCGGTGTGCATGTATGTATGCATATTTAAGTATATATATATATATATATTCTTTACGCACATTTATCATTTCCCTCTATAATTATATATGTACATATGAGTGTGCACACCACATCACATAGCATACAAATTCTTAGAAGACGTTTTATTAAATAACTATATAAGATTCTGTTTTATGAACATTCCGTAAGTTAGCCGTTCCCCTCCTGCTGGACTTTTAGGTTGTTTCTGAATGCTGCCACGGGTAGGAAGAAAGAACATCTCCATCTTCTCCCGTGTTCTTGCCTCAACAGCACAGGAGGGCGCCTCCCCCGAGCTCTCCCTCCACTCCCGGCATCGCCACAGGGAGACCCAGTGGCTAATCCCGCTGCCAGATTTTGACCCTAACCTGGATCCGCGTTTCACTAATGGTCAGGGTTACCATGCCTCCCACGTGGGCAATTCCTCTTTCACAGCCTGGTTCAGACGTGGGGGGTCATCTTGCCTGTGCTGCTCCAGCCTGTCCCCTGACGGAAAGACACCAGCAACTGTCATCCGTGTAGTGGTTGGGAGAGTGGACATCAAGTCGGTTCTACCTTATCTTTCTGCACAGCGTGCCTGAGCCTGCAGAGCTCCGCACCTGGATTTGACATAGTGGGAAGGAAGAGGTCTCCTTCGCCGCAGATCTAGACAAGATATTAGCAGAAAGCTCTGCCTTGGGGTTACGGGCTGACTACCCAGGGTAGTGATTTAACAAGATGGTGACTGCATGGAGAGACCGGCAGCACCCGCTGTCCCTAGGCTGGCAGCCCTTCCCGGCGCATCCTCTCTCTGGGGGTGGGGTGGGCGGGGGATGGTGGCAGGACACGCTTGTCGAGCCAGCTGGCCCCTCTCTTTGCTGTTGCCCTGATGCATCCCATTCCTTCCTCTAGAATGTGGCGACACTTGTCACTCACCAATGTCACTTCCTAGACAGAAAAATCTGCACAAGCACATGAGACTACATATCAATCAATGGCTGAGAATCACTTGACAGAATTCGTCCCAGAAAGAGGTTTTGTTTTGTTGTCGTCGTTGAGGTTGTTTTAATAGCTGGATAAATAAAACGCAGAGGAAAGTGGCCCAAAGTGGAGATTCCACATAAGTGTCTGTGACTACAGAATTCTGTTCTCATCAGCAAGGGAGGGGAAGGAGTCAAGTGGGCAAAGCTGAGCGGGAGACCTGTCCCACAGGTCCAGCTGGATGGGAGGGCCGGCTGGAAGTGACCAGGAAGCTTTGTGCCAGGACTTCCTGGAGCAGGGAGCTGCGGTGAGGCCCTGCTGGGCCTGTCCCAGGACTGAGGCGGCAGGTGGAAGTGCTCTGTCTGTGCTGAAACCTCACTGGACAGTCCTGGGTCAGGCCTGGTATACAGCAGGTGCTGGAGAATTCTTTGGGTCCCACGTTAACATTACTTTTCAGACAAGAGAAATTTCTGTACTATGTGTTGTTTCTAAGAAACTTCATACAATCACTATGACGACAAAGCAAGACTTTTTTTCAACATTCAACATGAATTTTGAAGCAAGAACATTAAAAATTCAGTAATGTTGGGATAATATTTTACAACTCAGGGGGCAAACTTTATGTTTTAAAATTCTGCTAGGTTTGCCATATAAGCATAGAAGAAGAATCGGGACATCATTTTATTCAGTTCTTCATTAAATAAGTAAAAGAGGGACTTCCCTGGTGGAGCAGTGGTTAAGACTCCGTGCTCCAAATGCAGGGGGCTCGGGTTCAATCCCTGGTCCGGGAACTATATCCCACATGCCTGCCGCAACTAAGAGTTCGCATGCCGCAACTAAGGAGCCAGTGAGCTGCAACTAAGGAGCCTGCCTTCTGCAACTAAGGAGCCCACGTGCTGCAACTAAGAAGCCGGTGAGCCGCAACTAAGGAGGCTGTGAGCCGCAGCTAAGGAGCCTGCCTGCCGCAACTAAGACCCGATGCAACTAACTAACTAAATAAATAAATATTTTTTAAAAAAACAAGTAAAAGACATTAGGAGCACTTGTGGGTTGAAATGGTGGATTGAACTCATGCATCTAACTTCATTTCCTCCTGAAATCTACAATGAAATGATGAAACAAACACAAAAATAGAAACCAACAAGGACAGAGGGAACCAGAGAGGAAAATACCAACAACATTTTGGAAACTGGAAATCAAATGAACTGGTGGTAACTGACTAGGAGACCCAGGAAAGTCAGTTCCTACACCAGCAGTGAGGAAAGCTGGGAGCCCTTGGTTTACACTGCAGAACCTTGAAAAGACACAGGAGCTGGCAACACCCAGGGCTCCCTTGTACACTCAGTCATGAAACTACTGGTCACCATGGATGAATAAAGTGTGGTACATCCAGACAATGGAATATTATTCAGCACTAAAAAGAAATGAGCTATCAAGCCCTGAAAAGACTTGGAGGAAACTTAAATGTATATTACTAAGTGAAAGAAGCCAATCTGACAAGGCCACATACTGTATGGTTCCAACTAATGTGACATCCTGGAAAAGGCAGAACTATGGAGGCATTAAAAAGATCAGTGGTTGCCCAGGGTTGTGAGGGAGGGTAAGAATGAAAATGGCGCACACAGGAGATTTTTAGGGCGGTGGAACTACTCTGAATGATACTATAATTGTGGAGATGTGTCATTACACGTTTGTTCCAACCCACAGAATGCACAACACTAAGAGTGAACCCTGACATAAACTATGGACTTTGGTTGATGTGTCAGTGCTGGTTCATTGATTGTAATAAATGTACCACACTGCTGCAGGGTTGTTGATGGTGAGGAAGGGTAAGGAGGGGGAGAGAGGGAGTATGGAAGAGAGGTTTATCGGAAAGTGTACTTTTTTCTCAGGTTTTCTGTGAACCTAAGACTGATCTAAAAAATAAAGCTTATTAGTTTAAAAAAATGTTATAATATATTCTATTTAGGCAGTCCTTTCCCCACTTTGAATGTCCTCCTAGTATTTTTATGGTTTTAATTTTTACATGGTAATCCTTTAGGAATTTATTTTGGTTAATAGAAATCAAAACAGTGATTCTGTAAGGGATTCTGTAAGGGAGAGGGGAGGGGGCAGGAGATCAGCAAGAAAGGGGCAGTAAGAACTTACTGGGATGATGGAAATGTATACACATCTTCTAGGGTGGTGGATATACACCTCTATAAAAATTTATCAAGCTGTACATTTAAAATCTGTGCATTTTATTTAATGTAAATTATACTTTAAAAATTACATTAAAGATGTTTAATAGAAGGTTTAGAAGATAAAATTGAAATAATTTTCTAGAAAGTCAAGTAAAAAGACAAAGAAATAAAAATAGTCAAAAATGGATTAGAAAATCAGAGGACCAGTCCAAGAGGCACCACTTACAAATAACACAGGTTCCCCCAGAAAAAGAGAACCAAGAAGATAAAGGGGACGGAATCACCAGATAAATAATTTAAGAAAAATTTCCTGAAAATATTCTATATATGCATTGTAAATCTTGACTTTTCACTTAACCTCACTGCTTGGGGATCATCCCTAATGTCAGTACTTAAAAACCTGCCTCATTATAACCACCACGTGGTGTTCCCTTATGGGAGAGCTCATAATTACTAACGGTCTTCTAATGGCTGTCAGTTTTGCAGCTTCCAATCTTTTGACATTATAAGCAATGTTGCTAATACCATCCTTGTACCTTCATCATTTCCTATGTAAGAGTGTATCTCTAGGAAAAATTCCTGGAAGTGAAATCGCTCAGCCTAAGGATATATGCACTTTAAATTTAATTGGTGTTGCCAGACTGCCCTCCCTAGAAGTGGTACAATCCCACCTTGATATGAGCACCATTTCCCTTAATCTCACTATTATGCTGTATGGTAGCTTTTTCATCTTAGTCTAATTGGTGAAAAACACTATATCCCACTGTATTTTAATTTTCATTTCCCAAATTGAAGTTTTTAAAAAGTGTTTAATATTTGGGAACAACATGAGCAATAAACTAATTAATACTGGATTATAATCCAAAGAATGAAATAAATAGCCATGAGTCCATATTGATATAAATGATTAACTGAATAAGTAAATATGTGGGAGAGAAGTGACCGCTCTTCCTTACAGAAGAATCCCAGTTAATAAACGTAGAAGGAATGGGAGACTGGTAATAGACGATCACCATTGAAACATCAGAGTAATAACTGCTGCAGGCAAAATTCACTCATGGATGTTAAAATTCGTGGGTAAAAGTTTAAGAGCAAACAGGATATTGCATAGTCTCAAAAAATATCTCACCCAAGATATTTAATAACTTCAAAGGGGAAAATAATAAATTTACAGTGAACAATCGGCAGACACCACTTCAGCCAAGCCATCAAGGTTAACACATCAACATCACGGACTCCTGATGATGCACTGGGAAGGTACCTCACCCCTAAATCTAATCAGGAGAAAATACCAGACAAACCCGCACTGAGGGACATTCTACAAAATATCTGGTCAGTACTCTTTAAAAGCGTCAAGGGCATGAAAGACAAGGAACTATCTTGCTGAGGCACTATCGCAGATGAGGAACGAGACTAAGGAGACAAGATACTAAACGCAAAGAGGGGCCCTGAATCGGATGCTGGACCAGAAAAAGTACTAGTGGGGAAACTAGTGAAACACGAAGAAACTCTGTGCTTTAGTTAATAGTATTGTTTCAAATTTAACTCTTAGTTTTGATAATTGTGCTATGGTTATGTAAGAAGTTAATATTAGAGGAATCTAGGTGAAGGGTACCTGGAAACTGTATTACCTTTGCAACTCTTCTGCAAGACTACAATTATCTCAAAATAAGGCTTTTTTGTTTTTTTAATTAATTTTATTTATTTTTTTTGGCCGTGCGCGGCATGTGGGATCTTAGTTCCCTGACCAGGGATTTAACCAGAGCCCCCTGCAGTGGAAATGCAGATTCTTAACCACTGGACCGCCAGGGAAGTCCCAAGGCTTTTTATTTTTTGGCTGCATTGGGTCTTCGTTGCTGCGTGCAGGCTTTCTCTAGTTGCGGCAAGCGGGGGCTACTCTTCGCTGAGGTGCGCGGGCTTCTCATTACGGTGGCTTCTCTTGTTGCCGGAGCACGGGCTCTAGGTGAGCGGGCTTCAGTAGTTGTGGCACGCGGGCTCAGTAGTTGTGGCTCGCGGGCTCCAGAGCGCAGGCTCAGTAATTGTGGTGCACGGGCTTAGTTGCTCTGAGGCATGTGGGATCTTCCCGGACCAGGGCTCGAACCCATGTCCCTTGCATTGGCAGGCGGATTCTTAACCACTGCACCACCAGCTCCCCAAGGCTTTTTTAAAAAGGTATTTTTATTCTCTTTTCTGTAAACTATCTGCTCATGTATTGTACATTCATTTTTTTTAATTCGATGTTTTGTCTTTTACATAGAGATTTCTAGGAATTCTTTCATACATTAGAGAAAATGGGCTTTTGTCACATGCAAATACTTTTTTCCTGTCATATGTCTCTGATTTTGTTTCTAATAAGTTTTAAGGCCAAAAAATTGTTTCATTTGTACATGGACAAATTGATTAGCCTTTCCTTTATGGTTTCTGTGTCATATCTAGAAAGTTTTTCCCCCTCAGAAAATTTTCTTCTAATATTTTTATGGTTTTATTTTTTGACATTTAAATCTTTTTTCCTTCTGAAATTTATTTTGGGATTTCTTGGCTACCTAGTTTTTTCAATATTTTTACTAAATTATCCACCTTTTTCTCACTGATTTGAAATACTAGCTATATTATGCATATAGTCATTCCAAATGCTGATTTTTTTTAAATTAGACAAACTGCTTCTGAGGTTTCTATAAGTAAACAGTCAAGAATAGTCAGGAAAATTCAGAGAAGGAAGAATTAGGAGGGCAGAACTAATCCAACCAGGTATCAAAGTGTGTTACAAAGCTACTAGTAATTCTAATAATTTGTTTACTAGGCTGTTAGCTCATTGACTGCCGGACTGATTCATCTCTGTGCGTAACACAGTCCTGGTGAGAGCAGGGAATTGATAAATGTTTGTTGAATGACTAACTGACTGAATGAATGAGTGACACGATTAGGAGAGGTGAAAGAAACGATGTTGCTGAGAGCCTACTCTGTCTCAGGTGTTTTACATTTGTGTTCTCCTTTTACCTCCCTTTTTTACCCCCAGTCTACTGCTGAGCAAACAGGCTCAGAACAGTTGGGCCAGGATACTCAGCTGCGGATGAGGGGTGGAGCTAAGATTTGGCCTTGACTAATCGCCCCCCAAGCTCCCCAGAGCCTTGGAGAGGCCTCACCTGCAGCTTCCTCTAGCCTGGCCCAGGGCTAACAAAACACAGTGCCTGTTTGGAGCTGGGTCCCCACCTCCAGAGTTGCTGCCCACCCTGTTGCAGAGTAGGAAGCGGACCAAGTCCCAGCTCTGCTGACAGGGGCTAGACTCTAACCCAGGAGCCTGAGGCCCCAGCTGTCAAGGGGAGTAGCTGTCATGCCCCAGGGGGGGACCCAGGAATTTATGTGGCTGCACAGAAACCTCATGGGTCAGTTCTGGGAGCCAGGAGACACCAGGTCTCAGATGGGCATGGACTAGGGGCTGGGCAGGTGGGGTTCTAACCCAAGCCCAACTGCTGTGTATCTCGAGCAAACTGTTAACCTCTCTGAGCCTTATCTATATGGTGGGGATGTTTTCCTTTATTGAGGGAAAATTTACAAACTGTGAAATGCACAGACTCTTCAGCACAATTCAGTGAGTTTTGACAAAGTATAACCAAAACCTGAATCAAGATATAGAACATTTCCATAACTGCAGTAAACTCTCTCAGTCAGTTCCCTGACCCTCAACCCCTTAGACACTCAATGTCACCAGAGATTCATTTTGCCTTCTTGGACTTCCTATAAATGGAATCATACAATATGTACTCTTTGTGTCTGGCTTCTTTCAGCATAATATATTTTCAAGATTCACCCACATTGTTGCATGCACCAGCACTTCATGCCTTTTGATTCATAGCCGTTATTGTATGGACATACCACCCATATTCAACCATCCACCCATCTGTAGACGGTTGGGTTGTTTCTAGGTGGTGATTATAATAAAGGTGCCAAGAGCATTTTCGTTTAAGTTTTGGTGGACATATAATTTCCTTTTCTCGAGTACGCACTCATGTGCCACAGAAACACACTGCTTGTATCTCCTCTGAGAGAACATACAGCTGGGGGACCAGATGGCCAACACTTCAGCACTGTCCCCTGAGACCCACATCTGCCAGCTGCTCCCAGCCAGCGTCCGAGCACAGAAGGTGAGGGGCCATTTGTGTCTGCCCATTCCTGCAGGACGCAGGGCTCCCCCCGCACACTGGGGTTCAGGGCATCCCGTCAGCCTGGCCCAGACTCTTCTAAAGCTACGCTGAGGCCTAAGTCTCTTCCTAGCTCTTATGGGCTGCATTGTGTCCCCCCAAATCCATACGTTGAAGTCTGAACCCCCTCTACCCCAGGATGTGACTGTATTTGGAGACAGGGCCTTTAAAGAGGTGATTAAATTAAAATCAGGTTATTAGCATGGGCCCTAATACAATCTGACTGGTATCCTCATAAGAAGAGGAGATTAGGGCACGCAGATGCATGCACACAGGAAAAACCATGTGAGGACACAGCAAAAAGGTGGCCGTCTGCAAGCCAAGGAGAGAGGCCTCAGAAGAAACCCAAACTGCCAGCACGTTGATCGTGGACTGATAGCCTCCAGAGCCGTGAGCAGATTTGTGCTGCGGAGCTCGCAGTGCGTGGCATTTTATCTGGGCGGCCCTAGCAGACCAAGATGCCGTCAAACCCTCCTCCCCGGCCCCTCTTGGTTCTGATCACTGAGGGCTCCTCACCCTCTAGCTCCCTCCCCGTCATCCTTCCAATAAATCTCTGCAAGTCTGACCCAGTCCTGGGTCTGCTTCTGGTGTCTGGCACAACCTAGGTCAGGTGCTACCCACATTTTGGGGGAGGTCGGGGAGTGAGACAGTGCCTGGCACACAGTGGGTCCTCTATGTGGTCTGCCACACGGAGGGGATTCTGGTCCAGCAGGGCAGGGAGGTGGTCCACAATGCTCCCTTGCAGCCGGAGGGGAGCCCAGATCCTTCCTCTCTTGCTGAGGCAATGCCACCCAGGAAGGAGCAGGAAAGCCCTGATTCAGGGGGTTCTCCTTCCCTCAGTCCAGGACTTGCCCCAGCAGCAGGGCAAGAGCAGCAGTTCCAGAGCGGGGAAGGGCCTCGGGGGAGTCTCTGAAACGTGGGGAAACCGGGGCCAGGGTGGGGGCTCTGCGATCCAGGGCACACGGGCCCCGACGGGTGCCTCAGCGGACCCAGCCTTGGCCGACACAGGGACAGAAGTCACACCCCCAGCAGCACCTCCCGCCTGCCTTCGAGGTGGTCCTGCGGGGATGTTCTGCCCCCGGCCAGGCTGCCTGAGCGGGGCCTCACCCCCCCACCACCGGCCGCGACCCCGAAGCCTCGGGGGGCTGGTCCCCAAGCAGGAAGGCGCTGCCGTGGGTGCGCCGTGATCAGCAGACTGCAGCGCTGGCTCAGGGCTCCTCCGAGCTGCCATCGGGAGAGGAAGGTGGAGAAGCGGAGGCTCTCCCAGCGCGGATCAGGGGCGCTGCTCTCAAGCGGGCGGGGCGGGCAGGAGGGGCGGGGCGGGCAGGAGGGGCGGGGCCTGAGGGGATTTAATGGCAGAGAGAAGGAAGGAGGACGGGAGGGGGAACGAGGGAGGGAGGAAACACTGACACATCATCTCGCTCTTTACAGGTTATGAAACGCTTTCCCACACATTCGCTTTTTGATCTCACAACCACCCCATGAAGAAGGCAGCTGATTATCCCTGATTAGCAGGTGGGAACCTGGGGCTCTGGGGCGAAAGGTTTGGCAGCCTGTGCGGATCACACGGCCTCACCTCAGCCTTCAGACTCTGGCCTCTGGCCTGTCCTGGCTCTGACCTGGCCTCTGTCACCCATAGCCCGCCCCCCACCCCAAGCTGGCTTTTCCCACCACTGTGGGCTCGCTGGGAGCCCCTAGTGCCCACTGCCCAGATTCACCGGCCTTGCTTCAGAGCCCTGGCGTTCTGGGCTGGCCCAGCTTTACAGAGGAGCCCGGACACCGTGGGCGCTGAGGCGGTTCTGAGCAAGAGCGGTTTGCTCCCAGCACCCCGCAGCCCCTTTACTGCGGTGTCCAGGGCTGTGGCCCAGCGTCTCACCCTGGCCATTTGTTCAGTCGTTCCTCTCGAGTTCTCACTGTGCACCAGGCGTTTTGCTGGGCCCTCGGGACCTGTGGTGACCAAGACCCGGGTCCTGCTGGACAGGATGAGGGAGCTGGGCCCGCCGCCCGGGACCCAGAGGCAGCACCACACAGCTGCCTCGCCCCGGTCAGCCTCCTCCGGACAGACTGTACCGTCGACCCTTGCACAACACGGGTTTGAATTGCAAGCGCCCACTAAGAGGCAGATTTTTTCCAAGAGATATATTGGAAATTTTTCTGGAGATTTGTGACAATTTGAAAAGACTCTGACAAACAGCGCAGCCTAGAAATATCCAAAAAAAAAAAAAAAGAAAATATGTGGAATCTAGAAAAATGGTATATACCTTAATTGCCAAGCAGAAATAGAGACGCAGACATAGAGAACAAATGTATGGATACCAAGGAGGAAAGGGGTGGGGTGGGAGAAACTGGGAGATGGGGACTGACACACATACACTTTTTTTTATAATTTAAAAAATTTTTTTTAATTTTTATTTTTTGGCTGCGTTGGGTCTTTGTTGCTGTGCGCGGGCTTTCTCTAGTTGCAGTGAGCGGGGGCTACTCTTCATTGCGGTGCGCGGGCTTCTCATCACGGTGGCTTCTCTTGTTGCGGAGCGTGGGCTCTAGGCGTGCGGGCTTCAGTCGTTGCAGCGTGAGGGCTCAGTAGTTGTGTCTCGCGGGCTCTAGAGTGCAGGCTCAGTAGTTGTGGCGCACGGGCTTAGTTGCTTCACAGAATGTGGGATCTTCCCAGATCAGGACTCGAACTCGTGTCCCCTGCATTGGCAGGCAGATTCTCAACCACTGCGCCACCAGGGAAGTCCCATATACACTATTGATACTATGTATAAAATAGACAACTGATGGGAACATACTGTATAGCACAGGGAACTCTACTTAATGCACTGTAGTGTTCTAAATGGAGGGGATATATGTATATGTATGGCTGATTCATTTTGCAGTGCAGTAGAAGCTAACACAACATTGTAAAGCAACTATACTCCAATAAAATTAAATTTAAAAAAGTAAAATAAAGAAAAAGTTAGACATGTCATGAATGCATAAAATACATGTGGATACTAGTCTATCCTTACATAGGCATAAGGTAGGTGACATTTAATATAAGATTAATACTGTGTTAGTTTTCTTACTGCATTATAACTTGACTTTCCAAGAATTACCTTATCATGCAATATGCCTCTCTTGTAATTGGAGAAACTGTTTACCAGCCTAGTGTCTCAGATAAGTGGTTTTTTAAAAAATGTAACAATGTTTCCAATATTGTATTATGAATATCACTGTAATACTGTATGCTGTAAAAATTTTGTAACAATTCATTTGTTAGTGTATAGTCTAGGCTACCATGAAGCAATCATATTGCTGCATCTTCATTATCAGTGCAGGAATCGTTGTACCTCTAAATAAGTATGAATTTCTTTTTCACAGTATCTTTTCATTTTTGAGGTCTAGTATTAGTAACATGTATAACATCTATCGTGTTTTGTGTCATATAAGACGATATTTTGATGTAGGTACTGACAGATAATCCATCTGATAAACAGATGACATAAATTTACAGTGTCGATAAATACACTACAGTGCTGCAAATGTATTTTCTCTTCCTCATGATGTTCTTAATATTTTCCTTTCTCTAGCTTACTTTATTGTAAGAATACAGTATATAATATATGTAACATACAAAACATGTGTTAATCAGCTGTTTATGCTATCAGTAAGATTTCAACAGCATGCTATTAGTTAAGTTTGGGGAAGTTCAAAGTTATATGTGGATTTTCGACTGCAGGGGTGGGGGAAGGATCAGTGCCCCTAACCCCTGCATTTTTCTTTTCTTTTTTTCTTAATTAATTTATTTTATTTTTGGCTGCTTTGAGTCTTGGTTGCTGCGCGTGGGCTTTCTCTAGTTGCGGTGAGCGGGGGCTACTCTTCGTTGCAGTGCACAGGCTTCTCATTGCAGTAGCTTCTCTCGTTGCGGAGCATGGGCTCCAGGTGCGTGGGCTTCAGTAGTTGTGGCATGCCAGCTCGGTAGTTGTGGCTCGCAGGCTCCAGAGCGCAGGCTCAGTAGTCGTGGCGCACGGACTTAGTTGCTCAGCAGCATGTGGGATCTTCCCAGACCAGGGCTTGAACCCGTGTCCCCTGCCTTGGCAGGCAGATTCTTAACCACTGCACCACCAGGGAAGTCCCTAATTGATGTAATTTTTTAACCAACTAATCATACCACATTTGTTTCATTTGCTGGTATTCTTAAGGAAGTGTTCATAAAGTCCTGGGCTTTTATTTAACAATTTTTAAAAGCTTCATTTATCAAAATGACACATGTTTATTATAAAAAATAAAGAAACATTCCAAGAAAAATGTGGAAATTATCCAAAATTCCATACCCAGTGATAACGTCAATGATCATTTTGGCAAGTATCTTTGTTTTGCACAAACCCAGTTATTTTTTAATTGATTTTATTATATTTTTAGTGAATTATTTTTGGAATTGGCTATATAGTCACATCAAAATCAAATTTCAAAATATGCAAAAGGATATATGTGTAAAAACTGAAAAGTGCCTCTTCACTAATAATCGATCTTGCTGCTTTTCGGTACATATGTAAATATGCCTAGGTCTTTAGAAAGGTGGGACCATATTCCATGGTACAGAGGTACCATAATTTATTTAATGCATCCTGGCTGAAGGACATTTTGTTGAAGTAGTTACACTACTCTCAGTCTGTGAAAGTACACAGCCCATGAGGAACTCTCCAAAGTACACCACCGAGACCTTTGCTTTTAAACTTTCCTGAAAGGGAACCTCTCCCTGTCCACTTTCAGTCCCCCTTTGCTTCATCATGCCTGGCTTCGTGCATTTTAGTGAAATGCTATCTTTTGTAGGACCTTGATATCTGCTTTCCAATTTAGTACAATGTTTGGGAAATAAGTTGACAAGAAAGAAAAGTTCAGGTCTACACATTTCAAAGGTTTTTTTTTTCTCTCAGTGTCTTGCCTCCCCATGAGGTCAAGGCCCTTACAGTGTAAGTCCCAGTGAGCAGCACCTCTCACTGGCCTTACAGACGGTAAAACACACACTTGCATCTTGCAAGCTCATGACAAATTGGATGGGGAAAAATCCAGTTGGGCCTGGGTGTGCCTGAAATTGTTCAGACATCTAAGCGCCTTAGTAATGATTTTTTCTGGAATGTTGGCTTCCCTGGTTCAAAAGAGTAATCACTGGCATGTTATGTTGTGGTTTTGCCTTTTCTTTACCACCCCCTTCCCCGAAGCAGCAATCTCGTCTGTTTCCTTGACTAAATATTTCTTCCTGTCTTCCTCAAGGGCACATGTGTCCACACACATTTGTATTTGCGGGCCACTCCCATGCCCAGGCTGGATTGATTGGGGTTTGGAAAGATCCAATAAGAAAAAAATAATGTGCACATCAAAGATTCCTTGAACTTTCTGGAGCTGATGGAAGAGCTGAAGGGGCCTTGGATAACAGATAAGGCCTCCTGTATGGTTGGCACGGGAGAGGTGCCCTCAAGCCCATGTGTAGGACCAAGGGCAGGAATAGAGCTGAGCAACAAGTGCCCGGCTGAGAGATAGGAGATGACAGCCACTCATCCATGTCTGCCGACACTGGTGATGTGCCCACGCTCCCATCACTCACGTTTTCCACCCACACAGCGGATGTTTTCCAGAACAATCTCTTCCAGAGTCACGGGAGAAGGACAGCGCATGGGTGATCCACCCATTTCAGAAGGAACTGGGTGTTCAGGGAATTAGTCATTGCACCCCTTTTAGGAAGGCAGTAAAACAGAAGTCAGGGGACACCTGGGCCTAGGGAGGGCCCAGCATGCTGCTTTGGGGAAGGCCATTTCCCAGCTTGGATCACCTTGTATTTCTCAGGGCGGCCCCATGACTTGGATTGAACGACAGAGTGGTTAAGGCCACAGGCTTGGAGCCAAGCTGCCGGAGTCAGCTGCCTGACTCCACCCTCCACTTAGAAGTCCTATAGCCTAAATTCATGCCAGTTACCTAATCTCTTGGTTTCCTTAGCTGTACAGAGAGCTAATGATAGTAGCTGCCTCCTAGGCTGTTCTGAGGGTTAAATAAGAAAACCACGTGCAGCCGGTGTCCAACTCTCCATAAGGGCTTGACAGATGTTAGCAGCGGTTACCATCCCGAGAGCACCACCAGGGACTGGCCAGACCTGTCATCATCACAGTATGCCAGGCGTAAGTGGGCAGGAGATCCCAGGTCAGGTGTGTGCTGTGCAGCCCAGGGCACTGCAGCCGTCCCTCCAGACGCAGAACGTCAGAGCCAGAGGGCCTTGGCACTCAGCTGGCCAGGAGTTCAGAAGAGACTGAAGAACTTAAAAGGCCAACAGACCCAGGAGCTCTCCAGGTGCTCCTGATGGGTGGCCAGGCTCGGGGACAACAAAGCTAGTTCAATCCCCTCCCTTCACAGCTGGGGGATTGGAGACTCAGGGTGGGAAAGTAGCCAGTCCAGGTCCTGCAGCCAGTCAGCGGCCAGGCCGGGGCTGCGATCTGGTCCTCAGAACCCTCAGTTCTCTCCTTTCCCACAGGGGCTCCCTGCAGCCATGAGGCCGCATGGGAAAACCAATCAGGATGCCTCATGTTCTTTGAAGCATTTTTTTTTAATCCAGAAGAAAGACAAGTGCATTCCCTGCCAATATACGTAAACACTTTTGTTTCAAAGAAAGCAGACTTCATGATGTTCAGATGTACCTGAATCTGAGTGGGAGTCTTCATCTCACTAGTGGACAGAGGATCCGCCGGTTGGTGGGCTGTGTAGAGACCTGTTTAATTTAGAGAACCCTTTCTCTGCAAATCAGGAGGATGTGTACTCAGCTGTCTGTTTAAGAATTCACTCTTTTCAGAAGATAAATATCAGTCTGTCGTTTTGAAAGGGAGCATATGGGCATCAAATGACCACCATTATCTTTTAATGGCAGACATGTGTTAATGAATATGTAAACGTCCAGAGGTGAGGCTGGGAAAGCTTGGCCATCACTGGGCAGGATTTTGTAGAAATATTTTTTGCCTGAGGACCAGATGGTGTTTGGGCTTCCAGAGACAAAGGGTCAGAGGAGCAGTCTTCACTCCTCTCTCCTCACCCTCCGGGGGGCAGCCTCAGGGAGGGGCCTTATTATCCAACTTCTGTGCTCATGGGCCTCCTTGGGAGGGGGGGTTAAGGGACACACGCAGGCCTCCATGTTGGGATGATTCCTCCCCCCATGGCCTCAGCCAAGTGGACCTCACTTTCATCACCACCGAGTGTGGATGATGCCACCGGTGTGATGTGTAAAGTGCCCAGAGCCTGGCAGACAGTGGGCGTGCCATGGGTGACACTGACTATGGTCACCCAGGCCTGGACTCCACCCACCGGCCTGACCTGGTTTGGGCCGAGGTGCTGGCTTACTGCCATGCTGTGCTCTAAAAAGGGAATGTAGGGCTTCCCTGGTGGTGCAGCGGTTGAGAATCCGCCTGCCAATGCAGGGGACACGGGTTCGAGCCCTGGCCCGGGAAGATCCCACATGCCGCGGAGCAACTAAGCCCGTGAGCCACAACTACTGAGCCTGCGCGTCTGGAGCCTGTGCTCCGCAACGGGAGAGGTCGTGACAGTGAGAGGCCCGCGCACCGAGATGAAAAGTGGCCCCCGCTCGCCGCAACTGGAGAAAGGCCTCGCACAGAAACGAAGACCCAACACAGCCAAAAATAAATAAATAAATTTTTTTAAAATAAAAAAAAAAAATAAAAAGGGAATGTAGTCAGGCCACGCCGCGGTGTGGCCAGGGCAGGAAGTGGAGCCTCTTTGCCACCCTGTCATTACCAGTCCATAAGCTCCTCCCCGGCCTGGACCGAGGTGCCCTGGGGTCCCTCCTGCCTCAGTGGGCTCACACATGGATGGCTGTGCAGACTGCTTGTTACAATCACCAGGTGAGCTCTTTAACGCTACCAGTGGCCCCAGTCCAGACCAGTTAGATGAGAGCCCCAGCCGTGGGGCCTGGGTGTTGGTACTGCTAACACTCTCCAGGGGATTATAAAGTGCAGCCAGGGTGGAGAACCACTGATAGAACTGATAGTTTGGACTCACAAATCCAAGGCCAATGGTGTTCAGGTGTGAATTCGGCACAGCTGAGCCAACTAGCCCCGTCCCTGCCACGGGGCCAAGTTACAGGCTGTTACACGAAGGCAGGACTTCAAAGCCCAGCCAGCAGGGCCTGCACTGCTACCCTAGTCTGGACGAGGTGGGACACTTGCCCAGGTGTCTACTGAGGTCAGAGGTCGAGCATAGCCTGGGCTGTGATCCTGGTGGGGCTGCCTTGCACATGCCCACAGGCTGCCCCTGAAAGGGTCCTGGTCCAACAGCACACCTACCCATGGTCTGGGAAGGGTAGCCCATTGGGGGATGGGCCCAGCCTCTTTCTGGCACCTGGGCCAGCCAGGCAGCAGCCTTACCCCTTCCAGATCCTTGGTGGTTTGCAAAATGCTAAGGACTGAGGTTCAGTGATTTGAACAATAACAACTTCATTACCATCTGTTTCTTGAGGACTGCTCCAGGTTCTGGCTAGTCCTACCTACTTCACATGCATTAGCCAAATTCTAATCCCCACAGCATCCCAGTGAGGAAGGGGGTATGGTCCCAATTTCACAGATAAAGAAGAAAGTTTGGTAACTAGCTCAAGGTCTTACCAAGAGTAAGCTTGCTAAGCTGGAATTCACTCCCTCGTCTGATGGGCCCAATTGCCCCTGATCCTTCTGCCAAATCACCCTGCCTCCTGCTCCCCAGGCGGGCCTGAGACTGCGGGGTAGGCAAGCCCACTGCCCAGGCTTGCATCTTGTCAGTGCATGTAAAGCTGGGGTTCAGGCTCTTCACATTTCATTCTTTCAGCCGCTTGTAGCAAAGCTCAGTTTAAGAGACTGTCAGAGAATTCTGCTTCCAGCTATAAGGCAGTAGCGTTTTCTCCACTGAAAACAACTAGAAAAACTGGGTAAAACTCTCTCTCTCTCTCTCTCCAGGTACATATGGCTTCATCAGACAATTCTTTCAAACAATTTAGGAAAAAGTAATTCCAGTCTTACACAAACTCTTCCAGAAAATAGAAATAAATGGAACACTGCCCAACTCATCTTGTAAAGTCAACATAACCTTGATTTCAAAACCAGATAAGGACTTAACAAGAAAGGAAAATTACAAGTGAATCTCTTTCCTGAAGGCTGATGCAAAATCCCTTAGCAAACTATTAGCAAATTAAATCCAGTGATATATGAAAAGGATAATACCACACAAGAAAGTTTATTCTACAAATCATTGTTTTAACATTCAAAAAAATAAATGTATTTTACTATTACATTTAATAAGGGGTAAAATCATATCTTTTGATCAAATCCAATATTCATTCATAGTAATAAAAAGAAACTCTCAGAAAACTAGGAAAGAAGATTACAGAAAGGTAACAAAACTTCCTCAGTCTGATAGAATATCTGCAAAAAAGCTTCTTACTAAATGTGAAATATTGAAAGCTTTGTCTCTGAGATCAGGAATGAGACAGGGTGTGCCCTATCAACACTTCTATTTAACATTATATGGAGGTACCAGCAAGAACAAAAGGTCAAAAGAGGAGTGGCAGGTATAAAGAATGGAAGGGAAGAAATAAGACTGTCATTATTCATAGGAAACATGATTGTATGCATAGAAAATCAAAATAATCTGTAGATAAACTCTTAGAATTAAATGATTTAGCAAGATTGCTGAGTACAAGGTCAATATCACCAAAAATTAATTGTATTTCAATATACTGCTGACAAATCAATAAAAAATGAAATGTATAAATATTAATATTTATAATATTATATGTGTGCTTGCACACACCTCCCACACACACACACTTGCACACACACCCCACATTAAATGCCTTGGAATAAAACTAATGAAAGATATGAGAGATCTCTACACAAAACACAAGTCAGTATGGCAAGAAATTAATAAAGCCTTAAATAAATGGACAGATATGTCTGGTTTATGGATTAGAAGACTCAATATTGTAAAGATGTCAATTCTTCCCAATTGATCTATGGAGTCAATGCAATTGAAATCCCAAGAAGATTATTTGGGGAATGTGGAAATTGACAATCTGATTCTAAAGTTTGTATGGAAATGCAAAGAGCCAAGAATGGCCAAGAACAAAGTTCGAAGATTTACACTGCCAGATATCAATAGTTATTATACACTTACATTACAATAAATAGGCCACTGGAACAAAAGAATTCAGAAACAGACCTGCATTCGATTTATGACAAATGTGACCATGGGGTGCTATGGGGGAAAGGATTATCTTTAATAACTGGTGCTGAGTCAACTGGATATTCATAGAGAAAAGACAAATTTTGACCCTTAGGTCATATAACATACAAAAATTTTGACCCTTATTTCACAACATATGCAAAAATCAAAATATGAAAAGTAAAACAATAAATCTTCTAGAAAAAAACTCAGCAGAAAATTTTCATGACATTGTAACAGGTTAAGATTTCTTGAGAATTCCCTGGCAGTCCAGTGGTTAGGAATCTACGCTTTCACTGCCAAGGCCCGGGTTCAATCCCTGGTGGGAGATCCCGCAAGTCATGTGACACAGCCAAAAACAAAAAAAAATATTTCTTAAACCAAATGCAAAAAGACAACCATAAAGGAAAACAATTGGTAAGTTATATTAGATGAAAATTTTAAATTTCTGTTCAGCAAAAAACACCTTTAAGAGAATAAAAAAAGATAAGCCATTGAACTGGGAAAAGAATATCTTTCGGGCTACATATATATGTGTATATGCATATATACAACACACACAGATATACACATACACACATATATATTTTTATTACTGTCTAGAATATATATGAACTCTTACAAACCAAAAAGAAAAAGGCAGGGACCTCCTTGGTGGAGTAATTGTTAAGAATCCACCTGCCAGTGCAGGGGACACGGGTTCGAGCCCTGGTCTGGGAAGATCCCACATGTCACGGAGCAACTAAGCCCGTGTGCCACAACTACTGAGCCCGTGCGCCACATCTACTGAAGCCCATGCGCCTAGAGCCCGTGCTCCACAAAAAGAGAAGCCACCGCAATGAGAAGCCCGTGCACCGCAACGAAGGGTAGCCCCCGCTCGCTGCAACTAGAGAAAGCCCATGCGCAGAAACGAAGACCCAACACAGCCAAAACTAAATAAATAAATCTATTTTTAAAAAGTGTTTCTGCATCTGTTGGATGATCATGTATTTCATGTATTTTTTTAAAAAAGAAAAAGGAAAAAGCAGACAACATAACAGAAAAATGAGCTCAAAAAGAACTTCACAAAAGTTATTCAAATGGCCAATAAACACAGAGAAAGGTGCTCAAGATCACTAGTTTGCAGGCAAGTGGAACTTCAAACCACAGTGATTGCCACTCACACTAACCACAATGGCTAAAACAGTTTACGCTGACCATACCAGGTGCGGGTAAGGATGGAGCTCCTGCAACTCTTATATCCGGCTATTGGGAGTATGAATTGGGGTGACAACAATGGAAAAGTGTTGGCTGTATCTACCAAAGCTGAACAATTACACACCGTATGACCAGCAATGCACTCAGATATGTACCCAAAAGAAACATGGACGTAGGTTTACCAAAACACATGATGAGACTATTCCGACCTGCGTTATTTGCTGCCCCACTCCCAGGAAAGTCTCAAACACCCATCCACAGTTAGACAATCGCTGCCCTCAACAGCATGGATGAATCTCACAAACATAATGTTGAGTGAAAAAAGCAGACACGTTTGTAAACAGACAAAATGAATTCATGGTGAGTGTCTTAGCTTGGGCTGCTATAAAAGAATGCCATAGACTGGGGGGTTTATAAACAACAGAAATGTATTCCTCACGGTTCTGGAGCCTGACATCTGAGGTCAGGGCTCTGCTGAGGATCCTCTTCCTGGTTTGCAAGATCTCTCCTGTCTGCTCTTATAAAGACCCTAATTCCATCATGGGCGTTCCACCCTCACGACCTAATCTAATCCTAATGCCTCTTAAAGACCCCACCTCCAAATACCATCTCACTGGGGATTAGCGTTTCAACGTATGAATTTTGAGAGGACACAAACATTCAGTCTATAACAATGAGAAGTCAGGAGAGTGGGAGTAATACGGAGAGGGGACATGAAGGGGTGTTCTAAGGCCCGTTTTCTTAATTGAGATAAAATTGACAGATAACATTATATTAGTTTCAGCTGTACACATCATGATTCGATATATTAGTTTCAGCTGTACACATCTTGATTCGATATATGTAC
The DNA here is from genome assembly GCF_028021215.1 of Eschrichtius robustus. Taxonomy (NCBI): domain Eukaryota; kingdom Metazoa; phylum Chordata; class Mammalia; order Artiodactyla; family Eschrichtiidae; genus Eschrichtius; species Eschrichtius robustus. The sequence continues at coordinate 132,300,193 of NC_090830.1, read as the reverse complement.
GTATTGGGAAATGATCACCACAATATGAGTATTTCTTGACCTTTGTGCTGATTTCATAGGTACGTTTGCTTTGTCAAAAATTCAACAATCTATGTATTTATAATTGTGTCCTTTCTGTATATATGTTACGCTTTGATTAAAAATTTAGTCAAACAATAGAGAAGGGAAGGGGAAAGCGGGAGAGGAGTGTAGAATAGAAAAAGAGGGAGGGGGGGAGGAGAGAAGATGCCACAACCTCCCCAAGGAAATGGGGCTGACAGTTGGTCCCGCCAGGTCTCCAGGAGCCCAGAGCACAATTTCCCAGCATCGGCTGTGGCAAAGCACACTGAGGCTGGATTTGGTAGGGAACAGATGGCTAGAGAAAGGTGCCAGCAATCTTGCGCCATCCTCCTTCTCCTGAGGGCTTGGATGTTATGCAGCCTCAGTCAGCACTCTGTGCCCACTCTCCCTAGGTGGGTGGAGATTTGAGTGCCAAACTCTGGATAAAGAACAGGGATTAATTTGATCCTCCACCTGGGTACCTCTGAGTGGGCAGGCCTAGGGAATGGGGAGGCGGGGTGTGTGCGTGACCTGCGATGTGGCTGACCTCCACCTTGGTTCCACTCTTCCAGTCCGAGCTGGGGCAGGGGTGGGAGTGTGAGGGTCAGGAAAGGGGTCGCTGAGATTGCAGCTGCCCAGAAGAGGTCTCCTGACCCCTGCCTGGCTCTGGCCAGGACGCCACAAAGGGCACTGCAGGCTGAGCCAAAGACAGCCAAGCCCTCTGAGCTGGGAGCCAAACTCCACAGGGGCTCCAGAGTGAATGCTCCAGCCTGTTCTTTGTTTCCTTCAATCTGGGACATAGGTTGCCCGAGATGATCCCTACTGGGCTGACGTTCTGAGTCTGCGATGGTCTGGAGCAGACCAGCTGAAGGAGAAGGCAGGAGGCCTGGGCTCTCGTTCTTTTACCGGCTTTGTGGCCGGGGGCACATCACAAGGCTGCCCTTGCCTCGGTTCCCTCCTCATAATGGGTGAGCGTCCTGTGCCGCCCATTATGGTAGCCACTGATCACATGGCATGTGGCTATTTAAATCTAGATTCAAATTAGTTAAAACTGAACAAAATGAAAAGCTCAGTTTTTCCACCGTGCTAGCCCACAGCGTGGCTAGTGGCTACTGTATTGGACAATGCAGGTGTAGAACATTTCCATCATTACAGAAAGTTATAGGGGGCAGGGCTGGGCTAGACCAATCTGTGGTTTCATGACCTTTTTATTACCCAAAGACCACTGTAGTCAACAGATACACTGAGGAAGAGGCGACCAGAGACCCCAAGGTTCTTCACATCTCACAGTGGCTCCCAGGCTCTTGCATGGGACCCCATCTGAGGGAAAGCTCCCAGCACCAGTGTTTGCTGATCTATTAGCTATAAAACTGTGTGTCTGGGATGAAGACGTAGTTTGAGACAATAGTAGCCACAGGTTATGAGTATTGGTTTCTTTCCAGGCTTTGTTTTCAGGACTTCATATACTCTATTTTGCTTAATCCTCACAAAAACCCTATGAAAGGTATTACCATTCATCTCCACCTACAGATGAGGCTCGGAGACTTTGAGTAACTTGCCCTAGGGCACACCATTAAGGAATTCAAACACCAGGAGATTCTGATTCCAAAGACGACCTCATAGCGCTGTCTTAAGCTACTTTCCAGGCCTAGCAGATGTGGCCAGAGAGGCCCTGCGGTCACTGTTCCATGGGGGTGGGGGGGTCTCCATCACCACTGGACAGGGAACAAGTTCGTGCAGAAAGCCTGAGTGCTGCCCTGAGACAGCTGGTGCGCTGGGGGAGGGGGCTCAGGAGAGAAGCCGGGACTGAACTGACTGGGAATCCTTCCAGCCGGACCAGAGCTGATGGCCTGGACCGGTGGGGGGGAGCGGGGAAGGGGCGTGGGTGGTGCAGAGAGAGTGCCTCCGCTCTGAAAGGAACGAGCATGTAGGGGTCACTCCTAAAGAGCAGCACACGGCAGGTGAGGTGGTCCTGATTGTTTGGAGGACCCTGATTGGTGTAAGGCATCTCATGGAGGCCAGGACTGCTCTATTCTCTCTTCTCCCACCCCACCCCCAGTGGACTTCTCACCTTTGGTTTTCCTTTAACCTGAGGTCACTCTTCATCCAGGCATGTTCGTTTCTTCTCATTTATACAGCCTACAGGTGAATACATTCAACCTAGAGTTTTACTAGCCCTGATTGGCCCAGGATGCAATCAGGTTTGCCGATTTTGCCCCCAGGAGGATCAGGCTGTTAAGGTAGGCCGGGAAAATCACGAGGGATTTGTCGAGATGGTGATCCTACAAAATCACCAGCTCTTAAAATGCCATTTGGATCCTGGAGTTCAGTTTAGAGACTAGTGGTAGGGTGACCAATCATCTTAAGGAGTTTCTACCATGTGAGAATTTCAGTGCTAAAACTGAGAAGTCCCCTGGCACACCAGGATGAGTCAGTCAATTAGTGGCTCCTCTCCAGGAAACTCACCTTCTTTTTCTAAATGTTGCTGGTCCCGTGGGACTTCAGCACCTGACGTCAATCTGAGAATTGTCAGTGATGGGAGCTTTGGCTTGGCATGCAGGCTATACTGTCAGAAACGTCCATGCCATCAATGTACGTGAAAATGCCCACTTGCTGCATAGCACAGGGAGATCAGCTCGGTGCTTTGTGACCACCTAGAGGGGTGGGATAGGGAGGGTGGGAGGGAGGGAGACGCAAGAGGGAAGAGATATGGGAACATATGTATATGTATAACTGATTCACTTTGTTTTCAAGCAGAAACTAACACACCATTGTAAAGCAATTATACTTCAATAAAGATGTTAAAAAATAAATAAATTAATTAATTAATTAAAAAAAAAAAAAAAAAGAAAATGCCCACTTGGGAGCTTGGAACCTTTCAGTCAAAAATGAGCAGTTGCTGAAACAGGAGGGGAAGGGTGGAATCGCCAGCCACAGAGCAAGCCAACCGGCCAAGGCTCATGCCCACCCAGCCAGAACTGGAGGGATGATTCTGGGGCAAAAAGAGCCGAGAGCCAGAGTACTGTTTATTCTAGGGCAGCCGAGAGGCAGATACACTCCTCTTGGCCTCCTGCTGGGACTCACATGTTCAAAGCCACCTTCTTCAGGAAGACACAAGCCTCACCCTTCTGTCTCCCCCAGGTAGCAGGGGACATGCTGTCGCCTCCCGTCTCACACTGGACAAAGTGGAATGGGGGATTCAGCCTGGGCAAAGATCAGGATTTGGGTTGCAGCTTCCCATTTATTTGTAATGCAAATAATACCCCAATATATGTGCAATGGGCACATGAAAGGATGATCAACATCACGTGTCACTAGGGAAATGCAAGTCAAAACTGTAGTGGAGGGACTTTCCTGGTGGTGCAGTGGTTAAGAATCCGCCTGCCAATGCAGGGGACACAGGTTCAAGCCCTGGTCCGGGAAGATCCCACATGCCGCGGAGCAACTAAGCCCGTGCGCCACAACTACTGAGCCTGCGGTCTAGAGCCCATGCTCCACATCAAGAGAATCCACCACAAGGAGAAGCTCGTGCACTGCAATGAAGAGTAGCCCCCACTCACCACAACTAGAGAAACCCCACGCGCGGCAACGAAGACCCAATGCAGCCAAAAATAAATAAATTAATTAAAATAAATAAATAAAATTAAATATTTTTAAAAAGAGGAAAAGTTATGATACTAAGTGAAAGAAGCCAATCTGAAAAGGCTACAAAGTGTATGAGCCCAACTATGTGACATTCTGAAAAAGGTAAAACTATAGAGACAGTAGAGAGATCAGTGGTTACCAGGGGTTAGTGGGAAGGGAGGGATGAACAGGCAGAGCACAGAGGGTTTTTAGGGCAGTGAAACTACTCTGTATGATACTGTAATAGTGGATACATGTTGTTATGCATTTATCAAAGCCCATAGGATGTACAACACCAAGAGTAAACCCTAAGGTAAACTACGGGCTCCGGATGAAAATGATGTGTTAACATAGGTTCATCAATTGTAAGAAATGTACCACTTTGGGGGACTTCCCTGGTGGCACAGTGGTTAAGAATCTGCCTGCCAATGCAGGGGACACAGGTTCGAGCCCTGGTCCAGGAAAACCCCACATGCCACGGAACAACTAAGCCGTGCGCTGCAACTACTGAGCCTGCACTCTAGAGCCCATGAGCCACAACTACTGAGTCCATCAGCCACAACTACTGAAGCCCACACGCCTAGAGCCCGTGCTCCCCAACAAGAGAAGTCACCGCAATTAGAAGCCCACGCAACGCAATGAAGAGTAGCCCCCGCTCGCCGCAACTAGAGAAAGCCCATGTGCAGCAATGAAGACCCAACGCAGCCATAAATAAATAAATAAATAAAATTAAAAAAAAAAAAGAAATGTACCTCTTTGGTGCGGGATATTGATAACGGGGTAGGTTATGCGCGTATAGGAGCAGGGGGCCTGTGGAAACTGTATTTTCCACTCAGTTTTATTGTGAACCTAAAACTGCTCTAAAAAATAAAGTTTGTTAATTAAAAAAAAAAACAAAACAAAACTACTGGTCACCCACTGAGCACACAAGCCATTTTCCTGTCTCCTAGGCTTTGTACATGCCACCCTTCCCCTCTTGTTGGCCTGGAAATCTCCTCTCCCATCTTTCAAACCTTGCCTGGATGTACTTCCTCCCAAAAGCCTTTCCTGACCCACCTTTGTGCTATTCCCATACTTTGAAGATGTGTTTATTATTTCACGTATCGCATTGTATTCTGATAATTGATTTCACAGCCATTGTCTCGTGTGCTCACCCTCAAGGCCTAGACTAATGCCCAATGCACTGGAGTCCCTCAGGGTTTGTCTGCGGGTGTCCTAAACCATGCTGCCTCTCCCTAGGCACTTGGAAGATCTTCTGAAACCTCCCTCTGCACCCCCTCCCCATCCCAATTATTCACTGATTTATCCTTTACCTTCCTACCAATAATTAACAAAGTGACTAACGTTTACTTACCATGCAGGTTTTGGGGGGCCTGTGATAGGTGCTTTTTGGAATTCTAGACTGGAAACTCCTTGAAAGTTGTGTATCAGCAAGGGTTCTATAGTCGCAAGGAATAAAAGCTAACCTTTTCTAACTTCGGCAAGAAGACAGGATTTCCTGGGAGGCTTCAGGGCCAGGCTGGGTGGAACTAGGACATCTCCGGGGATCTCAGGAGAAGCAACACCTTGAGGCCTCTCTCCAGCTCCAGCCACCAGGTAACAGCTCCAGCCACCTTCCAACTCTGCATGTCTCCTCCCAAGATTCAAATTTCTAGATTGGCCTAGCTTCGGTCATGTGCCCATCACCATGACTGGGGTGACTGGGGGCTCAGGGTCCTCTGAGAGCCCTTCTAGAACCACATGGAAGGGGAGTTAGGGGCTCCCACTAACACAGAGAGCATGAATTGTGCACTTAACACAGCCTGACACAGCAGGTGCTCAAGTGTTCATAATGAATGAATGTGTGAATGCAGGAACTTGCCTCCGAGGAGACACCATCTTCCCAACCCATGCCAGGCTGGCCTAGGACTTTCTCCTTCCGAAGATAGTTCATGACCTCTCTCAGGACCTGCCCTGCTGAGGAGGGCAGCAGTGTGTTGGATTCACTGGGTTAGCAGTGAATCCAACAGTGTGTTGGATTCACTCAATCCAGCAGTGTGTTGGATTCACTCAATCCAGCAGTGTGTTGGATTCACTGGATTAGCAGGTCCACAGGGCCTGGAGGGGCAGCTAAGACCCAGACGCTTGCAGGCATGGCCAGGATAGGAAAGCCAAGCCTTAGACACAAGATCAAGCCAGAGGAGGAGCCAGATTCTGTACTCCACCAGATTCTGTGCTCTATGAGAATCCACTCAGTAGTGGAATACTGAGAACAAGTAGATTTAAGAACATTGACTTCACCTGAAATCTTCTAGGAAGATGGATTCATCAAAGCTTGCCGGTAATGGGACCTCAGAAGTTATCTATTGCCACCCCTTACTTTTACAGGTCAGGAAACTGAGATCCAGGGAGGTGTAGTGTTTTGTTCAAGGTCATAGCATATTCATGCAGGTCTCTTCCATCACAGTTCAGGGCTCTTTCTACTGTGCAGCCATGGCCCTCTGGGGAGATGATGGGATCTGGGGACCCTTTTCCTTGGTCATCTAGATGTCAACTGGCTTGTTCCATTTGGGGTCCACTTTATTCCACTCCTGCCTTTTTGGTCCATAGAACCTGGATGGTGGCAGTTCTTCAGTGCTGATGGGGTGAACTGCACCATGTATCATGAGATTTCCTCACCTTTACCAAATGTTCAACGTTAACACCCAGGCCCGTTCCCACCTGCATCAGCTAGCTATTGCTGCTTAAGAAATCGTTCCAAAAAGGTAGTAGCTTATAACAACATTTTATTTAGCTCACAGTCTGCATGTTGGCAATTTAGGCTGGGCTCAGCTGATCCATTCTTCTGGTCCTGGCTCAGCTCCCTCATTTATCAGCAGTCAGCTGTGGGACGGATAGGAAGGCCTGCTGTCTTGGCTGGGCTCTCTCACATGTTTTGGGGTCAATTGATTGTAGATCTCATCTAGGATGGTTTTGACTTGGACTACTGGACTGTCCTCCATAATGTCTCTCATGATCCAGCAGACCTTCCTGGTCCTGTTCACATAATGGAGGAAAGGGTGAAGAGGGCCAGCAGAAGCCCTCAGGCCTCTGTTACATTCTATTGGCCAAAGCAAATCATAAAGCCAGCTCTGGGGAATTCCCTGGCTGTCCAATGGTTAGGGTTTGGCGCTTTCACTGCTGTGGGCCCAGGGTTTGATCCCTGGTCAGGGAACTAAGATCTCACAAACCACATGGTGTGGCTAATAAATAAATAAATAAACAAACAAATAAAGGTCAGCTCAGATTCAAGAAGTAGGGAAATAGACTCCACCTATTAATGGGAGGAGTTACATATTACTGCAAAACTCATTGCAAAACATTATTTATAATTGCCCAAAAGTGGAAGCAACCCAAATGTCCACCAACTGATGAATGGATAAACAAAATGTGGTGTATCCATATACTATAATATTATTGGTCATAGAAAGTAAAGAAGAATGAATATATGCTACAACATGTATGAACCTTGAAATATGATTAGTGAAAGAAGCCAGACACAAAAGACCACATTTTGTATAATTCCATTTATATGATATGTCCAGGATATGCAAATCTATAGGGACAGAAAGTAGATTAGTGGTTTCCTGGGGCTGGGATAAGGGGGGGAATGGAGTTTCTTTTTAGGGGTGTTGAAAATGGTACAAAACTAGTGATGCAGGTGCATAACTCTGTGACTACACTAGTAACCACTGAATTGTACAATTTTAAAGGGTGAATTTTATGATATGTGAATTATATCTCAATAAAGCTATTAATTAAAAAGTAAACAAGTGAAAAAAAAACTTATTGCAAAACAAATCTACCAAAATAAGAAAATATTGTTTTGGAACATTTATAAATGAAGGAAATAAAATTGTAATCCTTATTGATGAACCTTCATCTTTTATGTATAGATATATCTTGATAGTTTAACTAAAAGTGAAATTTAAGACTTCAGTGATATCTAATGGTTTTCCTTGTCCTCCTGTAACAATATTTGAAGTAGCATTTTAAGCTATATTGTTGATACTCAAGAAAAATTATTCCACTGAGAAGACTTTACAAGTAAACATGATTGATTTTGTGTGGATAGTGTCCATGTAATGCTAGTAAGAATGTCTAAAGTTCAGCCAAAGATTAGAAGATTTTCTGGATGTTTTGATACTTAGTGGATATATTCAATTATCTTGTGAATGATGCATTAAAAGATGTAAATCAATTAAATAACTTTAAATCTCTTCTTTAAAAAGCATTATATTTACTACTACATCAAATAAATATCAGATAAAATTAAATAATATATCTTACAAGGTGAGAACCTAAAAATGGAAAATCAGAAGAATAGTTGTATCTCAGTGAGGTGCTAGAGCTACAAAAGTAGTTTGGAAATTGAACTGAGCCTTCAATATTATCTTTAATAGAAATTACAGAATAGTAGTAGCTAACATTTGGAAAATGAAAACACTTAAAGAGGTTTTAGTAAATGATATTCTAACAGAGATGTCAGCACTTTCTTTAGTTCTACAAGAAAGACATGTTTTGGTTCTTGAAGCTGATAAAATAATAAAAGTGATTGAGCATATAAAACTGATCATGGATATCATGAAAAGGAGCAGAAAGTATTAGAAAAACAAAGAAATATGATATACCTTATGAAAAACAAAGTGGCAATTCCTAGGAAAAAATCCTATTTATCTAATAAATTACATGAGAACATGTTTGCTGTTTTATGATAAAAGTAAATAAACATAGTAAACTTTGCTGTCTTTTCATTTATTTGATCCTGAAATTAGGCCAGCTGACATTTGCAAAGCTCTGTAGATTTTGAGTAAACAAAAATTAATAAAATTTAGCCACCTTGTATGACATTCTAACAAAATATTTTCAAGATAGTTGACAATAGAGAAATTGGCTATATAAAAACCTTTCTACGATAAAAGCTAGAAAAATTCCATATGTAAATGCTTTGGGTTTAGCTGAGAGAAATTCCAGTGTCCAGAGCGAGTTGTTGACAATAAAAGTGATTCTCTACCTAGACGGTTTGTCACTCGATGCTGCTGGTTTAATGAGAAAGCTGTTGGAAAAGTTTGATGTAATCCCTAAGTCAGATAGTGGCCCAGACAGGGGGCGCCATTTGGCTAGTGACAGCTGTGCTAAACAAAAGATCACACTAACAGTGTCTAAATATCAAAAAATAATTTGGAAATTATTAGAATAATGGGGTGAATTATTTATATGACAATATGTACCCTTTCATTTTATGTATATGAAATATATATATTTTAGGTTATCTCAAGAATAAAAGAAAATATATTAATTTTTAATTTTTATATTAATTTATATTCCATATCAGTCATTGAATATTTTTAATACCATCCTGCCTGTGAAACAGTGAAGTAGGAATCAGCCCTGTTTTATTTTTATTTTCCCCCAGCTTTTTATTATGTAAATTTTCAAACACACAGAAGAGTAGAAAGAAGAGTACAATAAACACCTAGATTCAGCAGTTGTTAACATTTGCCATATTGTCTTTCTCTGTATATGTGGTTTCTGAGCCATTTGAATGCGAGCTGTAGACATCATGACTTTTCACCCCAAACATACAGCCTGTATTTCCTAAAATCCAGGCGATTCTCTCATATAACAATAATATAATTATTGTGCCTAAGAAAACTCACAAGAATTTTTTTCTTTTTAAGAGTTGGCCATCTCTCTTTTTAAAAATATTTATTTATTTATTATTTATTTGGTTGCGCTGGGTCTTAGTTGCGGCAGGCAGGCTCCTTAGTTGTGGCATGCGAACTCTTAGTTGCGGCATGCATGTGGGATCTAGTTCCCTGACCAGGGGTCGAGCCCGGGCCCCCTGCATTGGGAGCATGGAGTCTTAACCACTGCACCACCAGGGAATTCCCAATAATTTTCCAATATCATCTAACCTAGTCCCTATTCAAATTTTCCCTAATGTATAGTTTTTTAATTTAATTTTTATTTTATATTGGAATGTAGTTGATTTACAATGTTGTCTTAGTTTCAGGTGTACAGCAAAAGGATTCAGTTATACATATATCCATTCTTTTCAGATTCTTTTCCCATATAGGTTATTACAGAGTATTGAGTAGAGTTCCACTTGCTATACAGTAGGTCCTTGTTGATTATCTATTTTAAATATAGTTGTGTGTATATGTTCATCCCAAGCTCCTAATTTATCCCTCCTGCCTCCCCACGTTTCCCCTTTGGTAAACATAAGTTTGTTTTCGAAGTCTGTGAGTCGGTCCTAATGCATAGTTTTTTTCAAAGTCAAAGCCAATCAAGCTTGTTGCGTTTCTATAATCTCTTTTAGTCAGAACGGTCCCTCTACTGTTTTTTCCCCCATGACAATGACTTTTTGAAGACATTAGGCCAGTTATCTCGTAGAATGTCCCATGTTCTGGATTTGTCTGATTGTTTGGTCATGATATTGTTTACCTTGTCCTTGTCTATTTCTTGTAAACTGGAAGTTAGGCTTAAAGACTTGATTAGATTCAGGTTAGAGAATGGGTAAAAATACTTCACAGTGCACTCATAATGGCATCACATCAGAAGGCCCATGATGTCATTCTGTGTCCCTGTTAGTGATGCTAAGACTGATCACTTGATTAAGGGGTGACAGTGAGATCTCGCCACTGTAAACAGAGATTTTGGAGACATCCAAGGGCATTGGAACACGGACAAAGCAATAGATAATACGAAGGAGTTATTAATTTCATTAGGGGTGATAATGGGGTTGTGGTTGTATAAGAAAATGTCAGTTTTTAGATATACACACAGAAGTATTTAAAAATAGGCAAAAGGCTGGGATATTGGGACTTCGTTGGTGGTCCAGTGGGTAAGACCCCACACTCCCAATGCAGGGGGCCCTGGTCGGGGAACTAGATCCAGCGCGCATGCCACAACTGAGAGATCACATGCCGCAACTAAGAAGTCTGCATGCCGCAACCAAGATCCCACGTGCCGCAACAAAGACCCGGGGCAGCCAAATTAATAAATAAATAATTTTTTTTTTTTAAAAAGAAACAAAATCATCATTAAAAAAAAAGGCTGGGATGTTGGAGGTATATTTTAAAAGAACATAGCAATAACTTTTTAAAGGAAAAGAGGTAGATTAAGCAAAGGTGTCAAACTGATAATCCTTGAAGATGGGGGAGCAAAAAGAGTGGTTCTTCATATTAATTTCTTTACTTTTGTGTATCTTTAAAAACTTTCATATTAAAAAAAAATAGAGAGGAAAAAAAGAATGAGTGAATGATTTGGAGATGGTGAAGTCAAACACAGCTAGACCCTGAATACGCGTTGGCAACTAGCCCAAACCCAAATCCCATGGATTACTGATTGTGACCTTGGTCACTGTCAAATTTTTTTCTTTCTCTCACAGCATACCAATCACATGCCAAGGCAGCCAACTTTACAAAACAGATCAGAATATTTTCACCCCTTTTTTAAAGGGTAAAATACCTTTCACCAATCTTAACTTTCTAAGGTTCACTCATACTTGTTTGCCCAAGTGAAAGGTCACAGATTATTCTCCAAAAATGACCAAAGGGTGAAGTTTAAAACAACAGCTGTTTCTAAGTGGTAGATCTTGCTCTTTGAACAGTTTTCTGTCCTATGTCTTGGCATAGAGTGGGTGTCAATAAATATTTGTTGCCTGAATGTTGAATGAAAAGAGGATACAGTTCTGGGAGCCACACAAGGCTTTCCCTCACATGTGGTTGGAGAACCCCATCCTGGCCTTGGAAGAAAACCCAATCAGTGGAAGAAACCGTACTCATGGGACTACTTTCCGGGCCCTTCTGGGTTTCTCCAGGGGACTGCATGTAATGCTCTTCAAGATGGCCTTGGCTTCCCAGGGCACTTTACTTAGGAAGATGTCCAAATGGGCTCTGGCCAGCTGTCAGATAGTTGCTTCTTTGATGCTTTACAGTTTACAAAGGCATTTTTATGTTTCTCAGCAATTCCCTCCACCACCCCGCAGGGCAAGCAGCATCACCCTCAAGCCCATTTTACAGATGAGATCACGGAGGTCCTTAATGGAAATCTGATTCTCAATCTTGCTCGACACTCTACTGAATTTGTGCATACCCTTGTGCACTGGATAATGGCCCCAACAAGCCTGGGGAGGAAACTGCCTATCAGTAAGTTCTTCATAACAAGAGCAGTTTAAGGAAGTCAAAAATTTTACTAGTAACCTCTCTGGATGATAATCCCTGTCTTCTCGCCTAATTCTTCAGGAACTAGTATATCTATGGGCAGCTTTATTTGGGTCCCTCTCTTTTCGTTCAACATTCAGGCAACAAATATTTATTGACACCCACTCTATACCAAGCCTGTGCTGGTGCCAGGAATTCTGAGGTGCCTCAGTTCTTTTCCTACCCTTGAGGGCCTCACGTCCTGCTGGGGAGTCTGACACATGACTGAAAACTCCATACAAAGTGCTGAGTGCTATCCCAAGACATGTGCAAGGCGGCAGACAGAGGTTTGAACAAGGTACTCAGATTGCACAGTCTTTCCAGGTGAGTCAGAAAGGTTTCTTAAATGTGGCGACATCTGAGCTGGGCCTTAAACAATGAGTAGGATTGTGACAGATTGAGAAGATGCAGAACTTTTTAAGGATTCACATCGCATAAAATTGGTCTCAACTTTCCATCTCACATGTGCCAGGGATCTACCTTGGACTTACTACAGCCATCCCTCGGTATCCACAGGGGATGGCTTGGTATGCCCCCCCACCCCGCTCAGATACCAAAACCCGAAGATGCTCAAGTCTCTTATATAAAATGGAGGGGGCAGTATTTGTATATAACCTACACACATCCTCCTCTGTACTTTAAATCATCTCTAGATTACTTATAATACCTAATAGAATGTAAAGGCTAAGTAAACGGTTGCCAGTGCATGGCAAATTCAAGTGTTGTCTTTTAGAACTTTCTAGAATTTTTTTTCTGAATATTTTAAATCTGAGCTTGGTTGAATCCACAGATGCAGAACCCACAGATATGGAGGGCTGACTGTATTTCTAGAGAGGGGTTACTTATTGCCCCCAAATTTCTCCAACAAACCCACCGTCTGAAACTGTCTGAAAGGTGTTTTGGATGATCCACATCTTAGTACAGCTGAACCACAGCTGTTTCTAATTAGTCAAGATAAATGACTAATGGCCCTGAGCTCTATACAGCAATGCCCACAATTGGTTGGCCACAGCAAATGTCCCAAGCAAGCATATATGTGCTTTGGAATCAAACACCTCGCAGGCTCCTTTGTATGTGGATTGGGCTGTCAGGGGTCTACACCTCCTAACACATAACACAATCTAAGGCGCCTGGAGCAGGAAGGGCACCATACTAAAGAAAAAACATGGGAATTCCCTGGCAGTCCAGTGGTCAGGACTCTGCGCTTTCACTGCTAAGGGTCCGGGTTCAGTCCCTGGTTGGGGAACTAAGATCTCGTAAGCCAAGTGGAACGGCCAAAAAAAAGAAAAAACAAGAATAACCACGAGCAGAACACACGAATCCTGCAGAGAGTTACCTGCGAGATCAAGGAAATCATTGTTACATATTAAGACTCCAAAAATCCATTTTGTAGTGAGCACTTATGCCTTAGAGAAATATCATTAGTAATTGCTCCAGTTTTGAATCACTTTCAGTCTCAGAAAGCATTTCTTTTTTTTTTTTTTTTTTAAATTAATTTATTATTTATTTTTGGCTGTGTTGGGTCTTCATTTCTGTGCGAGGGCTTTCTCTAGTTGCGGCGAGCGGGGGCCACTCTTCATCGCGGTGCGCGGGCCTCTCACTATCGCAGCCTCTCTTGTTGCGGAGCACAGGCTCCAGACGCGCAAGCTCAGTAATTGCGGCTCACGGGCCCAGTTGCTCCGCGGCATGTGGGATCTTCCCAGACCAGGGCTCGAACCCGTGTCCCCTGCATTGGCAGGCAGATTCTCAACCACTGCGCCACCAGGGAAGCCCAGAAAGCATTTCTTAAATGCTTCTTGGAAATTTAGGAAATGGATTCTGAACTAAGACAAGTGGAACTGGCTCTAGATTTATTAGAAAAAAGAATCAGTGTCAATGCAAAACAAAGTGTAATCAGTGTCAATGCAAAAACATGGCATCATCTGGAAATAAAATAAAAGTTGGATGCAGGGAAGTTAGCAGCATCAACAAGGCTGATTTACTTTGGCCACAAATCTAAAAAATTGAAGTGTGGTGGTGAAGAGACGCACAGTCAAGAATGTTTCCAGAATCACCTCTACAGGGTGGTGTGCATGAAATAATTCATGCAGCCAATGACCCAACATTTCTGAAGTCTTTTATTATACACTTACTGCAGAAATATTAGAAAATGCAGTAAGTGAAGGATGGAAGAACTGCCATGATCTAGGGTCAACACTTACCACTTCGGTGAACATCCTTCTAGATTGTTTTCTATCAACAGGAATATTACATAAAAACTTTTGCCCTGCAAAAATCAGATCATACCTTCCATACTATTTGGAAACCTGGCTTTGTTCATTTGGTATCTAGAAACAATCTTTCCATGTCAAGAAATCTTTTTGATTTCTACCTCAATACACTTAGTAGCTGCAGACTATTTCTTCTGTGGGTGCACCAAAACTTAACCATTCCACTATCATTAGCATTAATTTCTAGTTTTTTTGCTATTGAAAAATGCTGCAATGAACTACCTTTTGCTAAATCCGCACAAACAGAAGGCCACTTCCAAGTTCTACATTCTAGACCATGTGTAGCGTACGGCATTCAAGGGCACGTCTCCCTGTTGTTCCAAAACCTCACTGCTAGAGAGTGCCCCTCTCCCAATCTCCAGGGATCAGAACAAACCCAGAGTAACCCAATTTGGATGGACTCTATGTCCTGACTCCCCTGCCTTATTTAGGACATCACAAAAACCACTGTAAAAAAAGAAGGCAGTTAAGCTAAATCCCAGAACTTTTCCCAAATCTGTTTGCCATAAAGTTGAAAAGTAAACATTTTCCATTATTTATTAGCACCATATTTGCAGAACCAGTTGCCTTCAGGCTCCCTGTCCTGCAGAATTAAGGCTTGCCATGGGAAAGGATGAAGCAGAACCTTGTAACAGAGTGAAGATCTTTTAGTAACTGAGATGAAACCTACAGTCAAGGCAAATCAGACCCAGAACACAATTAATTACCATTACTTCTTTCTATTGTATTTAAATTTTATATTCCCCAACTCTTTTCTTACCTCCTTAAAATATGAATTCACAAGGTGGTCAATTTAAATCTTTTTATTAAAGCAGTTATGGTCATTGCCCCACAGTGTCTAGAATTTTAAATTAGGATTTGAATGTTTGGAGATGAGATTTCTGTTTCTACGTTTTGATCTTTCTCCAGAAAAGCCAATTACGACATGTTAATAAGCATTTCCAGACTTTCAAGTAAGTTAAAAGAATCCAGTCTTCTTTTCTCTAAATTAGTTGGAGGAGACATAGAGTAGAATCCTAAAAGGCTACAATCCCCATTTTAAAATCCTGATGAAAGAAGCCTATCACCTTGGACTCTGGAAGAGATACAGCACTAACCTGGCATGGCCCCCACAGAACCCAGAAGATACTTGTTAGCCAGCAGACACTCATTCTAAGGCGATTCCGTAATTCCAAAGACACTCTAGGAGCACCAAATTCTGTAACATCTCAATCAGTAGGTGATTCGGCTGAGGAGCCTCTTCAAACAAGATCGGTTCTTACATGAAAGGTGCCTTTTGGGAACTAAGGTTCAATTTTCTACTCAACTGATACTCAGTCCTCTTGATAACTTGATATTCAACACATTCTTGAAATCCATAGGAACCTTTTAGTAAATTTTATTCTTGGATTTCCCCTGAAACCAGTCTGATAAAAAAAAAAAAATCTGTATGGAGGTGAGTTTTCATGCCTTTTAAAAAACTGTATGAAGTTGACTAAGAACAGCTAGAATGAGTAAACTAAGCAAGACCTTGCCGGGTCTTGAGACAGACAATGAATGTTGAGACAGACATTAAAACAATAGTACCACGATTAAATAAGTTTTTATTGTCACATTTAACTACTTTGTCAGATATACATTGTACGTTTCAGAATGGCATAAAAATAAAAATATTTTCCTGAATGTCAAAATCTGAACAGAGATGGTGATGGCACTTAAAAAAAAGAAAAATTAAATTCACACTGGTGCTGAAGCTGCTAGAAGGTAGCTGATAAACACTGGAGCACATTTGCAGATAAAGTGGTCTGCAACATTTCAAATCAAATGGCAGTGGTATAAGGCCAACAAAACTGGAGAGTAGGAAGATACAGACCCCATACGGTAGATATCTGAAGAATGGCAGTTTTAGCATTTCATTTCCAGTCAGACTAAACTTCTCTCCTACAAAATGAAACTGCTTTTTCAGAACCTGGAGCTTAAGCCTCTTTAACAACTTCCTTATTCTGACAGGTTTTAACTAGTCCAAAGGAAAGGCAGTTTTTATCCATGGCATTAGCTTCACGGGCTGACCCCGCCATAAATGGGGGGGAGGGGGTCTTGTCATTTCCAAACCAGAAGCCTATCATTCTCATGAATGTCTTTAGTGGTTTCACACATTCTGGGCCTAAAACTAGAAAACAAGCAGTAATTAAATAAAAATGTAAGTGCATCCCAACGGAAAGTCTCTACACATTCCACAGCTATCTTCCAAATGGCAACTCAAAAAAGTACGGTTATTCAGACTGAAAATGAATCTTTATTCAATAATCGAGATTCCCAAACAGTTTATTAAATGTCTTTCTTCCACAAATAAAACTAACACTAGGATTTATCAGAAGATCTAAACGAGTTATCTTCCTTACGTATGAACTTGGCTAAATCCACTGTGTCTGGAATCTGTTCATCATAAAACTCAGGTCTGGAACATAACTCCCTTCTGTTATACTGCTGTGTGTCCTTCATTTAAGACTCTAGAACAGAGACCATAAATGTGGCTAGTGCAACATAGCAGTCACTGTAATTCCCCAAAAGAAAAATAAGTAATTTATTTCATGTCATACTTATTTGGATGATTACTTACTGGTAATTAGTATTTCTACATTTTTTTTTTAAAGGCAACCATTTTAAGTGACAATACATATCAGGCTAGTAGAAAAAAGTTGAAACAAAGCCCTCTCTTTTGATCTCACAAAGTCATGCAGACAAAAGAAGGTACACATCTGATTTGTTCCAATCAGGCTTCTTGGAATTATCAAAATTTCTTTTCTGGCAGAGATGAATTTGGCTCATCATAGAAAGAAGGTTCTTTGAAGGCTGCTGCTAAACTAGTTTCCCTTTGAAAAAGTAAATTTCAAGGCATGATAGTGCAAGAGGTAAGGTTTTGATTTATAGAACATTTATAGACTAATTGTGCTTAGTCTCTAATTTCCAATTTATTTTAAAGAACAGAAACTACGTTGCTAAGTTTCTCTTTGCTTATATTTACCAGTACATCCATGAATCGCACCAGAATTAGGACAATTTGATTATCTTAATGGTTCTGTCGTGAAACCTGCACACTGAGTCCGCAGGCGAGGACCCGTGGACGTGAGGCTCTTACAAGTTCTGTGCCCAAAAGCGCTTGCCCTGGGGAGTCCAGCGGTCTGAGAAAGAAGTTCTCTCCCCAGATTAAGTCCTCAAAAAACTCTCTCAATAAGCAATTAACACTGCTAAGTGGAGAGTTTCTTTCGTTTAGTTAAATTGGGGAGGTCTGAGTGTTCCTGGAGCCCCCGTCGGGATGCATCATGGGTCGAGAATCCCTCGAATGTGAGTATTCGCTATTAGAGTGCTCTGTAGGGTCAATCAGATTTTCATAATCACTGTCGTCTGATTCCTCAGCACTGTCTCCAGCTGCTCCTTGGGGAGGAGGAGGATCTGCCCCACTTCCAGGATATTTCAGTCCAGCACTAGTGGAGGCATAATTGGAGGAGCCCACGGCTTGAGGTCGAGGCATAAAGACGCTAGTTTCCATGCGAGAATGGCTCAGAGTACTTTCTTGATTATTTGGGTGAATATCAGAATAAGGGGGAGGAGGATCCGAGGCCTCTGCGTCTCCAAGTGCACTTCTACCTTCAGCTGCAAACCCAGGATAGGGCATCCGAGGGCTGAACGTGGGGTCCAGACTTTCAGATGACATCTGTCTGCTTATCATTGCCTGTTGCAATCCTGGATGAAAAGGGGAAGAAAACTGTAACACTCTGTATTTTCACAGCTTTGCATTTCAATACGTTAAACGTTCAACCTGACTGTTCTGGAAAATAGCAACAAAGAAGTGAAATTTATTATTACTATGAATTATTTTACATTTGCATAGTATTTCACAATTTACAAAAGAGTTTTCTATACATTAAATCATTTAAGCTTCCAAACAGCTCTCTGAAGTACTACTGTCATCACTAATGTTATTGTTTCCATTATACAGGCAAAGAACCGGAGCTCTGAAAGGTTAAGTGACTTCACTAAGAGAACAGCTAGAAGTGGGGCCCTGATACTCATAACACAGGTCTCTTAACTCCAGATCTGGTGCTGTTTCCCTCACCTGTTGCTTACTGTGCTCAGAGACTGTGGGGACAGAGGATAAAATCAACAGTCCTCACCATCCTCGGCAGTCATCTGAACGTGAATTTTTCCTTAATAGGCCTCACATCAAAAAAAATACTTCTTGGGGCTTCCCTGGTGGCGCAGTGGTTGAGAATCTGCCTGCCAATGCAGGGGACACGGGTTCAGGCGCTGGTCTGGGAGGATCCCACATGCTGCGGAGCAGCTGGGCCCGTGAGCCACAATTACTGAGCCTGCGCGTCTGGAGCCTGTGCTCCGCAACAAGAGAGGCCACGATAATGAGAGGCCCGCGCACCGCAATGAGGAGTGGCCCCCACTTGCCGCAACTAGAGAAAAGCCCCCCCACAGAAACGAAGACCCAACACAACCATAAATTTAAAAATTAATTAATTAATTAATTTAAAAAAAATCTGGTGGCATTCTAGCAAATATGTTTGTTAGCATGCTGGAATTAATAGATGCTTGGGCCTAATTCTCATTCAACCAGCTGGTTCCTTAGCTTAATGGTATCCAGTCATCCACTGCTATCAAAAACCAGACATTTAAAGTCTTTGTTGAGACCCTGCCCATGAAGCAAATGTAAAGTTAAAAGAATTTTAGGTAGCTCTTTTATGAGGTTCCAATGAACACAGGACACAGTCCCTATGTGCAAGGCATGTCACAGTTAACTTAGTAAGAAACATCACATCCACTGTACATAGATCATATCACTTCTCAGGATTTATTCTAACTTGCTTCAGCCTTTCTACCTTTGGTCTTCTTTTTCTTCCAGTTTCAGAGACTTGAGAGGGACACCATGAAAAACAGTACTTCCCTTCTGGAAAAGTCTAAAGACAAGTGAATGCCCTCTTCCAAGCAGCCTAACTTGGAGCTTGATGAGTGTAGAAGAATGCATGTAATTTATTATGTAATTTGATGTTTAAAACCAGACATTTCCCTGATACTGAATGGTAAAATTAATAGGAAGCTCACTTCTTTCTTGTTCCTTTTCATTCTTCCTCTGAGTGATTTGTCTTCTTAATTTGTTCACTTCTGCCTGACAAGATTCAACAATTCGCTCACTTTTTTCTACGTCTGCACACACTGCCTGAGGGAAAAAATGACAACAAGAACAATTAGTTTCAAATCCAAGCACGAGGCATTTCATAAAGACAGCATCGATTATAACCCTGGGAAGAGTCCAGACACTTTATCAAGTTAAAAAGCAGACACCTAAGGTAGAACAAAATCATGAAGGTCCCAGAGACCAATACTGTTGTTATTCACTGAACTGCTTTCTTAATTATGTTAAGATGATTATGCTATTTAGCTTATACATTCTTGAAAAAGAAGGGTAAGAAGGGAAAGAGTTCATCTTTTCCCTTGCTTACTCATCTTTATTGATATGACAAGGGAATTTCTGATACCAGTCTGGCATACAAGGATGAACAAAAGACAGGAATGAGATACTTTCAACTCTTATTTATAATCAACAATCAAATATCAGATGACACACAGATTTATTTAACAGAAACTATTTATAATTAGGGAAAGTTGAAAAAGAAAATAAGTTTCAAAGTCAAGATTTAATAAAAGGTAACTACTTGAGACCATATCACTGTAATGTAACCACTCCTATCAGGGCACTGGACGTGATACTGGTGTTTGCAGGGCAGGCCTTAATCAATAGTCAATGAAATGTATAACAGCCATTGTGAAGTCCATTAGACAGTGCTGACAGTCTGAAAAGAGCATGGTCATGAATTCAGGACAAAAAGCTGTTTTTCACCGCATGTTCCTTCCATAGCAGAAATACCAGAAACTGCCGAAAGTGGGCCGGTCACCAGTGAGTGAGGCTGTATTAAGTTCCCCGTGCTGCTATGGGTAACCGTGACCCGAATTTGGAGAACTGACACTGGAAACTGCCCGTTGCATGTGTTCTTCTTTGCCCTAGGCTGAACTCAGTCTGCTTTCCTCTTTTTCAGCAGCTGCCTTCATTCCTCTATTCCTCGGGGCCTTCCTCCTCAAAGCTAGGCTTTCTCCAGGCCCGGGACAGCTTCTTCAGCCCTACCACTCTCCTTGTCCTCAAAGGCTCTTTTGTTCTTAGGGTTTTAGAACAAATTACTCCTAAGAACACTTTGGGGATGATGAAAAGAACGTGGGAAAGTACTGTTAGCACCTAGCTCAGGATCTGGCTTGCAGGAGATGTTTCCATAAATATTTGCTGCATGATTGCCTAGGAATGAACAGGCTCCACTGCATCTTCCCACTCAGTGGAGGCAGCTGCGGGCAGAGGAAGTGAACTAGAATTAGGAAGCAGAGCTGCCCTGAGTTACGGGTGCCTTTGGGTGAGTCTCAACGTACAGTACAAGTGATGGGACAGCTGTGTTCTTAGCAATACTTCTTTAAATTTAGAATACATTTCCCCAGGAAAAAAGCTGTCATTAAAGAGGTCATGAGTATTTAAAAGAGTGATATTAATTCTGTACTTCAGAGTTTCCACTGAAGGCACATAATGAGTGAGACCAGCTTTCATAGACTGACATGAGCAACTACTCCATACATCTTATATCACTTTGGGAGAGCACATTCTGATTTTTGGACCACAACTCATTTGTCAGTTGGGAGATTATTAAAAATTAAAGTAGAATTAAAAGATTTGGGCAATATAAATAAGATGAATATAGTAAATAAATCAGTTACCTGCACTTTCTCCTGAAGTGCATTATAAACCTGATAAATCGCCCTGATGTCTTTCATTACTCCATCCTTGTCAAAAAAGTCAGTACTAGAAGACAAACAGAAAAAAGATTCACCAAGTGATTAGAACTGCCGTGAACTAGAAGGCACTTGCCCATCATTTCTACCTTTATCTATAACTTAAATGCTACAAGTCCACAGTGACAATGTTTCAGCAATAATGCCCATACCCCTAGAATTACAGAAGAGAAAGAAAAGAGAATCCATGTTACCAAGACAACTGAAAAATAATAGTGTTATTTTTTTCCTAGATCACTCTATATATTTTTCAGTGACCACAGTTAGCTTTCAGAACCTCAGAAATACACATACTCTATCCAAACTTTTGTATCAGTTGCAAAAAAAAATCGTGGCAAATGATTAAAAAAATAAATATTGATAAAAGTAAACTATCTTTTCAATAAGCATAAGATTTTGATATACAGTAGTGGTGGTCTAGAGAATTACCTTACTGGAGTTTTCAATGTTAACCATATCAAATGATGTCACACTTCTCCATAAACATATTGGGTTTCGGGGTTTTTTTTTAATTTTTATTTATTTATTTATTTATTTAGCTGCATCAGGTCTTTGTTGCGGCACCAGGGATCTTCGTTGTGGCACCAGGGATCTTCGTTGTGGCATGTGGGATCTTTCATGGCGGACTCTTTGTTGCGGTGCGCGGGCTTCTCTCTAGTTGTGGCGCGTGGGCTCCAGAGCGCGTGGGCTCTGTAGTTTGCGGCACGCGGGTCTAGCAGTTGTGGCGCGCGGGCTTAGTTGCCCTGCGGCAAGTGGAATCTTAGTTCCCCAACCAGGGATCGAACCCGCGTTCCCTGCATTGGAAGGCGGATTCTTTACCACTGGACCTCCAGGGAAGTCCCCATAAACATATTGTTAACAAAAAAAAGGAAAAAACATTCATTTTACCTTTCGACTTACCCATGTTCTTTAATAACTTTGGCATAACTCTGAGAAGTATTTGGCACTGAAGACACTTTATACTCTTGCTGACTAGTGTTGCCTAGATTGGGAATAGCAAGGGATAGCCTTTGATTATACCTGCAGGGAAGATTGAGAGAGATCATGTTGAAAGCACTGCTCTACTTGAAGAATGGGTCCTGCCAATAGGAGCCTGAGTCTCTGCACTGGGAACTAAATGAAGGTCTCACAGAGAACCTACTTCCACAGACAACCTAGGGTTATGTGAATTAGCAATTTTTTCCCTTCCCTTAAAGTGGACACTCAATTGTAAACTCCTCAAGGGCTGAGGTGATGTCTTATACATCTTTTGCATCTCCGCAGCAACTGACAGAGTGCTGAGGAGGTTTTAAGTGCTCAAGAACCTACTGATTAATTAATGAAATCTTGCAAATGGCTATTTAACAATTAATAATTATTTTCACTGATATTGATTTAATTTATTCTACTACAAGTGAAATTCTGGAGGGAACCCTTTCTGTTGTTTACAGACAGACACCATGGTATGATTTTTTTTTTTTTGCTTTAGCAAGTTCACAATGCAGAACCCTCATTAACCAGTAGGTGGATCAATTTTACAATTTTGTCTTTGAAATCTTATGTTTTAAAATTACAATCAGACTTACAGTGCAATAAAACTGTATTTCTACATAATGGATTATGGAGAAGCAAATGATGACTTCCAGCTGTTTATTCCTTTAAGAATTGATGCATAATTAATGTCTTGCTAATGCTTCTTGATTCAAAAACAATTTTAATTTATATAACTAACTGACAGGAAAATACCTTCTCTAACCACAGAGAAAACTAGCTAAAGGAGAGTTATAAACACTTTTCTTTAAAGATGCTATAAAATGCATATTTTCAAAGTCATAAATCTCAATTACTTGTATCAACATCTTTCCTATTTATGCGAGGCTGGTGGGAACGCTTTATTTACCTTCGATTTGGTCTAAAGAGAACGTATTCTAAAGCATGAGTGGAATTGTTGGCGGTGGAGATGAAGCTGAAGAGAAGGAAGATGAGGTCAGGCACCCCAAGGATGCGGGTGAGCTGCTTATGAATAACCTGCTCTCTGTACGACATCTGCTGCTGTGTGTTTCGCCGGAATCTGTACCACCCAATAACTTTCTGCAACAAAAACAGAAGAAAAAAAGTATTAAAAGTTGCATGAAATCTTACAAATTTAATTCTGAATGCATCCACACAAACGCTTGTACACAAATGTTCATAGCAGATTTATGTGCAATAGCTCAAAACTGAAAACAACCTAATTGTCCATCAACAGGTGAATGGATAAATAAACTGTGGTGTATCCACACACTGGAATCCTACTCAGTAACAAAAAGGAACAAACTACCAACAAATACAACACAGATGAATTCCAAAATAATTATGCTGAGTGAAAGAAGCCAGACCAAAAAATAATAATAATAATAATAATAGCATATGCTATAGGATTCTATTTCATATAAAATTCTAGAAAATAAAAAGTAATCTATAGTGACATAAAGCAGATCAGTGGGTGACCTGGGAGGGGTGAGAAGGAGGGATCAGAAAAGGGCATGAGGAGACTTTTGCAGTGATAGGTATGTTCATTATCTTATTTCGATAATGGTTTCATGCATGTATACATATATCAAAACTTATCAAAGTATATGCTCTAAATATACACAGTTTATTACATGTCAATTATACCTCAATACAACAATTAAAAAAGTTTAGCTTTGTCAGTTCTGACTATACCGTAACTTAAATTGGTAAGTGAATTAAACTTATAGGCGCTTTGGAAGAATATTTTTCATAATGTGATCTGCTGGACATCTGGGAGACAGATGGCCTAAGAGACCTCTGGCAGCTCCTTAAAATGCTCCTGGGCCCCACCAAAACCTGAAGAATCACAACCTCTAAGGGTAGAGCCAGGAACCTGAATTTAAGATAAGTTCTTAAGTTTTTTCTTATGCATACTACAGTTTGAAAATCTCTGTTGTAGAGACAATTAAGTTAATTCTTTATAAGAAGAATAATCTTCATAAGCTTCTTTTTAAGAAACAAACTCTTTGAGTGAAAATCCTGTTTTGAGAAATCAAAGTAATTTAAAATTGTTAGTGTCATATTAAAACTAACAGTAAATTTAGATTATGTTTTGGCACTTTCACAAACGAAGGAAGTCAACCAACCTTTACTGAGCCCGCGTGCCAGACCTCCAGCTAGCTATGTTACAAATATTTTCACTAAGTATCACAACAACCCTGGGAGGTGACTAAAGTTTTCTGCACTGAGTTTGTATCACATGCAAGGAACTACAGGCAGCAAAGAAACAGTTCCTGCCCTTAAGGAGTACTACTGAAAATAAAGCATAATTCCAATTATATTAAAGCAATTAATTCTGATATTCTTTAAATATAAAGAAAACCCAAACACTTCTGACAGTGCAAATCTTATAAAAGGGATGTTCTGTCCAAAGTCACAGAGCTAATGAGTGACAGCCAAGATTTGGAACCTCTCTGCCTGTCTTTTTCCACTGTACTACACTAACTTTAAAATTCCACATTATTCACACAATGTTGAGAGAAAAGTAGTTTTCCTTAAAAAAAAAAAAAAGTGGGCAAGAAAAATTATCAACTGGCTAGAGCTACTAACGCCAAAGAACATGGCACATTTCACTCTGAGTCTCGGCACTCTGTATTTAATGTAGGATTAGCTCCCCTGCAGGACTTGGGTGCATCTCACACACCCCTGCATTCCTGCAGAGGCCTAAGCAGCGCTCAGCACATGGATTCTTCTCATGAAATACTCGCTGACTAAAGAATCTTGCAAGTGGCTACTGGATGGGTACTAACCCTTTTCACTTATACTGACTGTAATTGTTCTATTCCATTTGTATTTTCAGAGAAGCGGGAAGGCTTATAAATTTATTTTGGATATCAACTTATTCATTTGATATTTGCTTAAAAGATAACTCCCTTCATCCTGATCAATGAAAGATGACATGCCAAAATAATTCAGATTGGCGACGTCTACAGTTCTACCTTTTAGAGCTAACAAGCTGGTTGCAATGCTATTGAGAAACGAGGTCACTGATGTGGAAGAGCACACTATGTTTGGGCCACGATAAAAAATTATGAATATCTTTCACTAAAACCTTATCTCTGCTAAAGTTTCAGACAATATTTCACAAAGACTGTCCTCTCTACTCTCTGTGCTAGACATTCACTTACATCTTCTGGATCCAAAGCAATTATCTCCAATACTGGGCACATTTGTCATCTTTAAGTTCTGTTCTTTTTGGCCTTACGATGATATTAAGACGACAGTTACGTTTATCATTATCTGTTTCGGAGCAGGTGCTTTCAAGAAGGCAGAAATCCTCCTCTCACTTGCTTTTTTGGCCTGAGCCCAAAACCTGAGGCTGGTCGAAACTTTGCAAACACAATATGGATTCTGCCAGAGCAGTAACTGAGCACACCAATGCAACCTTGCTGCACCTATTGGGGGATTTTTCATACCAAAAACATTAGCCTCTATCTTAAACCCAACCCTTTTTTTTTTTTTTTTTTAATGTTTTAGCAATGTTGTGGAGTTTCTATACTTAGAGGCACACTTTTTTTAGTAAACATATTTCTATGTATTTTATACATTAATTGCTATTGTGACAAAAATCTTTATTAGTCTGTGTTTTCTAATGGGTAATTTTAGGACCCATTAGGGAACTTTTAAAATTATTATGTACTTATTTTATATGAGTTCAACTTACTGAACTTGCGTCCAATTCTTAGGATTTTTCTTCCTTTCTTTCTTTTTTTTATTTGGCCTCCCTGCACAACTTGTGGGATTTTAGTTCCCCAACCAGGGATTGAACCCGGCCGGGCCTTCAGGGCCCTCGGCAGTGAGAGCACAGAGTCCCAACCACTGGATCACCAGGGAACTCCCAGCGTTTTTCAATTAAACATTAGGTTTGAAGCCTGCCTCGCAAACAGTCAGTGTTTGAAACAGTTCCATCAGCACTTTCTTGAAGAGTCGATAATAGTTAAAAATATTTTTTGTATGTCAGATACTGTTTAAAGTACATATGTATTTTTAAGCCTAACTTTTAAATGTACCTTTGTAAGTACTACTGTAACCCTTTTGAGGTGAAGATATAACTTTGTACCATTTCTGGAGGAAAAAAAAACCAAACTAGAATCAACTATAAAGATTTTCAGTCTAAATATTATGTATCATCTTTGTTTTGGGGCTAGAAATTTGGATTTTTGAAAAAAATCCTTAAGGAGTTTATATTATGTATAAGGTGCCATAGGAAATACAATGAACATCAAATACGGTCCCTGCCTTTAACAAATTCCATGGAAAATAAAACATAATTTCCAAGTAAATTGAAGCAACAAATTCCTGTCTTTAATTGCAAAAGAAAAGCGAAGTTAACTCCGGTTAACAACCTATGATTGGTCTTCTGTGTCTCAAAACAGCAAATCCATTCATTCACTCATTCATTCATTTATTTATTTTAAAATACAACATGATTATATTTTAATACACAACCAGAATACAAAACAGCATAGTAAATGAGCAAATCCAATTTTAAAATCCCCAAATTAATTTGGAAATGTGTCCCTATTTGCTACTGAAAAAACTACATGGTAGAGCTCCTTTCTTTTTTTCAATTTATTTTCAATGTAAAATACAATTAAAAAAAACCTTATCACATAAAGTCTCCCTTCCTCAGCAGCGTCTCTGCTCCCTTTCTCAAAGTAACCACTTTTAGGTTTGGTTGGCTTCCTTCCAGATCTTTCTCTGTACGTTTAAACATTCAAACTTTTGTTTTTATAAAAAATAGGCTCAAATTATTTCATTTAACTTCGAGATCTTTCTATGTCATTCATGAGAACCTCCCTCATTCTTTTTAATGGCTGCTTCATATCCCATGGCATGGAGGTACCAACATAATTTACTTCACCATTCCTCCTGGTGGACACTTAGATTGCTTTCAAAATTCTCACTATTAAGCAAAGATACAACAAACATCTTCGTATGCTGGATTAAAAGGCCAGACTGCTGCGTTTAAACCTTGGCGCCAACATTTCCTGCTCGCAACCTTAAGCAAGTTATTTATCTTTAGTTGTCTCAACTATAAAATGGGGGTGATGATAACAGCCTCACAGCGCTGCTACAAGGATTAAATGTGTCAGTACCTGGAAAGTGCTTAGAATACTGCCTGGCACAAAGCTAAAGTTTTCAGTAACGCCAGCTTTTCATACTTTTGTGCCTAGATGCTTTTCTTTACTCGGGCCAGATTCCTAGAGGTGGAACTCCCTATTTAAAATTCTGTTATTGCAAAACTCTCCCCCTAAATGTCTGTATCAACTTACATTCCCACCAACTACAGCTTCCCCATTTCCCACAACCTTGCCAACACTGGATATTAGCAACCCTTTTATACTTTTGCCAACTGGATGGACAAAAAACCGGTATTACCTGTTTCAATCTGCATTTCCTAATTGAGAATGAACATCTTTCCATTTACTTCTTGGACATTTGTGGATTTCTTTTTTTCTTTTGTGAATTTCCTGTTCATATTCTTTATTCAATTTTTTCAGTTTAAATTTTTTTCATCTATTAAAAAAAATTTCCTGGTAATTTAATATAAAGTGAGTGCTCTAGGCAACTGTGCTTCGATAGGAATTTTCAGGGAATAAATTTTAGTTTTAGAAAGTATAATAAAGCTTCATTATCTAAAATACGAAAATAAATGGAATGAGGAAGTAAGGTGGTGGCTGGGGGATGAATATGGACTGCTAAGAGATCCCAGAGTGTATGCTTCAGGCAAGTCACTGAAAATGGGGGAGCTGGACCGTGATGTCTGTGGCTGCTCTAACCCACTTTCCCGCTTGGGCAGGTGACTGTGTTAGACTCTCTGCTAACACCGAGCACTTCCTGAGTTTGTTATCACCCTCAAAACCACTGCCCTTTTTTCAGGCCTATCCCCCACACTTCCAATTTTTCCTGTGATCTTACCTGCTTTTCTTTCTGCCTGTACATCCGACAGTGGTACTGAGAGAGTCCGTACATTGGAAAGGCTGTTGATCTACTCTTACTGCACTGTTATTTCTGACGCCCTTCTTCAGACACCTTAGGAATCCCACACTGATTATTTTTATGCACAGGTAATCTTTTTAAAGCTTTTTTTTTTTTTTAAATAATACATGCTTCTAAACAAAGGCATTTTGTTTTCTGTTTGATAAGTTGAAAACTTTCATTGGTACTTTTTTCCCTCAAGTGATGGTTTAGTGACCAATCTATTTTTCTGGAATTAATATACCAAGGTAAAAAAGTAAACCCCATACATGGTACAGTAAATTATAAATGAGACCATCAGACAGTGCTGCAGCAATAAAGCTTTGGTTCACTTTCAATTCTGTTCAGACTTGCTTACCATGCATACACACTCAGAACATCATATGCATATGCTGACAGAAATAATAAACACATGACCTTTTGGAAAAACATCTATGTTCACTGTTAATTGAACTTGAAGGAGTAACATATCTAAAGATGTTTGACTGCAATTTGTATTTTTTAAAAATATTTTCCCTCATTATAAAATTAATGTATGTGTATTAAATGTTGGCAAAATTATTTTTTAAATTACATAATAGGAAGATAGAACCACCCAGAATCAACTCAACCGTTGTCAACTTTCTAGATTATAGTTCATGTTCTATTTTTTCTTCTGACTTTTGCATAATGGAATCACTCTAAATATCCAAATTTTGTTCTATTGATATACTGTAAACAACATGTCACATTTGCAATTTACCTTTAAAATCTACTCAACAGAATTCTTATATATTAACATCAAATCTCATTGTTTCATTTTACATTCATTTCTGGTTTTAAGTTTGGGTGATAAGGATTGATTTCCAAATCAGACTGGGTGACAAATAGAACATACCTTTCTCCGATCTTTAAGAATCCTGTCCAAGCTCTCTTCATTAACTTTGCTTGCATAGTCATAAAAACTGTTTTTTTTTTTTAAGAGAAAAAATATTTTATTAAAATCACATAGTATTTTGACACGAATATGCTTAGTAACATGTGTCTATGGGTCATTTAACCCTAAAAGTTGGTAATAAAGATACAGTTGCTTGTCTGCAATAGGTATATAAAGAGAAAACAATCTAAATGCTTTACTGATATGAAGTATCTTTTGCAAAGACTACTCAAGAGACTGCTACATTCAAAGGGTATTACTTCCATAAGTGGGAGGAGCTGATAGCAAGTAGTTATAAAATGTGTGGTTTCAAATGGCTGTGACATCTTTTCCTTGTTTCTAAGTATCAATTACCTATGGGAAAAAAAAGAACACAGCAGCTCATTTTCTGAGAAATGAAGAAAGGAAATGAGTATTTGCTGAATCCTTAATAAGACACTCAGCTGCGTGCTTCCTCGTGTTAATTCATTTCATTCTTGCCTCAATGCTGGGAGGTAAGTACTAGTTCAGCCCAACAAGTCAACATGTTTTTTGTTTTTTTTAAAACATTAATTAATTAATTTATTTATTTATTATTTTTGGCTGCGTTGGGTCTTTGTTGCTGTGCGCGGGCTTTCTCTAGTTGTGGCAAACGGGGGCTACTCTTCGTTGTGGTGTGTGGGCTTCTCCTTGCGGTGGCTTCTCTTGTTGTGGAGCACGGGCTTTAGGCGCACGGGCTTCAGTAGTTGTGGCATGCGGGCTCAGTAGTTGTGGCTGCGGGCTCTAGAGCACAGGCTCAGTAGGTGTGGCACACGGGCTTAGTTGCTCCGTGGCATGTGGGATCTTCCCGGACCAGGGATCGAACCTGTGTCCCCTGCACTGGCAAGCGGATTCTTAACCACTGCGCCACCAGGGAAGTCCCAGTCAACATGTTTTATTCCCATTTTTGTAGATAAAGATACTGAGGTTAAATGACTTGCCCCAAATCACAGAACTGGTAGATGGAAGAGCTGGGATTTGAAGCGAGGTCTGGCCAGCTTCAAACTGAATGCACTCACCCTTAAACGAGACCAATCTGACCTGAATCCCATGATGAGCAGTCCAGGCATAATGATGTGTGGGTTTTTCTAACCCTGGTCATGGTTTTAGGAATGCCACCCTCCTCCCCTCCTCCTACCACCATAAGCCCAGGCCTTATAATGCAGGAAGGAGTTCAAGTTATAGTAAAAACACTGACCTGGGAGTCAGGAGATACCAGCTCCAGCTCCGTTCTGCTTCTCACTGTATGATCTTGGGCAAGTCACTTTAACCTACCTGGCCTCCATTTCCTTTTTGCAAAATAAAGATTTTGGAGTAGACAGATGATTTCTAAGATTTCTTTCAGTTCTAAGAATTATGAGTCTATGATTTAAATTATGAGTCTATGAGTCTACGTTCTGGTACTACTTTGCTGACGGTGGTTTAAGGAAATCCTCAGAAGGGCAGGGCAGGGCAGGGCACACCTAGCAAAGCTTTAGATGGTCAGGGCCAAACAGGACCCATTCTGACCCAGACAGAGGCTGTGTGTGGACCAGGGCCTGAATCATTTCATTTGCTCTGAGATTCTTTTCAAATGAACTGCTGGTTCCTTGTCTTGCTTCCTGCTCCTCTTTCAGTTATGTGTAAATCTGAGAGATGAGGTTCTCAGCTACTTTGAGGCTTAGTTCACAGGTAACAATCCTCTGAAATAACGGGCAAGTGTGCGCGGGAGGGGTGGGGTGAGGTGGGTGGTGAACATGGTGCGAGTCCCTGTGGGTTCCTGGGTGCGAGGGGGCTGGGTGTTTGGGCCAGAGGAGAATGGGAGCGGGGTCAGGGGGAAAGCCGCAGGGAGCACACAGCAGGAACAGCCAGGCTCAAG
Source organism: Eschrichtius robustus (assembly GCF_028021215.1). NCBI lineage: Eukaryota > Metazoa > Chordata > Mammalia > Artiodactyla > Eschrichtiidae > Eschrichtius > Eschrichtius robustus. The sequence continues at coordinate 132,269,356 of NC_090830.1, read as the reverse complement.
GGGTGGGCAGGTGTGAAAGAAGGAAGTGCTGACCAAGAACGCTGAATCGGACTAGTGTGAGCGGCAATGCAAGGGAAGTGTTGGCCTGGCTCTTGGCAAAGTAGAAGAATAGGGCCTCAGGGAGCTTTAAGAAACACAGAGTGGAGCTCATCATACCTGTCATCAGGTGGAAGGGTTTGGGGCTGAGAAAGCAGACAGAGGCCTGGACTGCGGTTTGCGGAACAGAGGTCCGGGATGTGGGAGATGCTGGCCACCTTCTCCCTCACCTTTGCCTTCCATAAGTCTCTCTGTCCTTTGCTTTCTCCCTCTGAACATCTCTCCTCCTGCTTTTTTTCTCTTTCTGTCCTTTAGTTGGTAATAATATTCAACTGGTGTATATTAAACACAAAAAAGTAAGTTTTATGTTCCCTTTCCTTACATTTTAAAGTTGAACACTGAACACTTGTTATCCCTCTTAAAAACACCAATTATTTTATCTATATGCGATCCTTGGTTAATTTCCTTCTCTCTGGTTGAAGAGCCCTTGCTAGAGGGGCTGGCATAAAGGCTTCCATTCTAAACCACTGAGGCCAGGATTTATACTGTCTCCCTTCCCCTCTTCCTAAGTTAACACAGTACCACATACACATCTGGCACTCAAAAAATAAGTGAATTTGGATGCCCTCAGTTATAACTTTACAGCCATAATCACATACAGGTCTAAATTCACTAGTTTTCAATCAATTAATTTTTTAATAAGGACAAAAAGCTACAAAGAAGGATGTGGCTTACCTAAAAAGTTTTGAACAAGGCTGATGGTTATGGATTTCTGTAATTAGAAAGAGGATATACATCTCAGTTAATCATGTAAGATACAGACAACTATAAAACAGTTCAGGATTTTAAAAAAATTTTTAACCAAAATCTCAGACAATAAAAAGACAGTTTTCCTCTCCCAAATAGTGTGTACACTAGTGAAGGCAGTATGTCTTTTTAACACTGAAACCCAGGCACACATTCTTGGGACAAAGTAAACTGGCGAATGAAAGTTCTGGGTCCATTTGTCCAGGTGTGATGAGCACACATCTGAAAGCTTTTATTCAGGAACAGGCAGCTATTGTGTGCCCTTATTCAATCTTACCTATTTAAACAAAGCCCAAGAGGAAAAAGGAATCAATGCCTGGAAGCATTTGATCAAGGTGGCTAAGAGCTGTTGAGGACAGCTTGGGGAAAGGAAGGCCTTACCACCTTACTATCAGTAACCTACTAACAACTCAGGACAACTGGGCCAGGTGTTTTGAAGGGGAAGGGCGGAAACTCTGAAAGTATATTAACCCTTTCAAAGATTTTCAGTACCAAGAGAAACAGTCATTTATAAGGCAGATCCAAACGGCTTCTTAAAAGATTGCTGTGATTAATCAGAGCGAACAATTTCTTCAAGCTCATCAGGGGGCTTAGGGTCTGGGTTGCTTTATAAGACCATGGGACTAATTAACCACTCAATTCTATTAACAACATTCTCCTGGACAGGGAATCATCACCTGCTGCTTATAAAGCCAGAGCCAGAGTTCCAGTCTGCAATTTTAACTCAATTAAAATGAAACCACAACCTTGAAGGACACCAGGCTATGCCCATTAGCTTCTGTACTGATGTGAGTGCTGCCAAAACACAGACAGAGATGCCAGTACTTCCACAGGAGTGAAAAGCTCATTTGCCTAGTATAACTGTCGACATAGTGATGCAAATAAGAAAACCTCATCTGGAAATATTTCCTTCTTTTATCCCCAAAAATGACACGGTATACCACCACGAGTTATTTCAGAGATACTGTTAGTAAAGTAATTAGAATATGGAATGTCTGTAGTAAAAATGTCAACTAGAGTTCAGGGAAAAGAAAAAAAAAAAAAACCTCTTCTACCTTAAAGGAAAGATTATTTTGTTCAAGAAAATCCCTGGAGTAAATTCTGAACTCTGAATATACATTCCTGTCATCAATCCACCCCAGCAGACTTCTTTCATGATTTGCAACGTGGATTAGAAGCTTGTTGAAGATATGCTCTAGATATCATGTGGTATTTTCTAAAGGAAGTTAAGGCTTTCTCTTACAAGACTTTGCAATACCTAACTAAGCACTCCGTGGAGAAAACAAGGTGACGCTCTCAAACACAGTAAGGTGCAGACTGGAATGAAGGTGGCGGGCACGACAGCTGATAGGTAGGCTTCTGGAAGCAGGGGGAGGCAGGGCAGCCTCGCCTGGGATTCTAGAGTCTCTGAAGCCTCCAGAGCTCATCCATGCGGTGGACCCCTCTTCACGTATGCATGGCGTCTCTGCCCGCATTTCTGTAAAAATCCCCACCGGGATGTGCTGCTGTGCTTGCTCAGCTTCCTGTCTCTGCTTCTCCGGCTGGTGGGTGAGCTGAACTGCTCCTCTCCTTCCCCCTTCCGTTCTTTCCAGTAACCGCTGCTGCATCACCTTATTAACTACAGGAGCTCTCTGTTGCTGTCTCCTGACCACTCCCAGCACTGAGAGCGGACGACTCCGCCTCAAGTGAGTGAGCACAGCTTCAAAAATGAATATGTATTCAAAACAAGTGTTCAAAATGTGATATTCCATACAAAGTCCTCCCTGTTGTGTAGAGTCAAGGAAAGGTGTCTGTGTGTGGATTCAGACATTTTCAACAAATAAGAAATCTGGTCAATTTATTTTATTTAAAATAGCTTATTCTGGTGGTTAAACTATGCCAGAAAATGTCTTCACACTAGTGGTATGGAATACTTCTCATGGCACATTACCTAATGTTTTGCCTTTCAATCCAGGTTTTCCAGAGTCCTTGGTTTACATTTTCTAATATGTATTTATTTTTAAAAGAAAAATATTACAACGATAACAATACATTTAAGATAATACTAGCAAATACTCTGTTCATGAGATCCGTGACTATTTCAAACAATGAATTGAATGCAGCTAATAAATTAAACATTATACAGCAAAAGAGCGTTGTCATGGCACTGTATTAACTGTGACTCTCTGTTGGTGCTTCTCCACATCTACAGCACCATGGAAACCGGTATTTACTGCAAGAACCGGAAGGTGTGTGAATCAAAGATACAGTACACTATGCTGGAGAATTTTAGTTACTTTACCATTCTATTTCTTTAAAGATAAATAAACAGCCAGAACATTCATCAGAAATGCTACTTTTGTGGTCATGCCAGGCAAGAGAGCTCTCTCTTGCACGGTTTTCTGTCAGGTCTATCTGGCAAACCTTCATATACCACATTAGTTTTGAAAACCCAAGTGCAAACAATGAGTAATTGCACAGATGGCCAATGAAACCAAATTCTCTATTTTAGGATTTTAAAGAGTTAAGCAAAACGAAACACAAAAATAAAACGCCAGTGAAAGAACAGGCAGGCAGCAGTACGTCAAGTATTTTTTCGGCAAGTCAGCATTGTGGGGAGTGGGCTTCAGTCTGGTTCTTGAGGAAACAGCTGCCTCTTGCTTCCCTCCAACCCCAAGCGCCTCAGTCCTCAGCCGGCCTCCCAGCCCAGGTACTAGAAGGCTAGGAGAACAGGCTGAAGGTGATGATTTGGCCTCAACATAACCTAACCTCCCAGCAGTATTTCAAACCACAAACCACTCACCTTCACACAGGCTGTATTTTAGTCACACAGAAACAGGCCAGGCTCCCTGTAAGTTTCATGCACTCCCTGCACTGGGATCCCCTGAATTTAGGGGATCCCCTAAGTTTACCTCCCGTATGGTGTCTTTCCGGATTTAACCCACTAGCAGTGTTTTTTTTTTCCCCCAACTCACGAGATTTTCTTTGTTCCTTCCTGACAGCACTCGTCCTGCACTCTCTGGTATTTCTGTACACTCGTCTTATCCTCCCCACAGCCCTGGAAGGCAGGGATGCATTGGACATTCCTCTCATTGCCCGGCACAATGCCTCTCGCACGGACGTTCTTCGATAATTGTTGGCTGCATAAATGAATAAAACGACCCCTGCTCTGTTTTGAGTATCAGGATATGCTTTTCGGTGAAGTGCTCGAGGTGCAGCTGAAAGGACTATGATCCTTCTTTATCGAAAGGAGACTGATCCAAAGAGGGCGGGTGAACCTAAAAATACTCCTTCGTTTGCCCCAGCGATCGCCCCCAAATCGACTGTTTGGCTTACTCCTCAGAAGGCTGTGTAGGTTTAACAAATATCTCCTGTAAACAAGTGTAAACATCTTTGCCGGATCCCTCCAGGAAGGACCAGCACGACACGTGCTTTCATTATAGTGTGAGGTGATGTTGACAATGGGCACAGCCCGAGGTGCAAACTCGAGGTTCACTGTGGTTGTGAAGAGACTATCACGTGTAATTCCACACAGCCATTCATAGGTCAGACCAGTCAGTGGGTCAGGGATGGCTTCACAGACTACCTGAACTTATAGCTACACACTGTGAGTTTACACTGACTTATAAAAACATTTCACATCGTTTACTAGTGCAAATAATTGGCATTGTGACTTTAGTGCTTTTCTATGTACTCTTTTCATCTACTTTTAGGTTAAAATCACTTAAGGGCCAAAGAACAAAACAAGCAGCATGTATACAAGAAGAGTATTTCTAAGGTCCGTGATAAACTCACTCACCAATGACTTGCAGAAGTTCTGTGCTGCTGATTTGGGAGTCGCTGATGCTAAAGGTTTCCTCTTGTCTTACCTCTCCCAGCAAAAATCCTTCCTGAAAGCAAAGGAAGAAAATAGCTGCAGCTAAAAAAATGATTTTTACTGGAATTAAGAGGAATCGAGGACATTGTTATTTTTTATAATAACTTTAACAATAATCCAAATCAGTCTGCCATGTAAACTACTAACCCACAAACCAACAAGTAAGACTAAAGCAATTTGAGATTTGGCTTTTAACTGGATTGTTCGAAAAAAGGATTTCCTGACAAGATGAAATATTATTTTAATCCCTTCCCCTAAAACCCTGTTTTTTTTGAAGTGAAAATAAGGAGAGTGAATTCATAACCTAAATCCTACTAAGTGTAACAACCAATGTTAAAAAAGCTCAGGAAGCAGAAATATTCCAAGGTTGTTTTCTTGAAACAGCATGTAATTTATTTCATTGTTTTAAAAACATTGCTAATGGGGGTTTTCCTGGTGGCGCAGTGGTTAAGAAGCCGCCTGCCCATGCAGGCGACACGGGTTCGAGCCCTGGTCCAGGAGGATCCCACATGCCGCGGAGCAACTAAGCCCATGCGCCACAACTACTGAAGCCTGCGCGCCTAGAGCCCGTGCTCCGCAACGAGAGAAGCCACCGCAATGAGAAGCCCGCGCACCGCAATGAAGAGTAGCCCCCGCTCACCGCAACTAGAGAAAGCCCATGTGCAGCAACGAAGACCCAACGCAGACAAAAATAAATTAAAAAAAAAAAAACATTGCTAATGATAAAAGTATAAAGAAGTTGACACAATGCACAACCTAACTGCTCCTGTATGGGCTGGCATGGGAAATGAGCATTCCAGCAAATAAATTTAACATTACATGAAAGTTTTTCTTTAATAAATGCTGAGGTAAATTTATTTACACCTTTAGAGAACATATACCACCATCATCAATTCTGGATTACTCAGCATATAACCTACTGTTTGAGCACTTGCTGTACTGTTCAGCACAAGCACAGCTGGAGAACATACACTCTAAATGTCAAAATAACTTCCCTGTCAGTGGTGAACTAATAGACTGTCCCAGACTCCCCCTCCCCAGACATCCACATGGCTTACTCCTTCCCTCCATTCCACTCTTCACTCAAATAGCGACTTATCCGAGAGGCCTTCCCTGGCTAGCGGAACAGAATCAGAGTCTGCCAGACACTGTTCCCTTTACCCTGCATCCTTTCTTCTTAGTCTCCTAACTATCTGCCATATTTCATATTTATATGTATTAACAAATGCCTGCTCCTACTAAAATATAAGCTCCACGAGAGCAGGGACTCTGTGCTTGTTCACTATGTATCTCAGCACCTCGTACTGTGCCCAGCACACAGGAGGTGCTCAATAAATGCTGCTTGGGGCTTCCCTGGTGGTGCAGCGGTTGAGAATCTGCCTGCCAATGCAGGAGACACGGGTTCGAGCCCTGGTCTGGGAAGATCCCACATGTCGTGGAGCAAATAGGCCTGTGAGCCACAACTACTGAGCCTGAGCGTCTGGAGCCTGTGCTCCGCAACAAGAGAGGCCGCGATAGTGAGAGGCCTGCGCACCGCAATGAAGAGTGGCCCCCGCTTGCCGCAACTAGAGAAAGCCCTCGCACAGAAACGAAGACCCAGCACAGCCATAAATAAATAAATAAATAAATAAATAAATAATTTAAAAAGAGCGCAAAAAAAAAAAATGCTGCTTGAATACATTTGATGAAACAATGTCCTTTCCATTCTAGGTTGACCCTTCTAATCAATTAAAGAAGTTTCCTAGTTTAAAAACATTCCCAGGGGACTTCCCTGGTGGTCCACTGGTTGAGAATACACCTTCCAATGCAGGGGACGCGGGTTTGATCCCTGGTCGGGGAACTAAGATCCCGCACGCCACGGGGCAACAAAGCCCGCGTGCTGCAACTACTGAGCCCGTGCACCACAACTAGAGAGCTCACGCTGCAACTACAGAGCCCACAAGGTCTGGAGACCACGTGCCACAACTAGAGAGAGAAAACCCGCATGCCACAACTAGAGAGACGCCTGCGTGCCACAACAAAAAGTCCCGAGTGCTGCAACTAAGACCCAACGCAGCCAAAAATAAATAAATAAATATTAAAAAAAAAAAATCCCAGTTGAAATCTGTGGGGGTGAGGAGGGAGAGACAGATGCTTTTCAGTATAGCTTTTGTATTGGATTAGGTGAGTGGAGTGTCCTAAAATCCCAAATCATCATGTACAAGGCATCTCTCAAACTTTAGTAATATACAGACCCCCCCTTTCAAAAAAAAACCTCTCTCAGAGCTAGAATCCATGACTACTAATCTGGAAAAACATGGACTAAAGAATCTTGTTTTATCCTATGAAAGTCTTTCAGTTATTAGTTCTTATTACAAAAAACAAGCTTTGTCTTTGTAACAAGCTAAAAACTTTTTTCTTTAATCAAAGTGGAAAATACAATTTAAAATTCCTACAGAACTTTAGACTTTAAGAACATATCTACAGATTCCTAGCAAATAAAAATGCAGGACATGCAGTTAAATTTGAATTTCAGATAAACAATGGATAATTTTTATGTAATAAATGCGATATACTTATACTAAAAAATTATTTACTATTTATCTGAAATTCAAATTTAACTGGGTGCCCTATATTTTATCTGGCAATCCTACCACAGGCCTCAGTTTGAAAAAGTCAACAGTGACATCAAGACATTCTAAAGCCGAGTATAACATGAATGCTTATTTATCTACTGGTCTGGATTATCTGAGCCACTGTTACCTTATAACAGTAGGCAAATTATACTGTGTGGGCTAAATCCAGCCTAACGCCTGTTACTGTATGGCTTACAAGCTTAGAATAAGTTTCTACACTTTTAAATTGTTGAAAAAAAAATAGAAAATAGGAATATTTCATGACATGTGAAAATTATACGAAATTCAAATCTCAGCGTCCATAAGTAAAGTTTTATTGGAAACAGTCATCCTAATTTACTTATTGTCTATGGCTCCTTTCTCCCTACAACAGAGCTGAGTAGTTGCTACAGAGACCACATGGCTCATGAAGCCTAAAATATTTACTGTCTGGCCCTTTACAGAAAAAGTCTGTTAACTCCAACTCTACTGAAATGAGTGGTTTTAAACTAATTTCTTGCCAGGGCAAAACAAGAATATACTACAAAAACAAATTCTTGGTTCTTCAACTTTAAAATATATGAAATTGAAATTACTTTAAAGTACTCCACTTATATAATTGTGGTAAGATTAATATAAGCAGGTATCCTCGTAGAAGACACAAGTTGCAAACTATTGTCACTGGTGAAAATTTCTGTGAAGTCTAGTACCATGCCTGGCATAGCACAGATATTAAAGAGATAGCTCTTGAAATAAATTAATAACAATCTAAGTAACACGGCCGTCTCACTGCAGTTTGTAAAAAAACTATCCACTTTTCAACAGGTTGCTTATTCTTACAGTAATTTTGCCTTATACATAAACTGTGATATTACTAGGCACTCCAAGATCTAGAGAGGTTAAGAAGCATTATTGTAAACCATATTTAATACTTCCACAGGACACTAGCAGTGCCACAAACTACCTATACATGGAACTGTATTACATTATTAAATATCTGTCTGCAATACCAAAGGCGTTAGTGTCCAGAGACAGGAGCTGCCTCTGGAAAAACCCGTGTTGTGTATACTCCTATCCTTCATCTCTACTATCAAACTGAAGCGAGGAACGGCACAATAATTTAATGCCATTCAATTTACTAATGGAACCACCTCTCCATGAAATCAGTTTTTATTAATGGAAGCAAGGAGTGCAGATGTGAAACCAAGTCCAGTTCCTTCTTCTGCAGTGTATCATTTTGCTTTGTGATGACCACACAACCACAACAGCCCCCCCCCACTACGTTTATTTAATGAACTTCAATAATTCACTATTAAAATCACTTAAAACAATCCCTCAATTTGGTGGGCAAGTACTTAAAGATAAAAATTATCTAGTTTCATAAAGAATTTCCATCCAGAGGCCAGTGACATTAAAAATGCATTTCCGATCATTCATACGTAGGCCTGTCACTTCCCTATTTCACTGCGACTAGTTCCGTGGTCTTAGAATCTTCGCCAAGGAACTGAACATGCCACTTCAAGGCAAGGAGACCCTACACCTAACACTCCTGGTTACATCTCCATTTTCCGTCGAGGAGAAGAAAACACACGATCGTATCTAACAAGTACGAATAGTGACAGCCACGGTTTCCCTCGTCGCAGCCCACAACAACCTGTCAGACCAGCGGGCGCGGCTGGGTGTCTGCGCTCCTAGACTAACGCCGGGTCTCTCGGCTCCTTCCCGACCCCAGACTCCCCTCGCAAGTCTAGAAGCCTGACTCTCAGGGAGGGGCAGGCGCTCGGTTTCCACTAAGCGACTCCTGACACTGTCGGTGGCCGGCCGGGAAAGCTCTGCCAAAGGGGAGACTGCCGTCCCGGGGCGGCCAGGCGGCGGAAGGCACCGAGCGAGGGGGCCCATCTCGGGGGCGAAGGAGCCCCGGGCAGCAGGAGTTCGCTGGCGGCGGGAGCCTCCCGGGTCATCAGTTAACCGGGCCAGCCCGGGGGGCGAGCCGCAAGTGATCCCAGCTTGGCCGCAGGCGTCGGCCTGAGACCGAGGCTGGAGGCCCCAGCAGCCGCGGCGGGGGGCCCAGCACCTACGTGGTCGGCGTTGCTGTTGGCGCTGTGGAAACACACAGCGCTGAAGGTGTAGCCCGAAATGGAAGCCGCCATGATGGAAATCTCCAACTCCCCCATCATGCCCCGCGGAGGGCACAGAGCCTTCCGGTCGGCCCCGCCCCTTGGCATCCTGGGAAATGGAGTCTTCGGCGGGTGAGGCCAAGGGCTCTCTGCGCCGGGGAGCGAGGGCTGAGAAGTGCAGGTTTACGCGATCAGAACCGACCCAAGCACTGTATCCTCCCCGTGGGTCTCGCGCTCTGCGCATCCCAGACACTGCCTCTTCTGTATAGCTCTTGGTAGTTCCCCAAACTTGTTTTTGCTCTTTGCAAACGAGACTTTTAGTATTAAAAGCCAGCATTTGCCACGCTCAAGGATAAAAGAGGGAGTTGATTCGGGCAACTGTACGGTTTTGGGTTTGACCTAGAAGTAACATGATGTGATTTCAATTTTCACATGACCACTCTGGCTGCAATGTCCAAAATATATTGCCGGGGAAGGGAGGCTATCCCAATAATCCAGACGCTGGATGACAATGGTTTGAAGTGAGATGGTGGTAGCGCTGGAGGTTAAGAAGCAACTGGATTCTGGGTACAAGAGAAGACAAATTTAATGAAAAATCATGGAAAGAAGATAAAATCAACATAAATAATAGTGAAAATCAACTACAACTAACCTCAGGGAAGGAACTAACCTTTCTAATCATTATTCTTCAATTTGTTCAATCTTCCAGTTTCAAAACTGGGATTTTAATCTGTCAGAAAGCTCCTTCTATCACACTTTTCCCAAACTCAGCAAACAGAACTGTTTTCCTGACAGTTGCACAGGCCAGCAACATTGGAATATTCTTGATGCTCCCTTTGATCAGTCAGCACAGTTTTCAAAATACATCCAGAATCCTACAACTCACCATCAGCATACCCATCACAGTGGTCCAAGCTATCATCATCTCTCTCCCAGATCACTGTAACAGCCCCTAACTCAAGGGGTCTGAACTGGAGACAATTCTGCCCCACGGGTCATTTGGCAAAAATGAGACATTTTTGGATGTCACAACTGGGGGTGGGGGTAGGGTGCCACTGGTATTTAGTGGTCAGAGGCCAACGAAGCTGCTAAACATCCTACAATGCATAGGACAGCCCCTCACAGCAAAGAATTATCCCCCCCCCAAAGTCAATGGAATGAGGTTGAGAAACCCTGTGTTCCCACTTCTGCTTTTAACCCTTTCCCTGCCAAATCTATTCACAACATACCAGCCAAAATTGTCACGCCAAAACTTAAATTTAAATCATGTTGCTTCTTGGTCAAATCCCAAACCTTACAACGACCTGACTCCTTCATTTCCTGCTGCTGTCCCGTTTGTTCACTCTGCTACAGCTACACTAGTCTTTTTTCTGCTTCCTGGATACCCCTATCTCATTCTACCTCAGGGGCTTTGCAATCACTCTTCCCTTTGCCTGAAATGCTCTTCTCCCAGAAAGCTGCAAGGTTTACTCCATTATCTCTGCTCTAGATGTGGTGATGTATGACCCAGACCTCCCCTTGCACGACTGATTGCATTATTATCCCAGCTGCTGGGGAGGTTGTCAGGTGACAGCCCTCTCCTGGAATTATCCTTCATGGAAGAGTCTCGTCACCCAAGGTCAATCCTCCTCTTCTGGGCAAACAAGCATTCAATGCGTGGTCAATGTAGATGAATAAAGGCTTACATCCTTCAATCCAACCTGAAAATTCCAAAGGATCATCCCAGCTTCACAGTGCCCTGTCAGGGGAGAGGGTGTTAGCTGAGGCTTGGTCGTAATGGTACCCCAGACTGACTACTTCCTCTGTCCAACCCTGCTTCTCTCTCTTCCCCGATAGGTGGTGATCTTGAGAGCGCTCCCTAATAAACTTCCACATTCATCTCAGTCTTACACTCTGCTTCCCTAGGGACACCACCTGTGACAAACTTTTTTAGGTTTTCACTCAGTGCTACCCTCTCAGAGAATCCTTCCCTTCTAACCCTAACCAGAATCTCCTGGAGCTTGACCATTGTTTTGCCAATTGGGGAGCATTTGAGAACTCCTGAAAGCAGTTTCAGAGAAGTTATAGGTGAGCAGGGTTCCAGGCTGCAGTGATTGGCAGAGTGAGAGGGAGACAGGCAACCCAGAATACCCTCAGAGCCTCCCTCCTGCCTTGTGGAATGGGCACCTAGTGGAAGGGACTGTGTTCCTTGGCACATTCCAGCTTCTCCCTGGTGATGGGCAGCTCTGCTCGGATCGAGCTTCTCCATCCCCCCACCAAGAATCTGTTGCCCTGGGAGATCAGAGGTGGTGCCCCATTCAGCCTTCAGGACTAAACACCCAGAGTAATCCTGGAGCCAGAGAAGGAACTCTGTATAAACCATGGTTTTTTTCCAGGGCTCCATACCAACAACTGTTTATAGCATTCATCAAACACAGCAGAAACATCTTAAGTGTTGGCAAGACATCAGATTGAAGACGGCCTTGTCTTTCATGGGTGCTTCTGAATTAGAACCTAAAACGTTTTAAGACCCACTCAGTCACATTCAAGCTTACTCTCTCGAGCATCGAGTCTAGAAAAAATCAAAACAACCATTCGTTCAGGGCAGCACTAATTGGCCGTGGCATCTGGTGGTTTTATTACTCTGTAATAAGGTTACTTACGCACTTTCTTGAGTTCTTTAATCACTATACACATAGATTCCCATCTGTCTTTTACCATATTCTATCACCAGTGGTTGCCTGAAGATCTTGGAATGTCTTGCGTCAGAGGAGATGCACATGCGGTCTTAATCGGGATTTCTGTGAGCTGGAAAGGCAACTGTTGATGCCGCTTACCTCCAGGGACTTGTTATTGGGCTTTTGTCTGCCATGTCAACAGAAATGTGGCCTAGGAAACATGTGTTTTGGTTGGAAGGCAGCCTTGCTAGGAGCCTTTGAGATTCTTGCCTAGGGCATTGGACTACCAGTATTTCATTGCTGCTACAGAAGTCCCCCCAGACCTTTGGCCCATAAGATCTCTGGCATTATGCTGCAGAACTTCCAGTATCAGTCCCACCAAGAGGTGGATGAATCTCAGATTCACTGGTTGGGAGCATTCTATTACCAGCGAGCTGCAGGTGAGGAAATTGAAGCACACAGAGGTTAGGAGTCTTGGATAGGGCCAGGCGCCTGGTTAGGGGCAGAGCTGAGACAGGCATCTTGACTTTCGCTTAGACCTTTCTTCTCACTTAGCACTCTGATACCCGTGATTGGCTTACTTGGGAGGGCGGGGGCGGGTGTCGTAAGGCATTCATTTCACTGGGCATAAATTCCCTCGTCCACCAGTGACGTCAAGTCAGAAGAGGCCAGAGTGCTATTTTCAAGGCGGAATGCCAGCCGCAAATGAAATTAGCCTTGGGCAGGAAAGCCAAATAATGCGATGGACTGTCCCACCCATTTCTCAGATCTGCCCACGACGTGGAGAGATGAGGTGATTTGTACATTTGGGTTGAGCAGTGTCGGCTTAGGTATTTAGTGTGGCTCCCCCACCGTCAGCCTTTTTCCAAAATGCAATACCTTGAACAGTCCCTTAGGAACAGCAGTCCCCAAATATAGTGGTGCTTAGGCGGGCACCTCGAAGAAGGGGGTGCATCTGACGCTGGTTGGAGGGAGAGTGGGGACCGAGGCGAGGCCCCGCCCCGCCCACTCTGGGCTTGGGACCCGGGACTCGGGACCAGGGTGGCTGCAGGAAAAGCGCAGGACTGCGGACCCCCGCCGGGGCCGGGAGCAGTAGAGAGGGCCGACTCCCGCCTCCTAGAGGCGCCAGCCCGCCCGTCCGCTCTGCCCGCGCCACGTCTCTATGGCGGCCCCAACGGCCGTCCGGGGCAGGGAGCGCGATGAGCGAGGGCGCCGACGACGACGACGGCGGCGCTGGGGCCGCGGCGCGGTCTCCTGGGGGCAGTCCCGGAGGGGATGGCTTCGCCCCGTCTGCGCTGGGCACCCGAGAGCAGTGAGTGTGGCGCAGGGCAGGGGAGGGTGAGCGGCGCTGCCCGGACTGGGCCGCAGGAGGGGAAGGAGACATGGGGCCTAGGCGGCCCCGGAAGATGGGGAGAGCTTAGGGGGCGTGACGGGAGGAAGCCTAAAGGGCCGCCTTGGACGAAGGTCCGGGGGGTCGGAGGGATGGAATCCCGAGGGACTACACTGGCGGCTGTAAAGAGGCCTTTCAAGGGGTTGACGTCTAAGGGGCCCGTGGGGTGCGGGAAGGGCTCTAAAGCTCTTGGGGAGGTTTTTTTAGGGGTCTTGAACCTTTCGGGCAGACTTGAAGAAAGGGAAAGTGGGCGGGGCTGACGAATAGGGCTGGTGGGCGAGGGTAGGAGGCCGGAGGAGAACTGCCCGGCTGGGGAGTTGAAAAGGTTAAGGGGACGAGGGCAGGGACGTGGAAGCTGGAAGGGGTGGGAGTGGGGGGGATGGTCTAAGGAGGGAGAGAGGAGATAGCGGGCATCTTGGAGTAGGAGAAAGTGGTCTGACCTAAGCAGACGCTCAGCAATTATTTAATGGAGTAATAGATGGATGAATGAATGACTGTGGGGAAAGGTAAGAATGAGAGGTAACTTGGAGGGGGAGAAGGGCTTCTAGAGACATGAAATAGGAAGAGACGGCAGTTGATGGAGGAGGAGTCCTTAAAAGGAGTGAGAGTAAGTCTTAAAACTTAACCTTTAAGCGGAGCTTATTTTTGGCGAATTCCATTGTGAGTAACCACCTAATTGGTAGAAAATTCTTGTGTCTTTACACTTTAGACTGAAAAGTGCTGTAATGACACTATCTATGCCTTTACAGTCAAGTTTTGGATTTGTGTTTGGGACTTAGGGATCCTTGGACAGATACGTCTTTGTATTTTTTAAGCTAAAACATACACCGTTTTAAATGTCAGGCATTGTTGTAAGTGCTTTACATGTATAAACTTATTCTTTCTTAAATTCTTTTAACACAAGGATGTTAAAAGATTGAGCGATGTGCACTTATCAACACTAATAATGTTTTAAATTTCTGTCATAACTATCCCAGTAATGTATTAGAAATATACCTTTAATTCATAATACAGTTTAATTGAATAATTTGCTTTGCATTTGATTATTCATATAGTTGGGATGCTGTCTATGAGAGAGAACTGCAAACTTTCCAAGAATATGGAGATACAGGAGAAATCTGGTAAGTTAGAAAAAGTAGTGGGATTATGATCCAGAAGATTGTGTAGGTGTGTGTGTGTCTTTTAAGTGCTTATCCCAGAGAAACCCTAGAAATCTTGGGAACCTTGGACTGATTCTGGCTTTAGTGGGTAGATTGAAAGAATCTCTCTCTTTTTTAATGGCCCAGATTTAAATTTGATGACAGTATTAGGAAATAACCCTTATTTTATAATTGTCCTTTTTCTATAAGCAATGCAGTTTTGAGCCACCAACATGTATAAGTGTTAATGCTGATGTAGAGAAACATTAATAAGTAACATACCAACCTTATCTATTCTGTTCTATTCTTGGGGGTGTTTTCTTCTAAATAATAGTAGAGATGAAGATTAAGCAGTTACAGATGTTATTTCTTACTTTCAAGAAAGACTTAGGGCTTCCCTGGTGGCGCGGTGGTTAAGAATCCGCCTGCCAATGCAGGGGACACGGGTTCGAGCCCTGGTCTGGGAAGATCCCACATGCCGCGGAGCAACTAGGCCCGTGCGCCACAAAAAAAAAAAAAAAAAAAAGAAAGACTTAATTGAGCAAACTGAATAAGCTGCTTAAGTGAAATGTAGTTGTAACCTTTGTTCTCTGTCCCTCTGTTATTTGATTAACTGATTCTCTGTTTCTAATAGGTTTGGAGAAGAGAGTATGACTCGACTAATAAGGTGGATGCAGAAACACAAGATTCCATTGGATGCTTCAGTGCTTGATATTGGAACTGGAAATGGTGTTTTCCTGGTTGAACTTGTTGGTACTATTAGTATTCATGTGTTAGAACCAAATTTAAAAATGAAATTAAGAAAAAAATCTTGCAGTTGAGGATACTAGCTATCTAAATCCAAAGTAGTAAAGCAGTCGTACCACTTACCTTGAGAAGTCACATGGTACAAAAGGGAGGCTGCATGGGCTGTGAGAAAGGACTAAATGAGAAGCCAGGGGATCTGAGTCCTAGTCTTGGCCCTTCTTGCTTTTGTCTCAACCTTGAGCAAGCCACTTTTTTTTTCTGGACTTCAGTTCTTTCCTAAAGATTTTGACTAGGTGATTTCTGTTGGTTTCTTCTAGCTCAAAACTCTGGAAATCTGTATGTATAAAAGGAAGGTGATTTTTTTTTTTACATTTCCAGTAGGACATATATCCCTTTTCTTAGGTGAGCATATGGTTTTTGAAGAGTGTTTTGCATATGGTTTGAAAAGAGCATTTTGTCCATGGAACTGAGTTTTGGTACAGGTTCTACTACTAGCTAAACCATCACTGTTAATGCCTGTAGTGTATCATTGCTCTGCCAAGTGCTGTGGAGGAGGTGTAAGACTTAGGCTTCATCCTAGATGGTTTTACTGTTTCAGTTTGTAAGGATATCTGCATAACAGTGAAACTTGCTAAGTGACTACCACCTGCCAAGCCTTGTGGTAGGCACTGGCAGTATGAAAATTTAGACCTTGTGCTTGAGTTGTTCACAGTACAATAGAGGATAGACTGACATAGACATAAATAGCTAATGCTGTAGCTTGATGTATGCAATAATAGATATACTGAGTATAGGAAAGGGAGTGATTTGGGGAAGAGGGATAGGAAGGGTCTTGGAGGAGCTAATATCCAAGTTGGGTGGAAATTGTGTTGAGTGTGGGTAGAGTGTAAAGAGCAAGAGAATTTCAAGAAGTGGAAACATAATCTAAAGGCATGAAGGTTCTGGCCCTATAAATAATTTGGTAAATTAGAATATAAAGTGTATGTGTGAGATAGACAGAGATGAGGTTTAGATTAAAGGTAGGAGCCATATCATATGCCATGCCTAAGAGCTTAGATTTTACTTTTAGTCTATGGGGAGCCATTAAAATGTTTGAAGCAGTGAAATGTGATTAGAAAAAATTGTAATAAATTTTTTTGAAACGAGGTGCAGCATAAGTACATTAAAGTGCACAAACCAAAAGAGTATGGCTCAATGAATTATTACAAAGTGAACACACCTATCACCCTAATCAAGAAATAGAATATTACAGACTCTTGAAGCCCCCCTTAAACTCCCTGCTAATCCTCTTTAAATTACTCCTCCTTCCTCTCTAAAGGTAGCTACAAGGAGTTTTAACATCATTGATTAATTTGTCTGTTTTGGATATATAAATGGAAGTCTTCAGTATGTTCTTTCTGGTGTCTTTCACTCAACATTCTGCGAGATTCACTCAACTTGTACATAGCAGTTCATTCGTTTTTGTTGCTGTATATGAATCCTTTGTACTGTTATACCACAATTTTATTTATTCATTCTTTTGTTTACCTGTAGATACTTTCGGATTCTAATAGCTTACTTGTAGAGGTTAATGATTTATCCTTTGAGACTAGCAGTTTAACTATAGATTCTTTTATATTTTCTACATATATAATTATGCAAACTATAAATAATGATAGTTTTATTTCTTCCTATCCAATCCTTTGTAACTTTTCCCCCCTTATGACACTGTTTGGGACCTTTGGGAGAATGTTGAAAAGAAGTGGTGACAGAAGGCATCCTTGTCTTCTTCGCCCTTTTCAGAGAATACGTGCAGTGTTTCACTGTTAGGTATGATGTTATCTTGTAAGTTAGTTTTGTAGATAACTCTGTTATCAGACTTCAGAAGTTTCCTCCTGTTTCTCCTTTGCTAATGGTGTGTGTGCGTGTGTGTTGTTGTTGATTAAATGTTTTTCCTGTATCTGTTGAGGTAACCATATGAATTTTTTCCTTTATTCTATTCATGTAGGTGAATTACATTGATCATTTTCAAATGTTAAGTGCATTTCTGGAATAAACCCAACTTATATATATATTACTGGATTCAGTTTGTTAATATTTTGTTTAGGATTTTTGCAACTTTGTCCATGAGGGAGATTGTCCTGTAATTTTCCTTTCTTGTAGTGTCCTTGTCAGGGTTTGGTATCAGGTTATGCTGACATCATTAAACGAGAATCTATTTTTTGAAAGAGTTTGTTGACAATTGTTTTTTCTTCCTTAAATGTTTGGTAGAATTCACTGGTGAAGCTACCTAGATGTGGAGTCGCTTTGGGAAGTTTTTTTCTTTTTTAATGTGAACTTACTGAATAAAGTATAACATCCATGTAGAAAAGTGAATAGGCCATAAGTGTACAGCTTTTACAAAATGAACACTTGTGTGTAACTCACCAACCTGATCAACAAATAAAACATTATTAACACCATAGAAGAAGCCTCCTTGTGTCCCCTCCCACTCATTCCCTCCTAAAAGTAATGATTATTTTGACTTCTGTCATCATAAGTTAGGCTGTTTTTCATGTCAGCCGTACTGGTTTCTCATTGTGGTTTTAATCAGCATTTTCCTAATGACTAATGATGTTGATTACCTTTTCATGTGCTCATTTGCCATCTGTATATCTTTGGTGAAATGTGTGTTCAAATCTTTGGCCTATTTTTAAATTGGGTTGCCTGTTTACTTATTAACATTTGAGGATTCTTTATGTATTGTGGATATAAGTTCCTTGTCAGGTATGTGATATGCAAATGTTTTCTCTCATTTGTTCACTTGTTTTTTTTCGTTCTCTTTAACAATATCTTCTGAAGAGCAGAAGTTCATTTTTATGAAGTCAAATTTATTAATTTTTTCTTATATGGATCGTGCTTTTGTTGTCATATTAAAGAACTCTTTGCCTAACTTAAGGTCACATAGGTCTTCTAGGTTTTCTTCTAAAAGTTTTAAAGTTTTACATTTTACATTTAGATCTATTATTTGTTTTGAATTAATTTTTGTAGAAGGTTTGAGATACTGGTTGGGGTTATTTTTTTGGCATGTGAATGTTGAATTGTTCCATCCGTCATTTGTTGAAAAGATTATCTTTTTTCCATTTCATTGAGTTTTGCCTCTTTTTGACTTGATATGAATAGTATCTTTGGGTATGCACTTTTTTGATATGGTTTCTTTTGCTGAGCATGGATTTGTTAGGTTTATCCATGGTCTTTCATATTGTGTGTAGCACTAGAGTGCTTCATTTCATTGTGGTTAGTACTGTACTATATGAAAATACCACAGTTTATTTATTGATTTAGTCATTCATTCATTTTATTCATTCATTTTCCTGTTGATGGTCATTTGACTCATTTCCAGCACTGTGTTATTATGAATACTGCCAAACAGTTTTCCAAATTGGTTGCTCTAGTTTGCACTCCTACTGGCAGTTTGTGAGAATTCTAGTAGCTCCACATCCTTGCCAACACCTGCTCTTGTCAGCTT
Source organism: Eschrichtius robustus (assembly GCF_028021215.1). Lineage (NCBI taxonomy): Eukaryota > Metazoa > Chordata > Mammalia > Artiodactyla > Eschrichtiidae > Eschrichtius > Eschrichtius robustus. The sequence continues at coordinate 132,250,526 of NC_090830.1, read as the reverse complement.
ATCCAATTTCAGTGATTCTGGTAGGTGTGTAGTGGTATCTTGTGGTTTTATTCTCATTTCCCTGATGACTAAGGATATTGAGCATGTTTTCTTATGCTGTCTATTTGGCTATTTTTTGTGAAATGCCTATTCAAGCTTTTGCCTATTTAAAAATAGGGTTGCCTTTCTTTTATTGATTTGTAGGAGTTTTTTATATATTCTGTGTATATAACCTTTGTATCTGGTGTGTCGCTTGTCTCTTCACTTTTGTAATAGTATCTTTTAAAAAAAATTTTATTTATTTATTTGGCTGCGCCAGGTCTTAGTTGCAGCATGCATGATCTTTCTTGCCGCGTTTCCTTGCGGCACGTGGGATCTTTTTAGTTGTGGCATGCAGGATCTAGTTCCCTGACCAGGAATCAAACCCGGGCACCCTGCATTGGGAGCTTGGAATCTAAACTGCTGGACCACCAGGGAAGTCCCTGTAATAGTATCTTTTGATGAACAGAAGTTCTTTGATTTTACTAAAGTTTGATATATCATTTAAAAATGGTTAGTGCTTTTGAATATTGTATAGTAAATCTGCCTACCCAGAGTCAAAAAGATATTTTCCTATATGTTTTTCTAGAAGCTTTGTTGTTTTCCTTTTCACATTTAGGTCCCAATTAATTGCTGTGTATGTTGTGAGGTAGAGTTAAGGTTTATTATTTTTTTTCCCTATGAATATTCAGATAACCCAGCACCACTAACTGAAATGTCTGCTCTTTCCCCCACTGCACTGTAGGGGTGCCTTTGTCATAAGTCCAGTAATGGTATGTGTTTGGGTCTGTTTCTGGATCCTCTGTTCTATTCCTTTGGGTCTGTGTGTTCATCCTTATGCCAGTGCCAAATTGTCCTAATTACTGCAGCTTTGTAAGTCTCCCCATTTGGTTAATGTAAGTTCTCCAACTTTGATAGCTTTTCCATTGTTGTCTTGTATGTTGTTAGTTAGCTCTTTGCATATTTATTTAAATTTTAGAATCATCACTTTTCAGGAAAAAAAAAACCCACCCTGGGATTTTGATTAGGATTGTATTGATTTTATGGATCAGTTTGAGGAGGATTTACATGTTTATAGTACTGAGTGAATCCATGAACATGATGTATTCCGCCATTTATTTAGTTCTTAATTTTCTCTCAATAGTATTTTGTCTGTAAAGAGATTTTCTGTACAGAGATCTTATATATTGGGTTGGCCAAAAAGTTTGCTCGGTTAATGAATACATTGTTCAATAAAGTTCTTGGTGAAAATGAAAAATGTGTCTTATTTTTACTTAAAACCGAACAGGGACTTCCCTGGTGGTGCAGTGCTTAAGAATCCGCCTGCCAATGCAGGGGACACGGGTTCGAGCCCTGGTCCGGGAAGATCCCACATGCCGCGGAGCAACTAAGCCTGTGTGCCACAATTACTGAGCCTGCGCTCTAGAGCCCGCGAGCCACAACTACTGAGCCCGCGTGCCACAACTACTGAAGCCCGTGCGCCTAGAGCCCGTGCTCCGCAGCAAGAGAAGCCACCGCAATGAGAAGCCCGCGCACCACAACGAAGAGTAGCCCCTGCTCACCGCAACTAGAGAAAGCCTGTGCGCAGCAACGAAGACCCAACGCAGCCAAAAATAAATACATTTATTTAAAAAAACCGGATAACCAGAACAACTTTTTGGCCAGCCCAGTATTTTTCCTTGGTTGATTCCTAGATTTTTTTGTTGTTGTAATTATTATTGTTATGCTTTTAAATTTTATTTTCTAATAGTTCATTGCTAATATGTATAAGTACAACAGATTTTTATATTGATCTTGTATCCAGTAAGTCACACATTAATTCTAATAATTTATTTATAGATTCTTTTGGATTTTCTATAAAGATTGTAATGTCGTGTGTAAATAGTAGTTGTATTTCTTCTATTCCATTCTTAATATTTTGTTTATTAAAATGCTGTGCAGTCTCTAGGTCAACATTGAATAGAAATTGTGAAGGCAGATGGCCTTCTAACACTGCCTATTAGAAGAGGAAAGCTTCTAATATTTCACTGTTAAATATGATGTTAGCTCTAGGTTTTTATAGGTAGTCATCCAGATTGAGGCTGTTCCTTTATATTCTAGTTTGTTAAGAGTTTTTAATCATAATGGGTGTTGAACTTGATCAGTTGCTTTCTTTAGTATTCATCGATACGATCAAATGATTTTTCTTCTTGATTCTGTTAGAGTTGAATTGATTGATTTTGGTGGGGGTCCTCAATTTTTAAAAAAAATAAATTTATTTATTTTATTTATTTATTTTTGGCTGCGTTGGGTCTTAGTTGCTGTGTGCGGGCTTTCTCTAGTTGTGGTGAGCGGGGGCTACTCTTCGTTGCGGTGTGCGGGCTTCTCATTGAGGTGGCTTGTCTTGTTGCGGAGCACGGGCTCTAGGTGCGTGGGCTTCAGTAGTTGTGGCACGCAGGCTCAGTAGTTGTGGCTGACGGGCTCTAGAGCGCAGGCTCAGTAGTTGTGGTGCAGGGGCTTAGTTGCTCTGTGGCATGTAGGATCTTCCCGGACCAGGGCTCGAACCCGTGTCCCCTGCATTGGCAGGCGGATTCTTAACCACTGCGCCACCAGGAAAGCCCCTCAGTTTTTTTTTTTATTGACATTTTTATTGAGATAATTGTAGTGATTGACTGTTCAATGTTACAACAAATTTCCATTCCTGAAGTAAACCAAGTTTGATTGTGGTGTATTATCCTTTTCATATATTGTTGGATTTGATTTGGTAGTATTCTACTTAGGAATTATATAGCTTCATGAGAGAGATTAGCCAGTAATTTTCCTTACTTGCAATTTTATTTTTATTTTTAAAAATATTTATATATTTACTTTATTTTTGGCTGCGTCGGGTCTTAGTTGCGGCATGCAGGATCTTTCGTTGCGGCATGCGGGCCGTCTAGTTGTGCTTACTTGCAATTTTAATGTAAAGTTTTTGTATCAAGGTTATGCTGGTCTAATAAAATGAGATGAGACTTGTCTCTGTTTTTATTTTTTTCAGAGGATTTTTGTAAGATTAGCTTTGTTTCTTTCTTAAATGTTTGGAAGAATTCATGGTGACATTCTCTGGATGCTATCTTGATTAGTGTAGCTTTTTAGTAAATCTTAAAGTTGGGTAGTGTGATTCTCTCAACTTTATTCTTCTTCAAATGTTGTTTTGGCCATTCTAGTTCCTTTACTTTTCCAAATAAATTTAAGAATTAGTTTGTAAATATCTACAAAAGAATCTGTGCTGAAAATTTCATTGAAATTGAGCTAAATCTATGATTTGAGGAGAATCGACATCTTTACTATCTTGAGTCTTCCAATTCATGAACATGATGTGTCTCTTCATTTATTTAGGTCTTCCTGGATTTCTTTCCTCAGCATTTTTTGGTTTTCATTCAGCATGCAGATCCTGTGCATATTTTTTGGACTTATACCTATGTATTTTTTTTTGGAGTATTTAAAATGGTATTGCTTTTTGAAATTCAGTTTCCAATTTTTTATTGCTAGAAATATGGCTGATTTTTGTGTTGCCTTTGTATCCTGTAATCTTGCATTTTATTAGTTCTAGGAGGTTTAAGTGGATTTTCTGGGATTTTCTATGTAGACAGTCATGCCATTTGTGCATAGGGACAGTTTTATTTCATTCTTTCCAATGCACATGCCTTTTTTTTTTTCTTGCCTGATTACACTACCTAGGTCTTCCAATACAATATTGACTAGGACTGGTGATGGCGCATTCCTGCCTTGTTCCCATCTTAGGGGGAAAGTCTTCAGTTTTTCACCATTAAGGATGATGTTAGCTGCAGGATTTTATTAGATGCCCTTTATCAGGTTGAAGAAGTTCCCTTGTATTTCTAGGATGTATTTCTTGAATTTCGTTTAAAAAATAATAAAATAAAATAAATTTTTTTTGCATCAGTGAATATAATCATGAGGTTTTTTTTCTTTAGACTGTTAATATGGTGGATTATATTAATTGATTTTCAGATATTGAACCAGTATTGCACTTGTGGAATAAGCCCCATTTGGTCATAATGTATAATTCTGTTTCTATATTGCTAGATTCAATTTGCTACCATTTTGTTGAGAACTTTTACATCTGTATTCTTTTTTCTTAAGATTTTTTTTGGGGACTTCCCTGGCGCAGTGGATAAGACTCTGCACACCCAGTGCAAGGGGACCCGGGTTGGATCCCTGGTCAGGGAACTAGATTCCACATGCATGCCACAACTAAGAGTTCGCATGCCCCAACTAAGGAGCCCGCCTGCCACAACTAAGACCTGGCACAACCAAATAAATAAATAAATAAATTTAAAAAAAGATTTTTTTGATGTGGACCATTTTTAAAGTCTTTATTGAATTTGTTACAATGTTGCTTCTGTTTTATGTTTTGGTTTTTTGGCTGCTAGGCATGTGGGATTTTAGCTCGACCAGGGATTGAACCCGCACCCCCTTCATTGGAAGGTGAGGTCTTAACCACTGGACTGCCAGGGAATTCCCTACATCTGTATTCTTGAGGGATATTGGTCTGCAGTTTCCCTGCAGTCCTGTATTACCTTTATTTGGTTTTGGCCTCAGGGCATTGATGGCCTTATAAAACGAGTGGGGAAGAATTCCCTCCTTTTTAAATTTTTTTAAGATATTGTGTAGCACTAGTGTTATTTCTTCTTGAGTGTTTGGTAGAATTTGCAATTAAACCATTTAACCCGGAGATTTCTTTTCTGAAGGTTTAAAATATGAATTAAATTCCTTTAATAGTCACAGTCCTATTTAGGTTATTTGTTTCATTTGAGTGAGTGTGTGTGGTTTGTGGTTTTTGAGGAATTAGTCCATTGTGAATTTGTGTGTATAGAGTTCTGCACGGTATTCTCTTCTTATCCTTTTAAAGTCTGTTGGGTCTGTATTGAAATCCCCTTGTTCATTCCTAATGTTGGTAACTTGTGTCTTCTCTCTTTTTTTCTTTGATAGTGATGCTAGAGATTCATTTTTTCGTTTATAAAAATTTGCTTTTGTTTTCATTGACTTTCTCTATTGCTTTTATGTTTCAATTTCAATGAGTTCTGCTCTTAATTTTATTATTTTTTCATTCTTTTTGCTTTTAATTTATTCTTGCTCTTTTTTTCCAGCTTCTTAAGGTAGAAGCTTAGATTATTGATTTGGGACTTTCCTTCTTTTCTCATGTAAACATTTAATGATATAAATGCTATAAATTTTCCTGTAGGTGCTTCTGCACCATACAAATTTTGATATGCTGTATTTTTATTTTCTTCTTCTTTTTTTTTTTTTTTTTTTGGCTGTGCCATGAGTCTTGCGGGATCTTAGTTCCCCAACCAGGGATTGAACCCGGGCCCCTAGCTGTGAAAAGTGTGGAGTCCTAACCTCTGGACCACCAGGGAATTCTCTAATTTTCTTCTTTGATCCAGATTATTTAGATTTCTGTTGTTTAATTTCCACATGTTGTGGATTTTTCTCTTTCTGCTTTTGACTTCTAATCTAATTCAATTATGTCAGAGAACATATTTTGTATGATTTAAATTCTTTTAAATGTGTTACTTTGTTTTATGATCCAGGGTATATCCATCTTGGTGAATGTTTCATGTGCACTTGAAAAAAACGTGTATTCTGCTGTTACTGGATAGAGTATTCTGTACATGTTAACTAGACTTATGGTGTTTGATGGTGTTGTTCATTTCTATACCTTTACTGATTTTCTGTCTATTCTATTAATTATGGAAATAGTCATGTTGAAGTGTCTGACCATATTGGTAGATTTGTCTATTTTAACTTTTATTTCTGTCAGTTTTTGCTACATGTATTTTCAAACTCTGTTGTTCAGAGGATACACATTTAGGATTGTATTTGTGTATTGATGAATTGACCCGTTTATTGTATAACGTTCCTCTTTAACATTGGTAGTTTTCTTTACTTTGATGCTAATAATAAAGCCACTCCAGCTTTTTAAAAAAATTGAGATATAATCCACATACCATAAAATCTACCCTTTGAAAGTGGTTTTTAGTATATTCACAAATTTGTACAACCATCGCCACTATTTTAATTCCTGAAGATTTTCATCACCCCAAGAAGAAACCCTATATTCGTTATCATTCACCCCTTATTCCTCATTCCCTTCAACCCCTGGCAACCACTAATCTACATTCTGTGTCTGTGGATTTGTCTATTCTGGGCATTTCATATAAATGGAATCATCAATATGTAGTCTTTTGTGTCTGGCTTCTTTCATTTAACATAATATTCTCAAAGTTCATCCATATTGTAGCATGTATCAATACTTTTTTCCTCTTCTTGTCCAATTAATATTCTGTTGGATGGGTTTACCACATTTTGTTTATCCACTCACCAGTTGATGGACATTTAAGTTGTTTCTGCTTTTTGGCTATTATGAAAAATGCTGCTGTGAAAATTCATGTATAAGTTTTTGTGTGGACATATGTTTTCATTTCTCTTGGGTATATACCCAGGTTCATATGGTTACTCTATATTTAACCTTTTGATAAATTGCTAGACTGTTTTCACAGTGGCTACACCATTATACACTTCCATGTGCACTGTATGTGACTTCCAATTTTTCCATATTCTCACCAACGCTTTTTATTATCTTTTTGATTGTAGCCATCCTTGTGGGTGTGAAGTTCAACTTTTTAAAATTAGTTTTTGCATGGTATATCCTTTTCTATTCTTTCTCTTTGAACCAGCCTATATCATTATATTTGAAGTGAGTTTCTTGTAGCCAGCATACAGTTGGGTCATGTTTTTTTTATCCTTTCTAATAATCTCTATCCTTTAATTGATATATTTAGAACATTTGGATTTAGGTCTACCATTTTATTATTTCCTTTCTCTTTGTTACCTCTGTTTTTTCATTCTTCCCTTTCTCCTTTCCTGCTTATTTTGGTTTATTTGAACATTTTTTAGTATTCCATTTTAATTAGATGTATCTATTTGTATAAATGTCTTTGTATAGTTTCTTTAGTGGTTGCTGTAATGACTATATCTTTTTGGCTTTTTTAGTGGTTGCTGTATGATTATAATATACATACTTAATTTCACAATCTACTTAGAATCAATGTTTTACCGTTCCACGTGGAATGTGGAAAACCTTAACCACCTGTGAGTTTTTTAATCTTCCCTTCTTTATATTACAGTTGTCTTAAATACTACCTTTACATTGAAAATCCTGTAGGATAGTGTGATAATACTTCCTTTCAAAGGAGAATAGTAGTTAATTATGTTAACACAGATATTTACTTTCACAGCTTTTTTCTTCCTGATCTTCCAAGTTTGTTTGTTTGTTTGTTTTGGTATTATTTACCTTCTGTCTAAAGAACTTCCTTCAGGAATGATTTTAGAGCAGCTTTCCTGGCAAGAAATTTTCTTAGCGTTTCTTCACCTGAGAATGTCTTTATCTCACCTTCATTCCTGAGGGATGTTTTTGCTGAATATAGAATTCTGAATTAACTGTTCTTTCAGTACTTTAAAAATGTTGTGTGACCTCCATAGTTTTTGATGAGAAATCTGCAGTCGTCTGAATTGTTGTGTTCCTGTAAGTAATGCATCAGTTTTCTAGATGCTTTCAAGATTTTTTCCATTGTCTTTTAGTTTTTACCAGTTTAATTATGTACTGCTGCTTGGATTTCTTTCTCCTTATCCTGTTTGGGGTTCACTGAGCTTTTTGAATCTGAGAACTTAAGTCTTTTGCCAAATTTGGGATGTTTTCAGCCTTTATGTTTTCAATTTTTTTTTTTTTCCCCCTGAATCACATTCTCCTTTCCTTTTGAGAGTCTGTAAATATCAATGTTAAGCCTCTTTGTATTGTCCCACAGGTCGCTGAAGCTTTGGGACCTGTTCATTTTTTTCCAATTATTTTTCTCTGTTGATTAGATTTGATAACTAGTATTGATGTGTCTTCAAGTTCATTGAGTTGTCTTCTGTCATTTCCATTCTGTTATTGAGTCCACATATTGCAGTTGGCTGATAGTCTCCTAAGGCTCTTTTAAGTTCTCCCTGTACTTTTTCTTTATGTAACTTGGTGATTTATTTGTTGTAGAAGGTAGTTTATTAGTCCCAAATGATTTACCACAGTGTGGACTTTCTAATTGTATCTCTGTAGTATTATTTAACATGTTTTCTGTCCCCTGTGTTTTCTGTAGGTTGGAAGTTAAATCTAGAATAAGGGTCAGCAAACTATAGTTTATGAGTCACATCTAAGCTTCCCCTGTTTTTATAAATATTTCTTGGAATACAGCTTTGTCTGTAGCTGCTTATGTGCTACAGTAGTAGAGTTGAGTAGTTGTGACAGGGGTTGTATGACTGGGAAAGCGTAAAATATTTATGTTCTGTTCCTTTAAAGAAAAGGTTTGTTTACCTCTGATCCATAGATTTTTATCAAATTCAGTTTTTTTAAAACAAGTAAATTCAATAGGTGGTCATGTATATTTGCCTATGTGACACATAATGTTTAGTTTTCTGTATTTTTGTGATGTTAACAATCATTGCTTATATTCGGTGCTTTTTCAGTGACCACCTACATTTTTGATGGATACATACGCACACACACGCACACACGCTTTTTTTTTTTTTTTGCTGGGTATATAATTTTAGATTGACATTTTCCTTTTGTTGTTTTCTGGCTTCCATTCTTTATGACTTATTGCCAGCCGTCAGTCTTACTGTTGGTATTTTGCAGGTAATCTGTCGCATTGTATCCCCCACCCCACTCTCTGAATGCTTTTGAGATTTTTCTGATTTTGGTTTTCATCAGATATATTATACTATTTGTATATAATATAAATTATATGTTTTATCAGATATATTATATATTATACTATACTATCTTTGTTTTTATCATGCCTTGAGTTTATAGTGCTTCTTGAATCTGTGGCTTGGGATCCTTTTTCAAAATTAGAAAGTTCTCAGTCATATGTCATTTTCTCTTCTGCCCTATTCTTATTTCCTCTGTTTCTAAGACTCCTATTATATATATTTAGATCTTATACTCTGTGCCATATTATGTCTTTTATGTTCTTTCCTGTTTTTAATTTTCCATCCTTCTGTCATTCTGTGCTTAAAGTGGTATTTTCTTCTGACTTTTCTTCCGCTTCACTATTTTGTGTGTGTGTGTCCAATCTGCTATCAAGCCCATGCTTGAGTATCTTAATCACTGCATTTTAAAATTCTCTTATTTGTATGTTTGTTATAGTTTTCAGTTCTCTGTCACAATTCTCCAAATTGTCATTTATTTCAGTTTTTTAAATATGTTTCTGATCATTCTTTTATTTGAGTCTCCTGTGGGTCTTTTGCTAATGTAAGTTTTTTCCCTTTGGTTTTTGGTCATTTATTATTTCCTTGAATGTATGCTTATTTCTCACTGAGTGCCAGAAATTGAATGTGAAAAATGTTGGCAGTAGTTTGAGGATGATTGTTCTAGAAACTTAAAACATCTATATATGATTTTTATAAATTCTAAGGGAAGAATAAACAGGCTTGGAGAAGAAGGAACTGGTAAGAGTCAATTAATAGAATCATCCTGCATTCTAGGTCTGATAAAGAAGGAAATGAGGGAAACTGGGAGAAAATGAAGATCTTGAAGAATATGGATTGAGATCACTAAAAGAATAGGAGGTTGGCATCAAAGAAGGGATATTAGACCTTAAGACTAAAAATAAAAATGATCAAAGGGAGTAAAATGCTCTGTGGAAAATAATTGTTGTGTTACTTGAGTTTAGATTAGGAATCAGTCACTTAGGGTTGAGAAGTCTAAATAAGTCTTAAATGGATGGTGTTGGAGTAGGTTAAGTAGTTTTGAAGAGGAAGTAACCATCTAGTAAATGGTGAAGAGCTGGAAGAGAATTTCAGGCTACACTTTACTTTTTTTTAAATATATTTTTCTTAACCATATTTGCTTATTTATTTTTTTATTTTTATTTTTTTTTATGGCTGTGTTGGGTCTCCGTTTCTGTGTGAGGGCTTTCTCTAGTTGCGGCAAGTGGGGGCCACTCTTCATCGTGGTGCGTGGGCCTCTCACCATCGTGGCCTCTCTTGTTGTGGAGCACAGGCTCCAGACATGCAGGCTCAGCAATTGTGGCTCACGGGCCCAGCCGCTCCGCGGCATGTGGGATCCTCCCAGACCAGGGCTCGAACCCGTGTCCCCTGCATTGGCAGGCAGCTTCTCAACCACTGCGCCACCAGGGAAGCCCCCCAGGCTACACTTTACTTTGCAACTTCTGTTCTTCTTCAGATTTCCTTTGAAATTTTCTTTAGTCTGATTGGTCTAACAATGTTCAGCATAGTTAGGGGTGAAGACCAGAGACCATCATGCTTCTGCCTCAGGCTCCACACACCCTTAGATGGGTTAGTATGGTTAGTAAACAGCTGGACTGCAGGTTTAGTCTCAAACCTTTTAAGTCCAGTGAGCTTTCTTTAACTCTTTGGGGGTGTTAATACCTGCCCAATTTATCTCACAGGTTTTTTGTGAAGGTCTACTGGAATGTATGAAATATTTCAAAAACGAAAAATACTATACAAATGGAAGGTGGTTAATGATCACATGGTTGGTGGAGAATTGCATGATTTATAAGTACACTGCAGGAAAATTTTAAAAGCAAGAACTTATTACATACGCATTTAATTTATTCATGTAATTTAATTGTGTTAAGTAAAATTTATGACAGATTTTTGTGTGAATTAAAGCATATCAGCATTAGAAGTTAATACTACAGTTTTCTGCTTTAGGGCCAAAATATACATACATTCTCGTTGTCTTTAAGAAAATGAATTTCCTTTTGAAAAAGAAATCAAATATTATAAAAGAATAAATTGTCACATTATATAAATTTAAACTTTTAGTTTCTATTTAGATTTTACAATAAAATTTAAACATTTTAGATTATTGGATGGTATATGTCATCTGATATATTAAAAAAATAAAACAGTCCCAGTCCTAAAGGAATATTATAATTCATAGGTAAAACAGTATTTAAAACTTCTGAAAACTAAAGTATAACATTATTTCTCTCTCCCTAGGCAAAATTTGGTTTCTCTAATATTACTGGAATTGATTACTCTCCTTCTGCAATACAGCTTTCTGGAAATATTATAGAGAAAGAAGGTTTATCTAACATTAAGTTGAAGGTAACTATTATTTATATTACTGTAACTGTTATTTTTATTTATAATAAGCTATAAAGTTTAAATGTTTCTGAAGTATATTAATTTGCTGACATCTTTGAGCTCATAAATTAAGGGTCAATCATAAATAATCCAAAATGATACTTTTTAAGTGACAGTATTAAAATTTTCAGTCTAGTCAGTTTGGGAAAGTTATTTTCTCTTCTTCCTTGTGTGCAAGTCTGTTTATTCTTTCTCTCGCTCTTTTTTTTTACAAATACACACAAATAATAGCTAACTTCGGATTAACTAGATCAAAAAGTTGTAAATGCCTAAAGTAGTATAATGCCACCAAAGGTTACACAATTTATTTTTTGCCCTCTGATCTGTGAGGAGATGATGACTCTTGCATTTATATTTTTATCCCAGGCTTCTCCTTTGAGCTCTAGAATTATATAAACACTGCTTATTCTATAGTTCCACTTGGATAGCTAAAAGTCTCTTAGTTGGTCCAAAATGAAACTCTTGGTTTCTTCCTTAAACTTCTCACTCACCTCCCATCCCCTACCCCACTCTTTCCTTTAAATCCTATAACAGGGAATTCCCTGGCAGTCCTGTGGTTAGGACTTGGTGCTTTTACTGCTGTGGTCTGGGTGCACTCCCTGGTTGCAGAACTAGGATCCTGAAAGCCTCAAGGCGCCAACAACAACAAAAAATCCTATAGCCAGTTTTGTTGGTTTTATCTTCAGAGTATATCAGGAATGTGATCATTTCTTGATATTTCCACTGCTACCTCCCAGATCCAAGCCACCATCATTTCTCACTTAGATGACTGTAGTAGCCTCTTATTTAGCCTTCCTGTTTCCACTCTTGCCACCCTGCTGTCCATTACCACAGGGTAGCCAGAGTTAGTTTTTTAAATATAAATCAGCTTGTGTCACTTCCTTGCTCACAAGCCTCCAAGGGCTTCCCCGTTGCATTCAGAATGGGATCTGAACGCCCACCCAGCCTTACAAAGCCCCTTGTTTGGGCTTCCCTGGTGGCGCAGTGGTTGAGAGTCTGCCTGCCAATGCAGGGGACACGGGTTCGAGCCCTGGTCTGGGAAGATCCCACATGCCGCGGAGCAACTAGGCCCGTGAGCCATAATGACTGAGCCTGCGCGTCTGGAGCCTGTGCTCCGCAACAAGAGAGGCCGCGATAGTGAGAGACCCGCACACCGCGATGAAGAGTGGCCCCCACTTGCCACATCTAGAGAAAGCCCTAGCACAGAAACGGAGACCCAACACAGCCATAAATAAATAAATAAATAAATAAATAAATAAAAGACTTTCTGTTAAAAAAAAAAAAAAAGCCCCTCGTTTCTTACCTCTTCTTTATCACCAGTACTCCAGTCACACTGGCTTTCTTTCTGCTCCTGATACATGTCAGCCCTGTTTTTCTCCAGTCTTTATACCTGCTGCTCTCTGCCTAGAATGTTCTTGCCCCAGATCTTAGTTTGTTTGGCTCATTCTCATCATTCTGATCTCTGCTCAAATATCGCCTTCTTAAAGAGGTCTTGCCTGACTACCTTTTCCAAAACATTTCTCTTCCCAGTCACTCACTGTCTTCATTATTCTTTTTTTGTCTGCATAGCACTTTATCTGAAGTAATTTGGTTTGCTTATTTATTGTTTGCCTCTCCTTTCAGAGAATATGAGAGAGATTCTCACACAGGGACCTTCTTTGCTTTGTTTGCAGTTACAGTCCCAGGGCCTGAAAAGTTCCTGCCTGTAATAGGTGTTTATGAAATACCTGTTGAATAAATGAATGTTTTTTTATAAATTTATTTTTTAATTTATTCATTATTTTTGGCTGTGTTGGGTCTTCGTTGCTGCGCACGGGCTTTCTCTAGTTGCGGTGAGCGGGGGCTACTCTTTGTTGCGGCGCGCGGGCTTCTCATGGCGGTGGCTTCTCTTGTTGTGGAGCACGGGCTCTAGGCACGCGGGCTTCAGTAGCTGTGGCTCTCGGGCTTAGTTGCTCCACAGCATGTGGGATCCTCCCGGACCAGGGCTTGAACCCAGGTCCCCTGCGTTGGCAGGCAGATTCTTAACCACTGCGCCACCAGGGAAGTCCCACTAAATGAGTACTTTTATATAGGCATTTAGGATAGGAACTTCTCCAAACTTCACTCTTAAGAGTGGTAGTCATTAGTTTGCTTCAGGTGTAATGAATACTTTGATGTGCGTCAGGGGCAGGAAACCTATGTTCAAATGTATGTAAACATGTAATACACATTTTCAAGTCAAACAATAAGAGTTTTAGATAATACACTATTTATGATTATTTTAAGTTTATATGACTAATCACGAGCTAATTGCTTAATTACTTTTTCAAAGCAGCTTTTCAGAATTAAGTTTGTTGGCAAATTATTTTGAATATTTTATGAAATTGAGGCGGATCACTATTTCAAATGCTTCTAAAGTATCAGTAAGTTATTGAAGTTACTGAAAATGAATGAGATGCTGATACATGACTTTCAAAATCTGAAGTGCATGATATTCATAAAGTTAAGTAATTGCAGTTAAACAGTCCTTTAATTTCTTAAGCTTTGTGCCATTCATTGTATCCATTAGTTGCTTTGTAAGCTGCTGAGTCAAGGCAAAAGCACTTTTGATTTACCGTGTTTACCTCAGGTCATACAGCTAGTAATGTCAGCTAAAAATCATCTTATTTCAAGTGCCTTGTTTGAGTTCCAGATATTTTTTTGTCATTTAAAAAAATATTTCAAATATTCTTTTTTAGACAGAAATAACTTTTTCATAAACCAGGCTTGTGAGCCCCATTTATGTGCTGGTATTATTAGGCAATACACCTGGCTTTGATTTGTTTCCAAATTTGTAGAGATTTGGAATGTCCAGGAAACACTGTCAGTCTTGCTTACTAATCTTAGCTTTAATGATCTTGGAATGAAGCACATAAAAGCTAGCTATAAAGTTGAAAATGTTTATTATATGTAAAATGCCATCATAAGTAATTGTTCTTTTTATCTGTAACTTTTTACAGATTGTTACTTAAATTCAGTAAATATTGTGTGTGAATTGTTCTCACATAGACATTGATTTTTAATATAGGTAGAAGACTTTTTGAATCCTTCCACAAAACTGTCTGGATTTCATATTTGTATTGACAAAGGGACTTTTGATGCCATAAGCCTTAATCCTGACAATGCAATTGAAAAGAGGAAGCAATATGTGAAATCTCTCTCCAGGGTGTTGAAAGTGAAAGGCTTTTTTCTAATAACCTCATGTAATTGGACCAAGGAAGAGTTGCTAAATGAATTCAGTGAAGGTAAATGGCTGTTATGTTGTTTAAATGTGTTCTTACCTCAGGTTTAATGCACTTAAATAGGTTTTTTTTTTTCCCATGGTGTTATAGTATTTTACTTTTCTATTTGTGGGAATCGCCTGCTTTTCTTCTTTGTTAATAACCATGGTAGTACTTTTAACTGTATATGCAAAGAGCAAAGAAATAATATTGGTTGAGATCCAGAGTCCTTTGTAAAATTTTCCAAGAAATCCTGGCAGTTAAGTACTAAAATTTATGAGCCTGTAAAAATTAAGTTCTTTGTTTAAGCTATATAATCTGTTATTTAGGGAATCAAACAAAGAAAGTGCATATATTGTGTTTCTGACTTCAGTGTACTGATATACTGGTAATTAGTAATAATAGTAATAATGCAGATGGTAGTAGTGTTTTTTAAAGTCTTGTATGAGAGTTTTCATTTTATAGATACTTTGTCTTGCCTAGTGGTCACTTAGATATTTAGGATTTTTCTTCTTGTTTTCAGTGTATATTCTTTTTTAACATTGCACAGAAACAAAATGTAGGAACTTAGACGAATTACTACCTATTAATTCTTGAGGAAATCTCTACTTTTTGCAAGATTTGGTGCCAAGACAGGATCCTTTTTTGCCCCATTAGCAAAGTATAATTAGTGCTGTGTCTACTAAATGGGGATCTTGTAAGAATCGAGAATCTTTAATCCATACACAAATATTTTGAGCTCTTTGGAAGACTGTTTCTTGCATGGTTTAAGGATTATTTCACCTGTCACTTTACTCATGCAGTGCACAGGGCTTTCTGGGAAAGTACCTTGAGAATCTGTAACTATATATTTGCTTGTTTTTTCCTTAGACTCCATTTCAGATTAGTATTGTTTTTTTTAAAGGAGTGGGAAGAATTTTCAGGTTGGAGTATTAATAAGTGATATGGTACTAAGTTTGTGGTTAAATTTTGAACCTCAGTTGTCACAAGCTAATGGGAAATGAATTTATAACTGTATTGCACGCGCTTTATCTCAGAGTTTGTTTTCTTTTTGGTAGTAAGGGAATAGGCTGTAGGAGGGAGAACACTTAACACATGTCCTTTTGTGTGCATTCGATGGCTGTGGCAGGTTATATAATGTAAAACTTGAAGTGTTTGAGGCTTGAAATGTGAGCTTCATTACTGTTGCCTCTGGAAAACAAGAATTATGTGATTTATTGTCTTTTATTTCATGTCATTAATTTTATTATCTTCTATGTTAAATTTGTTTCCTTTAGAACTATTGAGGCCTCCTATCAATAGTCTTTCTTCTTGAAGCTTGACAGTTTTAATAAATGCTCAAAGTTACACTGTGTAGGGCAAGTTCCTTTCCTGGTTTTTAAATACAGGTGTTCTCTTTTATCCCTGGAACCACCAGACAAAAACATATTTGTCTGTCTTTCATAATGAGGAACAGACTTTAGCCTTGTAAAGAGTGATTAAAAATGTGTCTGTGTCTGAGAACTACTGAATAAATTCTTTAACTTCTGTTCAGTTTTAGAGCTTAATGCAGAATTTAAATAAGCGAAATGTTATAACAGGAAATGTTAAAGAAATAATTATAAACAATTGAAGATATTTTTCTAGGCATGCTTCTCTTAGAAAATGGTTTTTGGAGTTAGATAGATACAGGACACTAACAGAACACACTGCCATGCATCACTGCCAAGGGGCTTGTCACTAGCTTTTAAGATTGACTTCCATGGTCCCTTTTGCATCGAATAAAGATTGCTTCACTAATTTTTTTAAGGTTCTTTGCTTCTTTCCTAATTTGAAATGTAAATGTTCATAAATCTGTTGAAATGAATTTTTCATTTTTCTTTTATAGCCCTATTTATATAAATATTTTGTGTTGCCGTTTGTTTTGGTGAGGATTACTTAATCATTTGGCAGACACTAGGATATTCTAATTTGATGTCCAAGGAACTTGACTTTCTTACAACTAGTGAATTAAAAAAAAACCCCAAACCTATCTTACTGCAAAAGTAATCAGATTCATTATGAAAAAAAATTTAAAATATCAGTAACCCCAACACATAAGTATATAGATTAAAATAATTAAAATTTATTATCTATCTCTGGTATACAACCACTTTGTATTGTTGATATAATAATACATCAACATTTTGATGTTTTATCTACTGAGATATAAAACTTAAATTCTGTAGGGTTAGTCTAGGGAGTTAAAAGATTAGTCCTAGAAAATTCACCCAGACAGCTCCATTTTCTCTTGAGAATTTTTATTACGAAATATTTTAAGCATATGTAAAATTTCAGAAAACAAATATAGGTGTGTACCCATGTACCCATCACAGTGGCTCCATTTTTTAGCATTAAAATGTATCGTATTATTTAAAAGGCCTGACCTTCTTTGGAAAAGTTTTCTTATGATCAGTTTTTAATGAGTATGTTAATATTTAGTTACTTGTTAAGATTTGGTGAAGCTTGATTAAGAATATGAATTATGAAGCAAAGTATAAAAAAACCAATTGATACAATAGTGTATATATCCATTTAAGCATTTTTTTCTGTTTACAAGAGTTATTTCAGCTTTAGCTCAAGACATGGAAACTTAGAAAATGCAGACACCTTCTCCCCCAAAAGAAAAAGAATTCTCCCAAACTGATAGTCCCATCACTGAGAGAAAACCATGGTTAACTAAGAGTTAACCAACCTTCCACCCTTATTTGTCTTATTTTTTGAAAACAGAATAATAAAACATTAAATTTCCATTTTGTTTTATAGGTTAGGAGAACACCACATATTCTTATTTTAATCTTCACAAAATCACTGTAAGTTAGATAGGGGCAGTGATACCTGTAACCTCCTTGCATAGAAATTGAGGATTCTGGTTAGGGTAAATTGACCTTAATCTAGTAACCTTTCACCTACTAAGTGGTAGAGCTGGGACTTGCACCCAGGATTTTTGAATACATGTTAAGTAAAAAAAAAAAAAAAGAAATCACCCTGTGCTGCTTTGAAAGTTACTACTTCCTTACCTTCCCAAGTTCGGTTCAGTTTGGGTCTTGATCTTTGGTTACAAACTCTTTTTTTATTGTGGTAAAATATATATAACATAAAATTTACTATTTAGCCATTTTTAAGTTTCTAGTTCTGTGGCATTAAGTACATTCTTATTGTTGTGCAACCATTGCCACCATCCGTCTCCAGGACTTTTTCATTTTTATTTCCATGTTACTTATCTTCTCTGTATTAAGTGCCTTTATATATCTGATTTGGATTAATTGACTTACTACATATAAAGCACTCAAAACAGTGCCGGATACGTGGTAAGACCTCAACACATGGTAATCTGCTTCCTACAACTAGATGGTAAAGGAGGCCACTGGAGATGCAGAGTTGAAGGGATGATAAACAGGGATGATAAACAGGATGGATGGAAAGCCTCTTTTTTCCAGTTTGATTTTGTCTGTTGTTCATTTCAAAGTGTTTTTGGGTGTATACACATATACACATATATAGGATAGAAGATCATAAAGTGAAATTTAGTCACAATTTGGAGTTTGGAATCACATAATTTTGTAAAAGGTTCAAAAGTACGTTGTTAATACAAATATCCCTTAACTGTGGGATTCAGTCCCTAATAAAAGTATTTTACTTTTGTCTGGCAGGATTTGAACTTTTTGAAGAGCTGCGGACACCCAGGTTCAGCTTTGGAGGCAGATCTGGAAACAGTGTAGCAGCACTGGTTTTCCAAAAAATGTGAGACTTTTCATTGGACAAATTCAGTTAGCTTTTTTAAAGAAGCTCTACATCAAAGTAAACCTGATACAGAAAATGCAAGTGCAAATAAATGTTTAGTAAGTACACAGGATGCACATGTTGAATAGATAAAATGGGTTGGTAAAAAAAATCATGAGCATGGAAGTAGTTCGGTTTTAGAGATCAACCAAGAATAATTTAAATTTTTCTTTTGTATTTGAGATGTAAATATTTTTCTTTCTGATTTAAAAAAATTTCCTGTAACTGCTGAACAGTTAAAAACTTTAAAGCAGTAAATGAATTTACAGATAGTATGTATTCTTGATTTTTGTGCCTTGGTAAAGGTGAATTGAATATAGCTATTTATGAATATATGACCAAGCTATTCCAGGGCCAGAATAATAAGCCAAACGACTTTCTTAATGTTTTATTAGACTATTATAAAACATAGTAAGTATGATATTTTGAGTTGAATAGGTTTTTAAAAAAAATTTATTTAATACCTGAGAAAATCCCCTAGCCCTTATGTGTATAATTAAACAAAATCAGATAAATGTATCAGTTGATCAAGAAATATTTATTGAGCTTGTATTTTGTGGCTGATGATCTTCTACACACTGTGAGGGATAAATAGTAGAAGGAAAGACAACTAAGAGATACTGTTATATGCTGGCACTAGGTTAAGTTGTATTATCTTACTAAGTCATTGAATTCCCTCAATATCTTCTCGAGGCATGTATTACTTATTCCTGTTTCTACATATCAGATAGCTAGTACAAGATAGAGCCAGGATTCTTCTCTAGGTCTGACTCTAAAACCTGTTCTCTTCCCCTAGCGTATTTGCCTCCCAGGTCTAAGTCTCTGCCTTTACGGCATTTACAGTTCAGTTGGGGAACTAGGACTCCTACGTCGAAAATTCTGTTGGAGAAGTTGGGCAGTTATTTTTAGGAGATCTGCAGCTCCCTGTTAGTGACTGTTGATCAGTGGACTGTGAGAATAGTGAGTCATCCTTCATTACTTTTCACCATTTCCCTATTTGTCTTAAAAGACTTGTGTCATCAAGAACTGAGCTGTGTCATTCCTCTGTGAGAGGTGGTGTAAGTTTTATATATATACACCCTCAGGGATACAGGGACAAAGATGTTCTAGTTAGGGGCTGATTAGCAAGAGGAACAGTTTATTTATGAACGTTTTTGAAGAGATAAGTTTTATTAATCCTTAGTGCCATTTTGTATTGGGGCTAATAGTTTAATATTGGAGTCACAATATGAGTTTTTAAAAAGTGATAATAATTTTTATGATTTTCAGCTTTGGGGGCTTGTTGGGTTACAAAACAAACAGAGTTTTTGTTTGTTTGGCAAATGTTATTCCAGTACTGAGCAAGTCTAGCATTACACCCTTTTTCTTTTCATTTTTGTTATGGGGAGGGCTGGGGGGACGGGGAGAAGGGTGGTTTGATTTAGATCAACATTAATCAGCCATTAAGATTACCTTCTGCCTTGCACAAGATAACTGAAGACATTTACATAAACTTTCAACACAAATAACATTTTTGGAAAAGCTTTAATTTTTAACATGTAAAAAGTGAGAAATTACTTTAAAATATCTGTGATTTAAACGTGTAAAATTGTGTTGATTTTATAAACTAGACATGGGATCTTAAACCATAGAATCAGTGTTTTATAATGTATTGAGATCTTGTCTTTGTTGTTTTTCACATTAATATTTCTTGATTTTAAATATGTAATAGTATATAAGTACTTTTTTAGAATTCTGAGTTGTTACGTATATGCTATTTTAAAGCATCGATGGAACAAAATAGGCCTTCTGTGCAACCAGATTGAGACATTGGGTTGGATTCACTGATAGCTTGGAGGGGGCCTTTGTTGAAAAGCTCCTTGAGTCACTATTGTGGGGGGTATGTGTGTTCCACTTGCAAAAATGTAGGACATTTGGGGGGGAATCATGGAGCTGTTGATACGGTTAGGAAAAGGGAGTTGTCATCTCTTCTTATCAGTTTAATCCTGCTGGAAATCAGCCTCTCAGAGATTGAAATCAGAACAAATGGAAGGTCCAAAAATGCTAACAATAAATTATTAGTAATTTCAAGTAATACCACACTTTAAAAACCAGGCCAGTTAATGTCCCCAAGTTACTGAAACAAGTCATAAATACATTATTATTAAACTTAGTTTTGTTAGGTCATATGAATATGTGGGTAACTGTGAAAGAAATTATGCAGTTATAAAAGGGAGCAGTAAGTTATGTAGTGAATGCTGTTTTATTTGGATAAGAAGTTGGAATTGTAATTTTATTACATCAAAAGACACCCTTATTTTGAGGAAACTTGTTTGAAATGCAAACGAGACTTCTCTGTGGAGCCTGCACAGAATTGTTGCTTTTCATGATGATGTTATTGCTGCATAACAGGCCACTTCTGTGTGTATAGGAAGTGTGTGTGCAAGTCCAAAGGGATTGGAGGCCTGAATGGGTGCGTTACACCAATTAACAAATAGAAAGTTTTCAGAACATTTTGTTTCAAGCCAGGTGCACAAGTTCAAGTTGCTTTTTGGGACTGGCATTTATGTATTTGAGAATCAAACCTGACACTACTCTTGGCAGCTTGACTAAAGCCATTTTACAATAAGTACAAACTGTCCTTGAATGATTTTTTCCCTTTGTAGTAGCAACGAGTTTGCCTTTCTTCATCTGTGATTATGTGTGCAATTTTCTGGCTATTTTGGGGGAGGAAGGGAGGTAAACATATATGAAAGATTTTTATTTTTGGTATGAATAATGTGTTTCAATTCACTTATTATTTATTTTTAAATTTCCATGATACTGTAATGCATTACTATATGTTGACCTTCATTCACGTTCATCCAGAGTATAATAGAAACCTTAAAGAACCTATATGAGTAATTTTTATATGGCTTTGAAATAATTTTTCTTAAATTAATATGCAAAGAAATAGAGTATCCCTGCCTATGTGAATAGACTTTGATTTATGTTCTCTTAAATAATTTTATTTTATATATTTGTGTGTGTGTGTGTGTGTGTGTGTGTGTCTGGTAGCCTACAGTGAAAATATATGTAAATGTGAAAAATTAGTTGCTTTCCAGATCAGCATTCTACCACTGTGAGGAGACCTGGGTTTGATTTCCTATTTTTTGCACTGTGAGCTAGAATGTATGTGCTCCAGAGACAGCCTCCTGCTTTGAGAGCAAGAGACCAAATGTCTTGTGTTCGCTGTAGTAACCTCTTTAGTTCATTGTGTGTGTGTGTGTGTCGGGCGGGGGGGGGGGTGTGTTGATGGGGTCTGAAAGGAGTCTTGTCTAGTACACTTCACTGGAAGGAGGCTGCCTATGACCTAGAATTTGACTGTGGGAGATGAGGAGCGTGGTAGGTTGAAGGACAATTGCATAGTGGGAGAAAAATTAGGAAACCCTGTCATTTCTCTTAGCTAGGCAGAAAACAGAGATGTCCTTAAAGAAGGGGGAGCACATGAGCATGTTTTATTAACAGTTAATGGAAGAAAATTAATGCTAATTTATTCTTCATACATACCATGCAATTTGTTAGAAAACTAAAAGAATAGTTTGAAATTCTTTGGTCAATTGATGGATTCCTATGTTAGTGGCATAGAAATGAAACTCAACATTAAGCAGACAAATACCCAAGCCCACGGGCTACATAAATGCTGAATAAAACCAGCTCTACAATGGAACTCTGAAAAGCAAGGGGTAAGAAGCCTAATGAATGATTGAATATGACCTTAGCAAAATCCCTGGAGTGTTGTTGAAAGATCATTCATTTCCAGCTTAGATGTCAAGATGGGCTCCAGTAACCAGAAGAAAAAAGAGAGCTTGAGTCGGTACTTACTGAGTTTTAAAAATCTTTACAACACAGTGCATTAGACTAATCATTAAAAGGGCTTCTCTAACAGCTCAGCATTTTGAGCTGTCACTGTACGGACCTGTGGTTTAGGCCCAGGGAAACCAAATTAAAAAGATAGGAATAATTCTCAAGACATGAATGTATCAGTATCCTGCTTTTATGGAGTAGAACTTCAAAAACTGGGATGTAGAGGCTGGCAGAATGCACTTTTGTCATGCTGATACCATTGTAAGAAAGACTTACAACCAAGAGATCAATTGTGCCTTAAAGTATTTGCAAATTACTTGCCTAGTTTATTGGAGGAAGATATAAAAAACCAAATCTACTTTTTTCATTTTTAAGTGACCCTTCCTGAAGAAATGATAAATTCTTCTATATTATATTTTTAAATATGTATTGTTATTACTGCATCAGGAAATGGTAAGTGTGTTAGTGAGCTTTATTGTGCATGCTATCCAGAAGCTTTTTAAGAAAAGCAAATCTAACGTACTTGTTTTCCCAAATACCTAAAAATTTACACATGAGCCAGCAATTAGCGTATTCTGGATATTATCTGAGGAGCTTAGAAAGAAATAATGAAATACTCTGAATATAAGGGGACCATGAAGTGTATTTATCACTCTTCATTAACATAGTTACAGATGAAGCAGTTTATCATTATGTGATCACAGCAGAATAGAAGTGCTATTGGAATAGTTGTAGTTCCCTTGCTATTGCCTTCCTTGCTGCTTCAAAGATGAGGGAGTAGTCAGGATGAAGAGGCTAAATGCAGAAGAGAGTGGGTGCTGCCAGTTCGCATTTTTCTCCTAACCCCTCCTCTAATATGAAAATGTCAGTCCTTTGTTCCCATCTAATTTTAGTACATCCTGGCTAAAAAAATGTTAGGATGATTTCCAGCCATGGAACTTGGAGGGGTAGGGTGGGAGAGGGGAAGAGTAGAGGAAAGAGCAGTTTACATTCCATATCCGTCTGCCTTTCTGTGACAGCATCTAGCCCCTACTCTTGATTTTCGTGGTGAAATAAATTTAGATGCACTGGAGCAGCACTAATTAGGTTTTCCTTCCGTGTCCTTAACAAGAAGTCTAGTTGGAGTCTGAATGGGGAAAATCATAATATGGTATTTAATAAAACATACTGGGCTGAATTAAAGAGCTGTTTGCAAGTTTTGGAAGAAAGGCCTGAAATTGTGAGTGAAAACTACACGTTGTGTGATTTATAAATAGAACCTTTGTGATTCAGTGAAACCGCTTTTATGCTATGTCTTGAATGAGAATAATATTTGTTGATTTTTGAGAATCAGTCATAAGCAAGTCAGAGCTATGTATTCCCTCTGGAGTATACTCCATAATATATTCCATATACTGAACCTCACTGTGAAATAAGCCTCACCTTTCCAAAAGTTTGTTCATTTTAGTGAGCTAAGGTTTCCTCGTGGAATCTTTATATGATTAAGACATTACATAGCCAGAATTGAGAGATCATTTTGTTAAGTCCAGTTGATTAATGACTTAATTTGCAACAAGTGCAGTATCAGATTATTTTCCGAACTTGAAATTTATCTTGGTTTTTTTCATTTTATAGTACCAGATAATTTGTCTTTAAAATCTGTTAATAGAATAAATATCAGAGAGAAGTGATTTTTTTTTAAGTATTAAATTTTGGAGGAAAAAAATGATTGGAACCTAGGCAAGTCACTTTCCTTTTCTGGGCTTCAGTTTTTCTCTCTGTGAAACAAGGGTGTTGAGTAGGTGATATTTAAAGTTCTTTTCTACCCCCGTATTAGTCAGCTTGGGCTGCCATTGGCTTGGTGGCTCAAACAGAAATATATTTTTCATAGTCTGAAGACTGGGAATTCCAAGTTCAAGGTGCTGACGAGGTAGGTTTCATTCTGAGGTCTCTTCTCTTGGCTTGTAGGCAGATGGATGCCATCTCCCTATATGTTCACATGTTCTCTTTGTGCATGCTTGTGGGGAGAGAGTGAGCAAACTCCCTGGTATCTCTTGTAAGGCTCTTGAGTGTCTCTTATAAGGGCACTAATCCCATCATGAGGGCCCCACCCTCATGACTTCATCTAACCCTAATTACTTCCCAAAGGCCCTATCTCTAAATACTATTTCTTTGGGTGCTAGGG
Organism: Eschrichtius robustus; assembly: GCF_028021215.1. Lineage (NCBI taxonomy): Eukaryota > Metazoa > Chordata > Mammalia > Artiodactyla > Eschrichtiidae > Eschrichtius > Eschrichtius robustus. The sequence goes on along the minus strand of NC_090830.1, from coordinate 132,226,286 downwards.
CTTCAACATAAATTTCTAAGGGGCACATTCAGTCCCTAATAACTGCTGAAATTGATCTGAGGTTTAGAGAAAGCTCACAAAATAGATTTCCACTATACATGGGGTGTTTAAATACTCCATTAGTTAAATATCAATTGTTAGGTCACTTTCTGATTCTTTTAAACCAAACTATCTATTCATGTATATGAAAAAATATGTGTACATATAATAAAACATTAGACACAATCACATGATTGTTTTTCAGTCTAAAAATGTCGTTGTGCATTCATTGGTAAACTTTAGGTTTGAGTATTGATTGCCTCCAATATATGTTTGATAATTCAGTTTGTATTCATTTGACCACAGAGTTGTTTTATCTGAGAAACTCAGAAATTTACATCTAATTTTTTAGTCCCACCTTAATTTTATATAAAATTATGATAACCTGAAGAATCTCCCTAATTTGATTCTTCCCTACCCCAGACACACACACTTACCACTACGCACTCACGGATGACCTTATTTACCGCTTGAAAGGCCCATGGCTTTGAGATTTCTACCTTCTCATGCTATACAGAGTGTAGTACATGGGTCTTTCCTTCTTATGCCTTCTACCTCTTTGGGCTACTGTCAATCTGTCCTAAAACTGCTTACCCCCTCAATGAAATTGAAGTATCAATATTTTAAACGTTCTGGCAAAGTGCCTAATGTATAGTAGATACTTATTTCAAGTTGGTTTCCCTTTAGTACATTTCTTTGAAGCAGTTTGATATAGTGGAGAGAGAAGCAGTTGTGTAGACTCTACATAATAGGGTTGTGAATATTAAATGAGAAAAATAAATGTAAATCATCTTAGCATGATTCTTAGCACACACCAGTGCCAAATAAATATTCTTTTCTCCAAGGAAACCTTCCCATCGGAGCCAATATATTGAATTGTTCAGGATTTTAACCCTCAGTGCCACTGAGTTAATGTATTCAGTCCCATTGTAAGGCATTTGTATTCCAGGAGCGATTAGATGAGTGAAGAGAGGCGAATGAGTGGTAGATAAGTAAGAGGGAAGGTTTGGAATAGGTGGGCCTTTCAGAATGTCTTAAGAAATCATACTGTATAGCTGCTGCTTCTTTAGTCTCTAGATAGGGCTGATGCTGAAAGCACCTTTTTATTTAGTTAAGGAATGAAGGCTAGATATCCTAATTCTGGATTTTCAGGAAATGTCCTTTATGATGTGTTTCAGCAGACTCTAAGAATACCCCTCAGGTTTAAGATCATTATCTGTTTTAGAGGTAGTTATTTAGTAATAAACATAGGTATGATGGGGAAAATGTTAATGTGGATGCATTTGAATTGAAAACAAATGGTCAAGGACAGGGTGCACCTTCCTTCTTAGGTCTGAACACCAAGGCATTGTTTCCACTGACAACTAACAAGGGACCTGAGAACAGATCCCCCAAATGACCATGCCTCAGGTTTACTGAGTTGTTGAGTTGGGTTTGGGTTTTTTACTATGCATTTAGGAAGCTGCGGGCTAAGATTTTTATCATTGATTTCCACCTTGCATCATCTAGATTTGATTTCTTTGATCAGTGAGTCATGTTTGTTTTCCTTGCTGTAAGTTGAGTTAACAGTACCATTCACAGTGGCATTTTAAAGTTTGATGTTGGGCAATCCTTTAAGTAGTTTATCTGATTTGACCTTGGTTTATGTTGGAACTGACGGTATAGTATGTAAAGTACAGTGAATCAGTTGTTTATGCTAGTGTAGAAAACACTTGGTTTTCAGATTTGTTTATTTATTTAACCTTTTTATTGGTGGTTAAATGAATATCTCAATGCTTAGAGTGCTTACTATTACTACAGAAATGCTGGCCAGAACAGTGTCGCTTTCTCTAGTTAACCTCAAAGAGTTTAAGTCTTTGAACCATTTAAAAAAAGTTCTACAGAGATGAGGTCAATATGATGATGTACGTCATCAGGATAGAACATAAAGCTTCGCTACTTTATTATTTTTTTAAATAAATTTATTTATTTATTTATTTATTTTTGGCTGCATTGGGTCTTTGTTGCTGTGCGCGGGCTTTCTCTGGTTGCGGTGAGCAGGGGGTACTCTTCGTTGCGGTGTGCAGGCTTCTCATTGTGGTGGCTTCTCTCGTTGCAGAGCACAGGCTCTAGGCGTGCAGGCTTCAGTAGTTGTGGCACGTGGGCTCAGTAGTTGTGGCTCGCGGGCTCTAGAGCTCAGGCTCAGTAGTTGTGGCGCAGAGGCTTAGTTTCTTCACGGCATGTGGGATCTTCCCGGACCAGGGATCAAACCCACGTCCCCTGCATTGGCAGGCGGATTCTTAACCACTGTGCCACCAGGGAAGCCCAAAGCTTCGCTACCTTTAATTAGGTAGTTTAACATTACAAGGGTTGAATAACTTGTTTTTTTTAAAAAATTATTTATTTGGCTGTGTCAGGTCTTAGTTGCAGCACATGGGATCTTCACTGAGGCAGGCGGGATCTTTCGTTGCGGTGCGCGGGCTTCTCTCTAGTTGTGGCGTGCAGGCTCCAGAGCGCGTGGGCTCAGTAGTTGCAGTGCATGGGCTGTCTACTTGCGGCACGCGGGCTTAGTTGCCCCGCGGCCCCATGGCATATGGGGTCTTAGTTCCCCGACCAGGGATCGAACCCACGTGCCCTGCATTGGAAGGTGGATTCTTAACCACTGGACCACCAGGAAAGTCCCTGAATAACTTGGTTTTGATCAAAGTGTTTCTTGTTTTGTTTCTATGTGAAAATTAAAAGATGTAAAGTAGTATTTAAAATAGTATGCTAGCTTCTCATTCATATCAATTCTTTTCTGTTTCAGGTCAGCTACAGGTTATGCTAGGACAAAATAGGCAAGGCTGGTCCCTCTTACAAACAGTAATGGGTATGATAAAACAAAATATCTTTGCTTTTGGTTATTATAGAAGATTGACAAAGTGCCGAGAAGAGTGAAGAAATTCACACGCTAATGTAATATGTGGGGCAAATGTTCTTTTCATACTGCTCCCAGGGATGTTCTACCATTGGAGCCAGAGACTAATTTTTTTTCTTGATATTTTAAATCCAAAGGATTCAGTCTTCAGATTGGGTATTTAAACTCTATGAAATCACAAGCTGTATCTTTCAGTTTCCTCTTAACTAATGAAAATGAAATTCACTCATTTTCATTTTTCTGGGTAATAGGCAGGGTAGCAGTAGCTTTGAGCATATCACTAGGGATGAGTTCAAAATAGATTTTTCTTGAGGCAGTGACTTATATGGCAGATAGTTGATAGAAAAATTAAGTTAAATTTTGGGGTTAATATCTCAAATACTAAATCTGAATTCCACTAAAGAATATATGAGAAAGGACTTCCCTGGTGGTGCAGTGGTTAAGAATCCGCCTGCCAGTGCAGGGGACATGGGTTTGATCCCTGGTCTGGGAAGATCCCACATGCTGTGGAGCAACTAAGCCCGGGCGCCACAACTACTGAGCCTGCGTTCTAGAGCCCGCGAGCCACAACTACTGAGCCCACGTGCCACAACTACTGAAGCCCGCGCGCCTAGAGCCTGTGCTCCGCAACAAGAGAAGCCACCGCGATGAGAAGCCTGCGCACCGCAATGAAGAGTAGCTCCCGCTTGCCGCAACTAGAGAAAGCCCGCATGCAGCAACAAAGACACAACGCAGCCAAAAAAAAAAGAATATATGAGAAAAAAAATCGTTTGAAGATGATAACATAAACATTTAGTCTGAGTGTGCTGTTGAAACATTTTCTATATTAAATTCAATGTACAGCAGTATGAAAATGCTGTAACTTGTTTTTAGCTGTGTTTTTGGTGGAGTAACTGAGGCAAACTAGGTTATAGGTGACTAACCATGCTGTAGTGATACTAGTTAGATACTAGTTAGATCAGCTAAGATCATAAATAGATCAGGGAAAGGCCAGGAATTGATTATGCTTTTGAATCTTAGTATTAAAATAGTAAAAATAGGTTTGGGAAGTTTTACATATGTCAGTAACTTTGAATATAGATTTACTTTGTTATATTTATTTTTGCTTATTTCCCATGCATAAACTTTTCCGTGTCTCGTTTTTCATGCTTGAGTTTTCTTTTAGCACATAACACTAATAGCTACTATTAACTTTGCAAAGAAAAAATAATATCAAATTGAAATAAGTTTTAACTGTTGCTCTGTTCTTTTTAGCTTACTTTACTCAGAGCTCTTCCATCCAGTGAGTTGCAAGCGTGACATTTGCTGTGTTTTCAGCACCTGCCAACTTGGAAACCAGGGTTTGTGCTCAGGACTTAGGCTTACAACCCACACTTTGTGGTGCACAATGCCGTCCCAGCTGGCATGCTTCTTACCTCAATGGTGCTAGACGTTCGGTTACAAAGCTGTGCAGATTCACATGCGCTGATTTCAATAGGCATTCCCCTTCAAGCTGCTTTCAACTCTCATTTTGTATCAAAGGAGTTAGATTGGTATCATTAAATTCACTGCTGTGCTTATTTTTCAATGAAAATAAATTCATTTTATTTATCTCTTGAATCAAAAAATAACTGTCTTCAAGAACCAAAGTACCTCTTAAAAAAGGTGTGTATCTATAGATATAGGAGATAGATTTATAGATCTATATCAATATATCTATATCTATATGAGATTCCAGCCAGGGCTGTAACTCATTTTCATTAGTGGAAAGGTTTCAGAACAAAAGACAAAAAGAATAGAAAGGAAAGAACAGAAGGATTAGTGTGTCATAACATGCTTATGTAGGTAGGGCTGTTAGTTGTAGCTGGACCATAGGTGTGGGAACAATTATAGAACTTATTTTTCTGAATAAGCTGCATAAGAAAATTGCCCCCATAGTAGGTTCAGATTTTTGGCTTCCATCAATAACCAAAAAGTTTCCATAGTTTTAAAAGAAGTGTATTTCGCTAACTTGTTTTCAGTAGCCAATCCCTTTGAAAATGTTTCAGGTGGACTTGGTGATGTCTATCTTCCCATCATCTATTATAAGCAATTTTAAAGGTTCTCCTTTAAAAAAGATCTTTTCAAATGTAGAAAGGACAGTGTGAAATGTGAATGACTGGCTTTTAATACAGCAGTTGGGACAAAGAGGCAGTGGCTTTTGGAAGCTGAATAAAGGGGTTAATGCACATGCATCTGCATACTGCTGTTGGGTCCAATGTATAACACGTTCGATGTCTGTTTCACTCACATTGTTAGTCTAAAAAGAATGTTATTCTCAGAGACAAGCCAGTTTATCATTTTTTAGTGGTGAGCTCTTTTTACAATCATAGGTACAGATACATTTGATGGGAGAAACTGAGCAATACTGACTGGTACTTACTCAAACTTCAAAGCTCAGCTCCTTGTTGTTTGAACATCATATTTATCTGGTTCTGAAGGCACAAAAATAAAACATCCACTAACTACCAAGGACATTTCTTAGTGCATGTCAAAACCCAATCTTTACCCTCCTCTGCACAAATGTGCTTAGGTGAATACTTTTATTAGCTTGCTGATACAAGTTATAGTTGGTTACACCCTTTCTTAATAAAATACACTCTTATTGTCTCCTGTTGCTTAAGAGCTTTAAACTTGGAATGGGGGAACCATCTAGTATAGAATGCTACTCAGTTTGTATCTCCCAGGCAGTGTTGAGTGGACATATCACACATACCATACACACAGGCATTCCTTCTTTTGGAAGTTCTGCTTTGCGGGGAGCCAGGAGCCAGAAGAGCCAGTACTGCTGTGCTTTCTCCCTAGGTTCCATATATTGGTCTTGGAGTGAGACTGTATGTAATCCCTAGGCTGTTCTATGGCTTAACCAGGTTAGTGTTGGTTGATGATAATCGAAAAGTTACAGGTGATAATTTTTGGATTATTTATGGATTTATTCCTAAATTGGCCTATGAATTTGCATATTGGTATCTTGTTGTGCTCTAAATCTGGTTTTGATTTGGTTTTGACCTTTGAGGACTGAACAAAGGTAGACGGCTTAGCCTCCCCCCTTCCTCCGACTGCAGTTTACATTGTTTTAAGTCCAGAGTTTGACTGAGTTTATATTTACTCTTTTGAATTGAGCAACTCTAATATACAAACTTTTGGGTAGGATTTTTTATAATAAAGAACTATGTAGTATAGCTGTAAAAAGTGGTGTGTGTTACATCTATAGGACTTTATTACATGATGTGGGAAGGCCCATAGTATGGAAGGTTAGTGGCACAGGCCTTAATGTATATTTTTAGTCTTTGGACATTCAAATTAAGTATATGAGAAATAGCTATTCACTGGTTAGTAGCAGAGCTCTTGAAGCAGATAGTTTAGTTCTCTACACTTTTAAGAAAGCCTCAGAACCAGAAAAACAGGCTGCTTTAGGTTAGAAAGGAGGCGGTCGGTACAGCAAAGGAGCTTGCCATAACCACAGTCCTTGGAGTTTTGTGAGACTAAAATCATCCTGAAAGCAACAGGAATAATGGTTGCAATAATTGTTTCCAGGCTTGGGACCCCTGAATTTTGTTTTTTAAGTTGACCCGATGAACTAGTAATTGCAGGAATAAACTGAATGCTTACCAGCAGGAGTCACTCTAGGCCTCCTAATAAAAAGTAAATTAAACTATATCCTTAAAGCTCTCGAAGGCTGAGGTGACGCTGTGATAAGATGGCATTAGGGCAGTGTAGCAGCATTCTCAAATTATCCCTTATGCCTTTCTTTGTTCAATCTAGGAAGACTTGGTTCTTGCTCCTTTCAGAATTGGCCCTTGATAAATTTTTTTAAAGCAGTGTTTATGGATAAGGATATCCATACCTTAGTGTTCTGCATATTATCTCATCTTGGCTTTCTTAGGACGAAGTGATTACACCTCACATCGCCTACTTGAGTGCATACTCACATCCTCTCCTGGTTGTTATCCATCCTACAGTAGAGACCACTAGAGTTAGCAGTAGTTAGTGTGAAAGGAGACGTGAGCTCGTGGTTTTCTGAAAAAGAATGGGTCCAGTGTGATGAGAAACTGAAATATTTTAGCAATAGCCATGAAATATAATAGTTTCCCAAGTGTACACAAGCTCAAGAAGTTAATTGTTCATTTATGTTTGATGCTGGGATTGAAACATTGGATTAAAACCAATTAAATGTTCCTAGAAGCAGCAGAAAAAGTTTCCTGATTTATGAATAGAACCATTCAGATGGCGCAGACACAATCCATGTAAAGTAATGAGGTGTTTTGTTTTTTTGGCAAAGGAGAACACAAAACAGGCATAGGGAGTTCTTTTCAAAAACCTTCTCTTTAAAAAATCTCTTTTTGGATAAAAGGTTAATAAAATAACATAAACCAGTAGGAAGGAGTAATGGGAAATCTAGGGCTTCACTTCACAAGGAAAACAATCCCCCTCCCCCAGGTGAGCAGCACAATGAAAATACTCTGCTTATTCTATCAGGGCTACATTCCTGAACTTAAGTCAACATCCTAAGTTACAGAACTAAACATGCTCTGCTTCTGCTTAGCAACCACAAATCCTTCCTTCACCAGTTGCATGTATTCTGGATGTGGCTTCTGAAGTACACATTCCTTTATTTCGATCAGCACCCCGAGTTAGGAAAGTAGCGATTTATCTTCCGAAAGTGTGACAACACTAACACGGTCCCCCTCCCCTACCGCCCAGCACGCCCCTGAAATCGTTTCCTTAAAACCTCAAAAACCCAGCAACCCGGAAGCTGGACGTCTTAAGTCCACGCGGCCCGGGGTTTTCATCCCGGCTCGTGCGGGGGGCGGGGGGAGACGGCCCCGGGGTCTCTGGCTCGGGGCCCGGGTAGCCGTGGTGGTGGCGGCGGCGCGGCCGGGGGCCGGGGCCACTTCCCGCGTTCCGGGGCCTTGCGGGCGCGAGCTCGGCGAGCGGCGCGCGGCTCGGCTCGCAGGACGCCCTTTAGCCCCGCCGGCGGCGCGCCGCGACCCCCCCCACTCCCCGCCCACCGGCGGCTGCGCGCACTGCACACTCGCCCGCCGCCGCACGCTGCCCGGCTCCTGCACGCCGCCGCCGCCGCCGCGCTGAGCGCCCGGGCCCGCGACGCCGCCCGCAGAGCGCCGGACCCAGCGACACGCAGCCGCGGTCGGGCTGCCCCGCGGCGGCGGCGGGCGCGGGCGGCCTGGCCGGGGCCGGTTAAAGGGACGAGTTGCAAACAGTTCAGGAAGTGACAAGTCGATTTCCTCCTCCCTGGGAGCCGCTCGGTACAAAGCGCTCGGCGCCGGCAGGAGAGCGTGCGCGCGGCGGACGAGCCGCGGGCAGCCTGGACGACTTGGCGAGCGCCGGCGGCAACGGCGCGGGGTCCGCTCTCGGAGCGTCCCGCCGCGCACAGTAAGCGACCCCGGGCCGGGCGGCGGCGTTGGCGACCGGGGGGCTGGTCCCGAGCGGAGGTCCCTGCCGTGTGCGCCCCAGCCGCCGGCTGTAGGGAGCCCGGCTCGCGTGTGTGCTGGCCTTGACCTTTTTTATTTTTATTTTTATGTTGCTGATTTCCTTTTTGTCCGCCTTGTTTCACGTTGGGTCGGGTGGTTTCTCGGGGCGCTGAGTGTCGCCGCTGGTGCATGCGTGAGACTTGTCAGAGCGCAGCCAGGGGAACGAGCCAGCCCGGCCCCTGCGGAAAAGTCTGCGCTTCCCGGGGCGGGCGCGGGGACTGCTGCGCCCGGGGGTGTCCTCCTCTCCACGTCTCAACTTGAGCCCTGGCTGCGGCAGCGGCGAAGGCGCCGAGCCCCGGGACCCGGGCGTCCCCGCTCACCCCGGAGTTCCCGCATCGTTTGCAGACAACTCTTTTGTTCGCGGAAGTTTGCGTCCGCCACCCCGGGATGCGGGCACGCAGCGGCGGGCTCCCCGGCGGCTGGACCGGCCGGGGAGGTCACGTAGGGGGTGAGAGGGCGTTCTGTCCCGGGCAGGGGAAGCCCCCGGGGTCGCCGCGGCGAGGACTTGCGGAATGGGGGCAGGGGGGCCGTGCCGGCGTGGCTTTTGCACATGGCGAGAAGGGCCGTCCGGCACGGGCACACGGGTCGAGTCACATTTTTGCCAGTCCTTGATTTCCAAGCCCGTGGGAGTCGTCTTCGCCGCTCGGGCTTTCTCTTGGTGGGGCGGGGACGAAGAAGGGGAGGACGCCCAGAGTCCCGGGGAGGGACCTCGGTTTGCATTGCCCCAAATGTATTCTCCGGCACCCCCCGGTTCCCTACCCCCGCCCGCAGACTTGGGGAACAATGCTCGTGGCTCGGGACAAGGCGGCGGAGCACCAGCGAGTCTCGAGAGCCGGTTTGCTCGCGTCCCTCGCCCCCGGACGCCCCCTGAAGCCAGGCTGCCTCCATCTGACCGCCCTGGTTCATTAACACGTACTGTACTTCGTACGATGGTGAACAAAGAACAGCTCTTTGCGGCATTTGATGAATGGGATTCTGCCTCCTATAGGCCACACTCCGAGTCTTCCATTCGTTACAGCATCCGGACTCGGTGGTGTTGGGCAAGTGGCCCCCGCGGTGGGCTGCATTCCGGGCCCCGGACCTGGGCAGGGCATTTGTGCCGATGCCGCCTCCGCCACGCTCGTCTTGCCGGAGCGGGTGCAGATGGAGCCAGGCTGACGGTTGTTCAACAGGAACAAATGTTTGTTGAATTGTTGCATGGTGGAGACAAGGGACTGTTTTCTATTGACTGCTGCAGGAGTTGGAATGGCATTGTTTATTGGCCTGGGAAGCCAGGCAAGCGTCTTGTGCTGCTTACAACATATTAGCAGACTTCCAAATGACATACTAGCATATGTGTTCCCAGCAGTTCCCACCGGCTGGAAGGGGATCCCTCCTTGCTCCAGATCCTGGACTCTGGGTTAAAATATGCCATCAGGTTTGAGGACTTGGAAAGGAATGGAGTTAGTAGACTGGGTGAAACTCACTGTTCCTGACTTCGCCAGGTTTTGGTTTCATTTTAATTTATCCACTTAACAGTAACTTGTCTCAGTTACAGTTTTGATACTGAATTGCAGATCTGTAGTGTGTTCCGCCCCCCCCCCCCCCCCCCCCCGCTTTTTCCTTAGCTATGGACAACTAGATAAACAGAAAACAGCTTCTTGTCCCAGTTGATAGGCTCATGTTAGTGGGAGAAGGTTTGGGTCTTAAGTTCAGGATTGGTAGCCCTTGACGTTGTGTCTGTACTTGGCAAGGGTCTGGATGCTGCCAGCCATGGTACAGACCTAGGAGGCTGCTGATCGCCTCCCAGGGTGCTGTTCCAGGCCAGAAAATGAAGGAGAGGCCTGCGGCAGGTCTGTTTCTTTCTCCCAAATGCCCCTCCAGAGAACAAGGTGGTTTTAAGACCAGTTCAAATAATTTTGCCCAAGGACTTCTTTTCCCCCTGAGAAGGTGATTATTGCTGTGCAATCGTTTTAACATCGAAGACAAGTTTTAAATAAAAGCTAGCAGTATAGTTGCTACAGAAGTGGCCTTGAATGTTCTAAGGCTGGCAGGACAAATAGAGCATTCCACTGTTTTGATTGATGATATTTTTAGTCAGTTTCTCCCTTCTGCTTTGAACTTAGGGTATGTTGCATGTAGTAGCATTTTGGAAGTTCATAAAATTTTTTGAGGAAGAAGAGCTTTGAGATACCTTCTTGTAATCATGGTGGCTACACTTAACTGACATTTTATAGGAAGCCCTGTTGTTATTTCTTAGGCTCTTTCCCACCACTCCTTTTAGCCTTTATTCCCTTGCTGATTCCTTCACCATTGCCCGGCCTCTCCATCTCCCCGGTTCTGTAGGGGCCTAGTGGGCTGGGTGTCCTTTAAGTGGGTTCAGGGAGCAGGCGCCTGACCCACGCGAAGCTCAGGAAAGGCCAGCCAGCTCTCCTCCCCTGCAGGAGGCTGGAGAGGAGGGAGCCTTGTGTAAAATCTGGGAGCTGGCAGCAGAGGACGCCTCGGAGCAATTTGGTTTACCTTTGCATTGCTCTTTGAAAAAGCACACCCTTCTGACCCACTGCTTGATGCAGTAGGCCCTCAAGACTGAGCCCCAGACACACTGTTGGATTGTTCAGTTGATGTTTCACCCAGTCAGTGTGACTTTTTTGGATTGCACACTGCGTGGAAAACTTTGCTCTTGCCCTAAAAAAAAAAAAGACTGAAATAAGCAGATACTCAGATCAGCACAACCCCCATCATTACCACCACTACACACACCTCTCTGATGTGTAATAAAAGAAACCTGCAGGCATAATTTGTTATGTAATATGCTGATAATACAAGTTTCGGTTTTAGGTGGAAACCAGATGTGGAGGGGCTCTCTTTAATTGATCCAGCAAGGGAGACACTTTAATAGATTAACTAGCCCTTGTAAACCCCAAGGTGATTTTTTTTTTTTTTCTTTGACTTGAGGGGAGGGAGAATCCCAAACCCAGAGCTTATTCGAAGTTTTTGCCTCTCAGCTTCTGGCTGCAGCTGTCCTTTTTGTCAGACTCTTCCTCTCTTGAAAGAACCGGTTTCTTGCCAGCATGAAGCACATGGCCGGGTCTGGTGGGGCTCAGCACAGCTTAACTCTGCTGGGCTCCACTCTCCTCGCCTTGTCCAGCTGCTGTCCTGCCCTCCACCCTACAAAACAGGACCTGGCTGAGGGACTTCGGTGCCGTAAGGAATGTTGACTGGTTTCCCTCAACTCTTTTCTGAAATCTCTGATCATCCAGGGAGAGTTGCTGTTTAAACTTGCCCAATGGATAAACTTTCTGAAATCATTGACTCTCCTTCTCTGATTAATTTCTATGTTTGTTTCCTGCCTAACTTTAGAAGGGTTCTTTCTACAGGACTGAGTCACCTTTATTATGGCCCACGGTCAGGGACTGCACTATAATAGCTGACCCCATTAACAACAGTTTCATTGCGTGCTGCCGGGATGTGAACTCTGGAAACAAACCTAGAGGCTTAGATATGCTGATGTGCCCCGGAGACTTGCTTAGACAATTTTTGTTTTAGCGCAGTTTACATTAACATGATTAATGACCTTGCCACTGAAAAGTCTATATTCAAAAGCTATTTACCATTCCCTAGGGTTCTTCTTATGGTGAAGTAATTTTCTTTGCCAAACAACTTTGTTTTAAGGTAACTTCTTCTTTGATGTTTAATCCAAACCTCCTGTGCACACAGTTTTGGATCAAGGTTTGGGCTTCGAAAATTGTGGGTTGTGGTTTTGGTGGTGCCGGTCTTAACCCTCCCGAACTCTGGTCAGGGGGCATCTGGATTCTTGTCTTAAGAAAGTTCTCTGAGATCCTGAGAAGCAGCAGTTAGTGCTGTGCTGGTTAGGATGGGAGGAAATCTTCCAGAGGAAACTTGGCTTCAGGGTGTCTTGGAGGAGGGTTACAGGGAGGCTGGAGCAGAGGACAAGTTTTTTTTTCCCCCCTTGCAGTGACTGGAGATAACTTGAGCGTTTTCAGAAAACAGAGACGTCTTTGCTGCAGCTGCCTTCTCCTCCTCCTCCTCCTTTTTCCTCATCTTCTTCTTCTTCTTCCTTTTTTTTGTTAAGTGTGGGTTGATTGAGAGGGGGAAATGCTGATGGGTGGGTCTGAAAGCAGCCTTAGGAACCCAAGAAAATAAAAACACATTTGAAGGACTCGGGAAGATTTTGCATTTCAAAGGATCTACCTTGTAGAATTTCACATCACGTCAGGGGTTACGGAGAAGTGTGACAGGCACCCTGCTTCTTTACGGTTCTCCTCTCCTGCTGCGGGGGCTGCATGGGAAGCTGCCTTTTGCAGGGGGGATGGGGGCAGCCTGGCCAGACTGTGCAGGAATATCACGGAAACAACAGCTCCCCTTAGGTATCTGTAGTCCCTGGAGGGACTTTTTCCACTGGGCCCCTCTCAGGAGGTGAAAGCAAATCATGTCGGTAAACAGCCCATTTGACCCCAGAAGGCAGGAGCAGGCCAACTCCTGGCTGTTCTCGCTCTCCCTTGAAACAAAGAAACAGATTCTCCTCCTGTAGTGATATAATGTGGTTCCCAAGATCCAGGCCCGTAAAAAGTTGGGTGCAGCGGGATTTAGCTGAAATGGGTGTGGATTATTCAAAGAATAATAGCAGTGCCCACTGGTTGTTGAAGGCTCACCCTTGGCCAGGGGCTTTGAATACTCTGTCTCTAATTCTCAAAGAAGTCCTGCAGTTACAGCTGAAGAAACTGAGGCTCAGAGAGGCCAAGTAACTGGCCCAGGGCCACACAGCTGGAAGGCCGAGCATCTGGTAGCTCTATTCCGGTCTGTCTGGCTTCAGAGCCTGCTTGCTCTCCATACACCGTGCTATCGGTTGGTGTGTTCATAAGACAGAGGCACTGGGTTCTGTTTTATCTCGAAGCATAAATTTTGTTTAGTCTTGTTAACACCAGAGGGAAACTTAGAAATTTTAACTGCCTTTTTTCCTTGCCCCTCTATTTCCTACAGCCATTTTTCTTTTCTTTGAAGGAGTAATTGGATTCTGTATCTACCATAGGACCAAAGGCAGTGCCTCGGTTGGGAAGACTGGAATGTTCCGCTTCATCCTTACAAAAGACAGATTCACAAGAAAATAATATGATTATTCCCAGTGAGCTTCTGGGGGAAATGGGAAATAAATCTGACAGCCCACTAGAAGCATCACATTTATGCAGATCCCGTTTTCCATTCAAAGAGATTGTTAAAAGGGTTTCCAGCATTTTTTTTTTTTTTTGCATTTGTAAGTTAGATGTCTCATAGTAAATCATTTTGTGGTCCTTGCCACCCCAGGTTTGTACAATATCACATTTTGTTTACATGCCTAAAGTCATCAAATAACTGAACACAACTGTACATCCTCCAGCGTGTGGGCACTTGGTATGCCCCAGCCAGGGCTGGGCAGAGGCCCTGCATTCTGTCTCAGACAGATGGCTCTGTGCAGGTCGATCCTGGTTTGTGTGTGGAGGCGGGGTAAGGATACCCACATCTCCAGCAAGGGCTGCCTGGCTGGGTCTGCTGGCCTTTCTGCTCCTGAGGAGTTTGTGGGAGAGGGCTGGGAGCCCCTGTCGCCGAGTTTTTAGACTTTACAGCAGTGTTCCTCAACCTTGGCTGCACACTAGATTCACCTGGGGAAGTTTAAAAAAAAAAAATCTGGATGCCCAGACAGCATCCAGGACCAATTACATCAGAATCTTGGAGAGAAGGGGTGGGACTCAGCGTTGGTACTTTTAAAGCTTCTGAGTTGATTCGGTTGTGCATCTGAGACTGAGGAACGAGGACTGGAATAGACCCCACGTATACCTCTCTTCCCTTAGCAGGGATTAGGGACCTTCCTGTTCAGGAGTAGAATAAGCGTATTGGAATTTTCCGCTGCTGCCATGTCTCAGTGAAGGAGAATCTGAAAGGTACCCATCCCTGGGCCAAGTGCCTGCTGCAGACATCATCCAGGTAGTTCCTGTTTCTGCCGGGCCAGGCGTGGGGTGCGCTTCCCCGCACAGGATTCAGTACAGCCCCTCTGAGCCACCTCCTTTCTGGAACGAAGAGGGCAGGTTTTATTCAGTCTCTTGTCTCAGGGTAGTTCTCATGCGGGCCGTGCACCCCCACCATCCTGGTCTTTTCAGCTTCTTGTTCCTTCTGGAGGTTTGGCACATAGTATCCCTCTGGGGCTCAGGGGTGGGAAGATGCAGTTTGGGTTCAGGGTGTATCTTGGTGATTCTCAGTAAGCCTTTGGTCCGTTTCACCTTGGTTTGCAGTGAGTGCCATACTGTCAGCCACCTGGCTGTACCTGACTGCTGGGAACCTGTCCTCCTACATACTTGGGATTACGTTTCATAGAATTATTTTAGGATGACCAGGGGCTGGGAGAGCAGGAGCTACTGTGGCCTGCTCTTACAGAATGTAAGATTACAAAATGTAATCTTACAGAAGGGAAATCCCACGCCGAGAGATGTGGTGACTTTCCCAAGGTCACGTGGGCCAGTGCACAGAGGGACCAGAACCTGCGTCTCCTGGGTGCCCTGCTCAAGTGCTGCATTCTCTCCTGCGAGACTTTGGGACACATTCTTTTTTTTTTTTTTTAATTTATTCATTTTTGGCTGCGTTGGGTCTTGGTTGCTGCACACAGGCTTTTTCTCTAGTTGTGGCGAGCGGGGGCCAGTCTTCATTGAGGTGTGCAGGTTTCTCATTGCGGTGGCCTCTCTAGTTGTGGAGCACGGGCTCTAGGCACGCGGGCTTCAGTAGTTGTGGCTCGTGGGCTCTAGAGCGCAGGCTCAGTAGCTGTGGTGCACAGGCCTAGTTGCTCTGCGGCTTGTGGGATCCTCCCGGACCAGGGCTCGAACCCGTGTTCCCTGCCTTGGCAGGTGGGCTCTTAACCACTGCGCCACCAGGGAAGTCCCGGGACACATTCTTGCTTGCAGGACAGCACCCTGTAGCAGACCCACAGGCAACATGGTCACTGTCCAGAGTTCTTTAGCCTAGTGAAACATGCCCTCCGAAGCTCTTGGTTGACTTTGACAGTCCATCCCATTTTTCACTTCCTCCCCTGATGCGTGTGCAGCAGGCATCCCTTCAGTTACTGAACGTGTAGGCTCGTGAAACTTGCAGCCGGGGAAACTGAGTCCTGATGGGAAGTGCTGAAACCTGGAGCTTGATGAAAAGGCCTTTTTGGTCGCCTTGGCAAAGGTTTGTCCATCTGCCCTTCCGCGCATTGGTGGTGGTGGGTAAATAAGGGCTCTTTCTCCTCCGCTCGGAGTTGGGTTTGGGCCTAATGAGGTGGGGAGGAGGGGGATTGTTCTTCCTGCATTCATTTAGCAGACACTGATTGGGCCCCTGCTGGGTGTCCCTCGCCGAGCTGGCCACTTTACTTCATTATTTCATTGAATCCTCAGCACGAGCCCATGGCTGAGGAACTCGCTCTGTCTCTTGCTGAAAATGCTGCTGCTCAGAGAAATTCCTCGCCTCTGGTGGGCGGGACAGTGGCGTTTCAGCTCTTTGTGGCGGGCCTCCGTGTGCTCCCTCTTGGTCCAGCGGCCGCCCTGGGGCAGTGGAGGTGCGCTTGCTGCCATGAGCAGGGGGTGGTCCCCGGCGATTACGGACCGGGCACCACGCTGCCACTTCCAGGAGGGGCTGGGGTGGCCATGTGGCAGAGCCTGCTTGGGGGGCCTGAGGGGACCCGGGGAGCAGCGTCTGTCCGGGGCCCCTCTGTGTCCTGGCAGTTGGAGCAGGGCCCTGGGGGGAGGAGGTGGCTCACCCCAAGGAGGCCACCCTCCTTCCCGGCTGCCCTCTGGCTGAAGTGCCCTGATGGACACAGCCCAGCTGGGAGAGGCCTCCGCTGTGCCTGGAATTCCCCTTGCTCTGGCCTTCACGTTGGCCGGGGGCCTGGGAGTGGAGGGACGTTCCGTGTGCCGCCTGCGAGCAGCCTCTGCGTGTTTGGAGGTGGAAGGACACCGTCCTCGGCAGCCAGCCGCCTCTGCGCTCTGGGTGAGGAGAGGGGGCCGGGGGTGTCTGTGGTTCTGAGACTCCAGACGGGGTGTGGAATGCAGGGGCCCCCTCTGTGGCGTGGTCCTGGGAGCCCCCCTCCCCCGAAGGCCCCGGAGCAGTCAGACAATGGGATTCCCCAGGGGGAAAGCAGCGGGCACACTACTGCTCACTTGCTGGACCCAGTTTGCTGTGTGACCCTCGCGGCCTCAGGTTTCTCATCTTGCTGGCCTTGCCTCCCAGTGGTTTCAGGAAGATTGGGTGAGAGCCTGTCCGAGAAGCCCCTGGCACAGGTGCGGTGCCGCCGGTGGGGCGTGAGCTGGATTGGGTGTGCAGAAGTTCTGCCAGGCGGTCCAGGGCGGGCCGCGTGCCAGCAAGAGAAGAACTTCCACGGGGGAACTTTGGGCAGAGAGGAGGTGAAACCCAGGTCTGTGTCGTTTACTGCCAGGGCAGCATTCAGCTGTGGCATCAGCGCCTGGGTTCGAATCCCAGGTCTGCCCTCCGTTTGCTCTTAGGCCGTTGACTGCCTCTCCCGCCTGGCTTCCCTCCTCTGGACTATGGCCGTGCCGACAGCACCCAGCCCGTGGGTTGGGGGCACTAAGTGAGACCGTGGCTGGGGACACTTAGAGCCCAGCGAATGTTGGTGTGCAGCCCGTGGCAGGCACGTGCTGTTGGGAGGACAGATGGTGGGCTGGGAGTTCAAGGGGAAGGACCAGGGCAACTGTCCCCATGGCCCCAGTGGGTAACAGGACGAGGGACAGAGCAGCGGGGACTTAACTCGGAGCTGGGCTTGGCTGGATAAGGCCAGGTAGAGCCTTTCTTCACCCACATTCTCCGTTCACAGATGTGATTTTGGGGGGAGGAAAGGTTGAGAGTACATGCTACAATTCAGTTTGCAGTGTGTCTCTTAAGAGTTAAGGTGGGTGAAATCTTTTAAGCTTTCGCTTTAGGAAACAAAATCTCTGTTTATCAGAAGTGATTTAATTTGGTCCTAAACATAGAAGATTTAAATGCAGGTGTCATGACACGGCCCTGGAATCTTGGCTCTGCTCTCACCAACTTCTGTGAATGGATTCTTTGGAAACCTCAGTGGCTGCACACCTATCTGGACTGAGAGTGGGAGGTCCATTTACTTTAAGATTCTTTTTAGACTCTCCGCAGCTGATGTCTTTCTTTCATCTTGCCCCTTCTTTCAAGTTGGCGAGCTGCCTTTCACAACTGTGGCCCGCGTCCTCTTGGTGCAGGTTGAGTGGTCGCGGCTGTGGCACTTGCCCCCAGCCTGGCCACCTTTCACCGACTACTGGGGTCTGATTCCGCTGTCTCCGGACCCCCCTGCCACCTGAACGCGGTGGCAGTTTCTCCAGGAGCAAGAGCTCATCTAAGCTCCATCAAAGCTTTTGAAACGAGTCCTTGACTGGGATGATGGAGGGAAAGGCCGTCCCCTCCTTGGTGGGCGTAGAGCTCCACTCCCCTTGTCTTCTGAGTGTCACCCCTTGTCCGCCCCAGCCTGGCGTACTGTGGGGTGAACAGTCTTGGCCTGAGAGATTGCTGCTGTACTTTGGGCAGCTTTGCGGGAGAGCCTTTCGTACCGGGGTGCGAAGGCTATTATTCGCTAGGTTCTGGGCAGGTGCCCTCAGAGGCTGGCACAGGTGGTTGGGAGCTCTTTAGAGAGCTCTCCCCAGAGGACCCACCGAGGTGGCTGGCCTTGGGTGGCCTTGACACAGACCCTCTTCCCGGACATCACGAAGCTTGGTGACCGAGGGGCTGTGTGAGGGAGGTGACCAAGGCGCCTGGGCTGCCTCTGCTCTTGGCGGATGTGATAGAACTCACCTTCCTTGCCCTCTGTGCCTCTTCGGACGTGTCGCTGTTTCTGTGGTGACCACGGAACACTGCCGTGCTGATGGTCCCCCAGGCGCAATCCAGTTCACGTCTAGTAAACGCCTACCTTGTGTGTCAGGCCCTGAAGAATTCGCACTTGAGTAAACCAAATCCGTCTTTGAGGAGCTCGTCGGCTTGTGTCGTGAACACTCAGACTGCAGTTGTTTTTATCCGCTTCCTACCATGTGCCGTGTGTAGTAAGTGTAGAGGAGGTGTGGGTCCACAGGGTTCTGGTGAGTCCACAGTCCTCGGGGAGTGATGGGAGGGTCATTTAAACCAAGCCGAAGGGAGGAGGGCAGAGGCGGCTTCCTGAGGCTTGAAGAATGAGCAGGAGTTTAGACGGACGCAGAATTGGGAGGAGGAGGTGTTCCAGACCAGGGAGCAGTGTGCGCAGGGGCACCGGAGACTGCCTCGGGTGGTGGAGGATAGCCTAGGCTCGAGGGCGGGAGGCGCGCTGCTGGCCTGGCAGCTAAGCTGGTCGAGGTCAGGACGGCAGTGGGCGCCAGCCGGAGGAGTCACGACTTCATCGCCCGAGGGCTGGGAGCTGGGGAGCACATGCTGGTGCTTGCACTTGGGGAGTGGCGCTGCGGATAGGGTTGGAGCGGACACTGGGAGACCACAGAGTGACCCAGGAGAGAGGGGCGAACCAGGGCAGGGCGAGGGCTGAAGGGGGTAGCGGTTGGTTGGTTGGTCACCAGTTGGATGCTGGTGAGGAAGCCAGAGGAGAAGGGAACGGCCTTCTCCAGCGGCCCTCACGAGGGGCCCCATCCTTTTGACCTTGGAGTGACCTCCTTGGAGGGCACAAGACTAGCGCCCTACACACGGAATTTTCATCAAGTGTCATCTACTTGGCCAGAGGCATGTGGTCTGTGTTTATTTTAGTTGAAGCTCTTGCTTTCATTGGGGGCACTTGGGATTCCCAAGAACTTCCAAAATTCCTTGCCTGTGCCTGCACTGGAACTAAAGGAATCAAAACGAACAAAACCTTCTGGCATAGGATGAGTTGGAAAAGTCTGATTCAGTGTAAACCTACTTTTTTTTCCCTACCCCTTAAAGGAAAAGAAAGTGACCATGTTGGTGTGACTGAAAAAAGGAGTCTGGGTGCCCTTTGGGCTCTGTCTTAGCGTGTTCTCACTGGTGATCTCAAAGGGTGGGGGAGTCGCTGACACAAACACGCGAGACCGTTCTGCCTGGGTCACCTGACTCCTGGCGCTCCTGGGAACTCCACACCCTCAGATGCCAGCCAGGATTCCAGGCCCCGGTGGCTGTGGGGCATGTGACGCGGGCCCGAAGGACAATAGTGAAGGAAAATAGTGAACCCACGGAGACGGGCTGCCCACATCAGCTTCCGGGGTGTCTTTTTTGAGCACTATGGGGGTTTTGCTCATCAGCATTTAGTCTTGAGGAGAGAAGTAGGTAAGTTAGCTGCAAATGGCTGTAAGTTTGGCAGTCAGCCTCCTGTTCATCTGATTCCTAGGGCGGTTAGCAAACACCCTCACCTGTTAGAAAAGTAAGAGAGAGGTGAGGCCTGGCCGAGGCTGAGTAGGCCGGAAGGTGAACTGCAGCCTGGAGTGGAAGAGCTGTGCCCGTCAGGTGCCCGGGCTGCTGGCTGAGGCATGTGGTGGATGCTCTGTCTACAGGTGAATGGGTTCTAATTTGCTTTTTAAGAAAAAAATCCGGTTTTTAAACTTTTGTAAGGTCCGGGCACGTCCTTGAGTGCTGCAGAAAAGACCCCAGGACATCTCTGCTCTAGGACGTGGCACAGAGCCCTCCGCTTGGCCACGGAAGAGCAGGGCCAGCTTGGCACCTGCTCTGTGTTGGCCTGAGGAGCTCCTGGCTGCTAGCATCCTCCTCGGCTTTGAACCTGTGTGAAGATGCCTGGCCAGCCCTTTCCCTGCGCTTGTGGGAGAAAGGCTGAGCCGGCCGCTTCTGCACAGTTTCTGGGCGGGTCTGTGGGGAGACCAGGTGAGGTCCCTCATGGAAGGCGGTGAGCATCACGGCCAGGCTTCCGGTGCTCTTGGGGACGGGGGCCTGATTTTCAGCCCCTCTCCGTGGCAGGAGGAGAGAGCCGGGGCCCAGGGGCTCGCCCCCGTCCAGCTGGCTGCCCGTCTCCGATTTGGCCTCTGTTCGGGGTTTTGGCCCCATGCCCTGGTTGCTGCAGTTAAGCCAGCATGGCGGGCACAGCCGATGGTGTCTTACTTAGGGCCCTTGGGGAAGAAGATGGTGATCCTGAGTGCCCTCTCCTCTGCTCGGGAATGATCCTGGCCGACTCCGCTAAGGAGATGGGGGAGAAGACCTCGGCGCCTCGTTCTGCTCGGGAGGGAGCCCAGAGGAAGGTGGAAGCCAGCACTGAGTTCGTATTTGAGCCGGGCCTGCTCACGTCAGATTGTGCAGTTCTCTAAGGAACCACAGAGGGCATCTCTGTGTGACCCCATCACCAGGGTGGGGATAGCGTTTTTCAACTTTGGAGGACTTGTGCGGAGGCGGGGCTGTGAAGGGCGACAGCCAGATCTTCACACGGACCTGCAGCACCGAACCTCATTCTGACCCTGCCCAGTAAAGGGGAGCCACCTTGTGAGGGCGTTCCCATGGTGTACTGGTGACTGACAGCCTTAGATGAGGGGTCTCTGGTCACTGGTGGTGACAGGGACCCCAGAACAGTGGACAGAACAGGAACCAGTAGAGCACGACATCGTAGAGCCCTCAGGAAGTCATTGACTTTGTTTTTTTAACAATTTCCTTTGTAAAGGATTCAAGCCTCTTACAGTACAAGGTGGTTCACGTGAGCCCAGTCAAGCGGAACCTTGGGCAGAGCTCATGTCAGCTGGAAAAGCCTGAGAGGAAGGGAGACCAGGGCAAGGAACCAGGAAACGGGCACCCTGGGTTCTAGTCCTGCCACTTTATTGTCTTTGACTTTGAACCAGCCACTTCTCTGTAGGCTGGGGATAGTAGTGTCCACTTCACAGGAAAGGGAGGAAGCAGTAGGATATTTTTAAGTCAGAGCACCCAGTACGTATCCAGTTTCCGTTCACCCTCAAGGGCTTTTTGAATGCCCATCTGTGTTGGCCCCGTGCTAAGTGTGTTATCAGCTTTCCATTTAATTCTTATAACCACCCGGAGAAGTGAATACTATGTTCCCTTTTTCTAGATGAAGAAATTGAGGTTTAATGAGATGAAGATGCCCAAGATCATTCAGCTGCTGGGCAGTAGTCCTGGGATTTGAACTTCAACCCTGTACCTAGATCAGGGTTGGCACACTAAGCCCACAGGCCAAATCTGGCCCATGGCTTGTTCCTGTAAATAAAGTTTTATTGGCACACAGCCACACTCATTTGTGTATGTAGTGTCTGTGGCTGCCTTTGCGCTGCCACAGCAGAGCTGAGCAGTGGTGACAGACCATATGGTCTACAAAGCTCAAGATATTTACTGTCTGGCCTTTTACAGAAAAAAATGGGCTGACCCCTTCCCTATAAGGATGCTCTGTACTCCAGACCTGGGCTGTTCAATATGGTAGCCGCTAGCCACATGTCACTGCTTACATTTTTTTTTTTTGTTTTTGTTTTAAATTATTAGCACCTTTAATTATTATTTATTTATTTATTTATTTTGGCTGTGTTGGGTCTTTGTTTCTGTGCGAGGGCTTCGTCTAGTTGCGGCGAGCGGGGGCCACTCTTCATCGCGGTGCGCGGGCCTCTCACTATCGCGGCCTCTCTTGTTGCGGAGCACAGGCTCCAGACGCACCGCTTACATTTTTTTTTCCAGATTTGTTGAGGGGTAATTGACACAATTGTGATTATTTAAATTTAAAACAGAATGGAATAGAAAGTTCGGTTCTTCACTTGCATTAGCCACTCGTCACGTGCTCAGTAGCCACGTGCAGCTTTTCACTGTCAGGTTAGACGGCACAGATGTAAAACTTAGCCAGCATCACAGAAAGTTCAGGTGGGCAGAGGTGTGCTAGACTGTCTCTCAGTGTGTGGAAAATCCAAATCTGAGGGAACCAGAAGTGTAGAGGAGGCATTCCAGTGAAAGAAAGGACACTGACTTTGCTGGCCCCATAGCACAGAATGGGTAATGAGTCCGTTGACTCAGAGGTGATGGGAAATGTGTGACGTGACAGAGGGGGCCTGGGCCTGGGCCTGGAGTGAAGAAGCTACCCCACACCTTCCATGTGACCGTGGGCAAAGCCAGCCACACCGTGCAGGCCATGGTCCCCAACTGCAGGTGACCAGTTGCTACCTGAGGACCCCCTCAGCCCTGCTACCCTCCAGCCTGTGACCCCAGCTCCTGGCTCACCTGGGCCTGCGGCCGCATCAGCTCTGCTGTGCCCAGCACTCCCCCTCCCCACCCCGTGTGTGCGTGCGCGTGCGTGTGTGTGTGCGTGCGCGTGTGTGTGTGTTGCGTGCGCGCGCCGGGCCCTGCGGACAGCCACAGAAATCCAGACTTCCCTGTATTCAGATCGTGCTCTGTTCTGGATCATCTGGACCCGATGGGTTGTACCACTGTTCCTACTGTGCTGGGATGGGAACATTTTTGTTTCGATGACATGGCCATGTTTTCCATGGGTGGACAGATAAGGAACTGCTTTATTCCTTCAGAATGGTGGCTACTGTGTAGCATGAGGAAGGAAGACAAGCTCCAGGCCCCTCTGCCAGCCAGCGTCACGTGGCTTTCTCCTTAAAGTGACATCAGCTGCAACACTGGGACAGTCTGTTGACCAGCTGGGAGCTGGGCTGAACTGTAGCTCGTGTCTTGCTTCGTTCCCATGTTACCTAATAGGAGTCTCTTTGGAAGCTAATTAGGAGTAGAGTCATTTTGAGGTGTGAAGGCAAATGTGGAGAGTATAGATTTGAATTCTGTTCATGGGGCCTGACTGTAAATGCATCGGTGCTGGAACCATCTCCCCGCCATTGGTGAGTGCTGATAGACTCTGAGTGCGGAGAAAGGCTGCGTGGTTGTTTACCGCTGGGCCATCCTGGCCCCGGGCTAGCTGCATTCATGAGATGCTGCATTTTGTCAGGAGTCCAGTCCATTCCTGCTCTTGGGAACGGCTAGACCTCTCCATGTTGGGTTTACATGGGTCCAGTCTGCACGAATCTCCCCAGATTAGACAGTGCCCACTCTCTTTACAGTCAGGATGGAAACTTTCCCAAAATGCAAGCCTAAGATACCAGGAAGAGCTTTCTTTCAGGACCTTGGGCAAGAGTGAAAAAGGGAGAAAACCAGATAAGTCTGGTGCATTTAGCCATAGAACAGTTGCATGGAAGAAGTGCTTGGTAAGGAGGAAGTTTTGGGGTTAAGAGGATGCACAGAGAGAGGTTTTTATTTTTTCGCTCTTGCTTTAGAAAGGGAAAGAATAGCCCTGGAAGCCCAGACTTGATTGTGCGCCCCCCTCTGACACTCTGCTTGCCTTTAGCCAGCCACTCAGAATGGTCTCCTGGGTCTGCCTGCTGTAGCCAGTGGGGACCTGAGAGCACGGCAGATTGGGCTGTGCCCAGAATTGCTCACTGCTGTCTCAACACCCAGAAAAGGGGATACGTTGCCTGTGCCTGGAAAGAACCCTGGTACAAAGAAGTTTACAGTGGAAGTTGTTTATTACTTAGAGAGCTGGTGTTTGTTGAGCACCTGCTGTGTGCCAAGCACCGTGCCTGTATTTCATCTGATCATCACACAGTCGGCTGTTGGATAATGAGCTCTGCCCCACCGGGAGGAACTGAGCTCCCGGCATATCCCTGAGAGGACAGGTCCTAACAGGCTAGAGCCTGGCTTGGACCCCAGTTCATCTCCTCCATACCCGGCGTTACCCCCATCATGGACCATGCTGCCGTGTGAAAGAGGAATCTCTTCCTCCTCTGGATGGGCTCCCCACTCTCATTTTTATCATGGCCTGTGGGCAGAGAAGTAGGTTGCTCTGTGGGTTGACATTTAAGAAAACCTACTTCATGGAGCTTTCCTTTGACTGTGTTGTTATGGTACAAGGAGTCTTCGTTTGTCCAGGGCTGTTTTGAAATAAAAGGCAGGAAACCCCCCTCTCATTTCTATATCTTGCACAGATGTCATCAAAACAGAATCCTGTGTTCTGTGCAGGAGTTGTGATGGAGGAAGCATCTGTTCTGTTCACGATGACCCGACCAAAGCCAGCCATCTGTAGGCGTCAAGAGATCCAGAATCGTCTCTTCCATCTGCTGGGTTTACTTGGATTTGTTTAAAGAATTTGGCATGGAAACGCTTTCCTTCCCCGATCCCACATTGTGGGAGAGGTCTGAAGGGAGCTCTCCTGGTGAGGACAGGGGCAGGTCCCAGGCCCTCCTCTGCTCCCAGTAATGCCGCAGCTCACCCTGGAGAGTGGATGCCAGGCAGAGAAACCAAGCAGCTCACCCACCTCTCCAAGCATGTGCGTGGGAAGGCAGGCGTCCGTTGTTCGGGATTGGGGGTATCATGGTGCTGCTCTGATGTGCTCAGGATTTCAGACAGTCTGCGCTTTCTAGTCCTTTTTAGGCCTTCCTCTAACTCAGAGGGAGCCAGGAGTGATGCAGATGGATATGCGTGACTGTGGGGTGCTCAGGACGGGCGAATCCACAGGGCCCTTCAAACCGAGGTGTAATGCAGTTGTCTGGGCGATTTCAGAGCTTGAATAGTCAGTGTCCGTTAGACCAGAGGTTGTGCACTCGTGGTCTGGGGGCCAGGTGTGGTCCTTGGGCAAGATTTGTTTGGCCCCCATGATGCTTTATGCATTTTTGCATTTATTGACAACATTTAAAAAGTGGATTGTACAAAGAAGTCTAGATTTTCAGCTTTTCCTGACACATCAGAAGATCTTTAATATTATCCTGGGCCCGCTTTCCCCCGCAGCCGCGCGGTGTTAGCCGTCCACGCCCCCGGGCCACGTTCCCTGCTCTGCGTCACAGTTTCCACCCAGCGTGTTTCACTCGTTTCTGTTCCCTGCTCGGCTCTGGAAGGCATTTGAGCTGGAGATCTCTGGAGTGGACAAGACGTTTAGAAGGTAGATTCAGGCCCCCCAGGTTGTATGGTGCAAGGCGGGGCAGTGGTGGAAATGCCCCTTGCACAGGGTCATTCCCTCCGTTATCCGGCCTGTTGTTCCACCTGCAAGGAAACTGACAGAGATGAGCCAGGCTCAGAGCAGGGGAAGTGCTTCCTTCATCTGCGTGGAGCTTTCCCCTTGCCGTTCCCGGTTCCCGAGGTGACCCCTGACACGGCTTGGAGTCAGCTCCTCGAACAAGGTGCCTGAATCTTTGGAAGCCAGTCTCCACCCCAGAGTTCATTCCAGTTGCCCTGCGATGCCAAGTGACTTGGGGATCCTTTTTGTCCCCCGAGCCCCGCTAAAGTCACTCAGGTGCTTCACCCAGTTTAATCTTCTTAGTCCAAAAGTGCTTCCATGATTTTAACAGATGCTGCGGGATTTTTTTTTTTTTTAAACAAAGATTTAATCTCTAAATTATCTTGACAGGCAGTCTAGCTGCCACATATCAAGTAGATAACTTCTGCTGGTGGTTGAAAGAGAAAAATTTCTTAGGGTAAATGAGAACACGCTTCTCAGAGCCTCTTAGCTTATTCTTTTCGACAGAGACTCAGTGAAGCAAGTGGAAGTAAAGAGCCTCCAAATGGCAATTTATATTTTTTCAGGAATTGAGTTTTTCTTCCCATATTCCTCCAAATATTTAACATCAGTCACTCCTTTCATTTACGTTTTTTCCTCAACCCCATTTTTTCCTCCTCTTGTGGCAAATATTCTGCAAACAATTTTTTTTTCCTTCAGATTCTCACACATTTCACTACACTGTCAACCTTTGAGCTTCTTAGTGTCTTTCTGGATTGTTTGCTGAATTTGAGAAATGTGGGCCACAAGTCCCACTGCCTGAAAGCCCTCCTGCCCCCCGATCTGCAGCAGAAATGTGGCGTCCTCATCCGATTCCATGCCTGGGGGCTTTGTCCACCCCCTGATTCCACTGGGCTGAGACTCCTGAGAAGGACCCCGAAGGCCCCACCCCCACTGGTGTTCTTGAGTGCATTCTAGGGGGTGCTGGGAACTCCTTAAGGAGAAGCACTGGGTCATCTTTATCTAGGTCCCCAGGTCCTGGCCTAGATGAAGGGCTGGGGGTGGGGCCTAGGCCTTCCACCCGTTTCTGACCTCATGGTCTTTTGCAAGAGACTCAACCTTGATGGACCCCAGTTTTTTCATCTGCAGAATTGTCCCCCCAGGTATCAGGGTTCTAAGTACCAAATCCACTAAAACATAGGTTTTCAAACTTTCGGGGGCACCAGACTCACGTGAAGAGCTTGTTAAAACACTGATTGCCGGACTCCACCCAGAGAGTCTCTGCTTCAGTCAGTGTGGGGTGGAGAGTGAAACTGTGCATCTCTAACAAGCTCCCAGGTGAGGCTGCTTGCCGCTGGTTCCGGGACCACACTTTGAGAACCACTGCACTGGAACCACATTGTTGAAGCAGGCGCCAAACGCTCCCGTGTTTATCCCAGCAAGGGTTTGGGTCCCAGCCAGTGACTCGAATGCCTGCCCTGCGTATGAGCCTGCTCTGCCTTTTTTACTTCCTGCTGTGCAGAGGTACATGCTTACAAAGCTTTGCATCTTATCTTCTGGGAAACTGGACCCTAGATGTCCAAAGATGTTTCATTTTCCAGTTGCTATGGACCGAATGTCTATATCCCCCCGCCCCCAATTTGTATGTTGAAACCTAAAGCCCAAAGTGATGGTATTAGGAGGTGGGGCCTTTGGGAAGGTGACCAAGTCATGAAGTTGGAGCCCTCGCGAATGGGATTAGACCCTTACAAAAGGGACCCCAGAGAGAGGCCTCAGACCTTGTGCCATGTGAGGATGCAGTGAGAAGATGACCATCAATGAAGACGAGCCTGTCAACTCTGAGTGTTGGCACCACGATCTCGGACTCGCCAGTCGCCCGAACCTCAAGAAGTGAATGTTGTTTATGAGCTACCCAGTTGATGGTATTTTGTTACAGCAGCCCCAAAGGAGTAAGACACCAGCCATTTTTATGGAAGCTGTTTATCTTTAGACTCTCATTGTAATAGTTGGAGAAACATTTATTTCCTACCTTTAGGTAATTCTTTTTCCTAACCCACTCTCTGCCCCTGCCTCCAACCCCCTTAATCTGGACCCTGGATACCAGAGGAGGCAACACTGATGATTTTGAGTTTTGAACTTTGGTTTCCCACATAGGTTTATTTTACCCATTCTCATCAACGAAAGGCCCCACTTGGCTGCGCTAACATCTGGCATGGAGATGCTGGGTAGCCCTGCCTCCTCTTGGGCAGCTTGTTCCCTTCATGTTGCTCCACTTTCCAGGTATCAGTCCTGAGGCTGAGGTGCCCTTTGACTCAGGTGTCCTGAAATGTGTGTCCCCATGTAGTGATGGGAACTGGGGCACCAACCATGCCCAGAATCAAGTGCTCTATCCCTTCTTTCTCTTACCTGCCAACAGATGAGCCCAGCTTGGGCTTCTGGAAGTGAAAGAGCTCTTGTTACAACTGGGCACCTGAGGCCCAGAGCTCGGAAGGGATGTGCCCGCGTCCACACGGCGCCAGCCAGAGGCTGTGTGGATCGGAGTTGTCAGTGGTGGTTGCCTGCCTGTGAAGATTGATTTCATCTCATTTTTGGTTTTCAGTTGTCCAGAGTGAATCTGAAATCACTGCCTGTCTCCTGTCTTTAGCCTAGGATGGAATAGCTGGGAGGCGACGGCAGTCACCAATGTTGCCTCGCTTTGCAGTTTTGTTTTGTAAAGGAGTGTCCCCCCTTCCACTCCCACTCCTCAAAAACTAGGGGACAATAAAGCAGTCACGGTTTTGAATGAAGCATTTCTGTGCTGTTTTCCTGACTCCTTTCTCGTTACCCTGTCCTCTGCCGCCCCCAGACCCAGTCCCCGGCAGCTGAAGCACATCGGCCCTTGTGCTTTTGTGCTTTCATAGCCACGCAAACACGTGGTGAGCGCGTGCTCGGCACATGCCTTGATCACATATTTGTAGCTCGGGAGTCCGAGACGATCGTGACATTCTCATGTGGGGCTGGACGTGGCCACTCCCCCTTCCTAAGAGAGGACACAATTGCTGTATTGTCTGTCGGCATTCTGGGTTAGCGGTGTGGGTCAGCGCCGGGGCTGTTGGTGCACTGGGAGATGGAAATAACTGTCTTGCGGCTGTGTACCTTGATGCTGCCGTTTTATGAAGGGGGGTGGTTTCGGATCCCCTGGGTCGCCTGGCTCCGTTCGGCTGAGTAAAGCACCCGCTCGTGCCCCTTAGGGCTCAGCTTGTTGGCCTGGTGCTCTCACCGGCAGAAGGCAGAAGAGCAGGACAGGTGTGGTGGGGCAGACCCCCAAGAGCTAGAGGGGAGCAGGGTGAGGTGGGGCCGGGCCAGGAGTGGGGAGGCCGGTGCCGCTGAGGCTGCCCTGGATGGCAGAGCCCCCCCCCTCCAGGGCCTTGTGAGGGGCGCGGGCATCAGCCGGACACGCGCCCAACTGGGCGGCACGGGGCTGCTTCCACCCGAATCTGGGAAGGGGCCTCACCTCCTGGCTCCCCAGCTCCCTGGGGTGCTGGACGCGTCACTGATGGGCTTCCTCCAGGGAGGCCCTCGCCCTGTCTCCGACTGTTGAACTCCTATCTGCCTACAAAGCCTGACACTCATGTCACCTTCTCTAGGACCCCTCCCCAGACCTTTACCTCCCTGCTTGGGGTCACAACTCACTCCTGTCCCATAGCCTTCATCCTCCCCTGGCACTCATTGTGCCTTGCGGTATACCTGTTTGAACACTTGGTGGTTTGTGTGAACTTGGTTGGTACACCTGCCTTCCTCCCTCAGCCCCTGGTACAGCCAGCCCGGGGAGTGTTGGACTTGGGTTGGGGCTCTGGTACCATGAGGAAATGACGAGAGAAACACAGCACAGGGTGTGCACAGGATCTGCCTGTTGAATTAAAGTCCCTCAGAGAAGACACCCTTTGTTCAGGAGCACAGCATCACATGCACATTTGACTTCTCCCGGGTGGTCTTGCCCCCCGACCCCACCTTGCTCACCGTGCAGGCTGCCAGGACCTTGGCCCTCCTCCTTCTCAGGGGACACCGGCCTGTAGGGGTGCTGCCTCCCAGCAAGCCCTGAGGGCAGCCAGGTGCTTTCTCCTAAAGGCCGAACTTGGGAAACAAAACCATAGGGAACACCCGGGGCCGAGATTTTCCTGGGATTGGGAGTGCGAAGGGCCGGCCACCTGCCCGCCCGCCCGCCCGCCCAAGCAAGGAGCCTCTGCTGAGTATTTGCAAGTTTCCAGGAGGTGAGCGGTATCAGACAGAGTGATTTTGTGCCAACCACAGAGTCTGCTTGTGCTCTGCTGCTGTGGAACCCAGACAGCTTTGAGCCCAGCCCCTCCGTGGACCAGGAGGTGTAATGCTTCGAATTAGTGTTAACAACACAATTTTGATAGCTGTGGGAAACCCCACAAGCAAGAGAGGTTTCAGTAGCTTTTGGCATCAGGAAAGTTGAGAACTGACTTAATGTAGTGAATGTGTTCTTTGGTTCAGCAAACATTCCCTGAGAGCTGTTCTTCGTGCCAGGTCCTGGGACTCAGGGGACTGTGGTTGGGTTCGTGCCCTCTCGAAGCTCCCAGTCCGTGGGGGAGACGGACACACTGCCAGTTCATTTCATGCTCCTTTGATTCGTACTCTGCAGTGTGGGCGAGGCCTTCCTGGAGGAGGAGACACCTGAGCTGAGTCTAAAAGCTGAGAGTCGTTAGCTCAGCTGGAGGCTGAAGAGGCTGAAGAGGCTGAGAGGGGAGCAGGGGGAAGTAGGGAGCAAGTTGTAGCCAGAGGGCCCAGTGTGAGCGAAGGTCTGGACACGTGGAACGGCGTGGGGTGTTTGGGGAAC
Source organism: Eschrichtius robustus (assembly GCF_028021215.1). Classification (NCBI taxonomy): domain Eukaryota; kingdom Metazoa; phylum Chordata; class Mammalia; order Artiodactyla; family Eschrichtiidae; genus Eschrichtius; species Eschrichtius robustus. The sequence goes on along the minus strand of NC_090830.1, from coordinate 132,196,080 downwards.
TACAAGCAGCTCTGTGTGTGTAAATTAATTTTTAAGAATAGGCAATATATGCGCTGGTTACAAACTCAGCTGTGAAAAGTAACTCTCCCCCTATCCCTGTCCCTCATATATACCTCTACTTCTCTCTCTGGAAGAACTCCTGTTGCCTTTTTCTTTATTCTCCCAGAGAGATCCCATTGATGTGCAAGCATATATATATATATAAAATTTTGATTTTTAAAAATTTAGATATTTTTTGCATAGGTCGTATCTTCAAAATTCAAAACGTACAAAATGGTATTCCTTGAAGAGTCTCCTCTCCCCTTTGTTCTCAGCAACACTTCCTCTCCCTGAAGACTCTTGATATTAAGTTTCTTTTGTATCCTTCTGTATTATTGTTACATTTATTTAGTTTTACCCAAATAGGAGCTTACTATGTCCACTGTCTTTGCTTTTTCACTTAACACTAGACTGGAAGATGGTTTCCTATTGGCACCTGTCAAGTCTTTTGAAAAGCTGCATTTTGTCCTTTGCGTGGATGTTGGGACATTTGTTTATCCTGTCCTTACTGTTAGGCAGTTAAGTTGCTTTCTGTCCTATCTGTGCTGAAGGTGCATATTTTTTTTGCACCCAAGCAGGCTTATCTGTAGGGCAGGTTAATTTGGCATCTGAGGGTCCTGAGGTTCAAGAGGAGAGCCGCCAGGATGACAGTAGAATGGCACAGAGACATTTGCCCAAATTATATTTTGCTTCCTCTCTCTAGAAGTTGCCTTGTTCCTCTTTGTGGAAGGCAAGTGACTTTTAAACTGGGTTCTGCTGAGAATTTGGGGGAGAAACTTTTTTTTTCTGGTGCTGCCTCCCATCACTGACCCCTCTAAGAAAGGGGACCCACTGTGGGCTCGTGAAACACCACTCACCCAGGGGTGTGGTCAGCATTGCTCGGAGGGACTGCTCCTTGGGCACCTGTGGCAGACTCCGACCCTCCTACCACTCACAGCGGCCAGGCAAGGCCAGACCAGGGGCCTGCAGAGCAGCTTTGCCAGCCCTGTCTGCTGGGGCCTGGTGGACGTGGATGCCACTTCCAGGCACTTGCCAGGCTTTGTGCTTCATGAACATCATGGCTCTAGCAAATGTTTTGTTGATTTATTAATAATTGATGTGAACAAGAATCTGCCCGGGAAGAAAACCCACCAAGGACTGGGAGGAGGAGATCCCAGCATGGCTTTGCACCCACCCCATCAAGGTTGCGATGCTCATTTTTGATCCGTAGAAGGCCCTGTTATGATATCGTGTTATTTGTCTTTTAAAATGTACTTTGCCTCTTAGTGCATTTTATTTTACTTTTCATTTCACTCATGCATCAGTTAATAATTTTTACTTCCTTGGGCGGAGGGCCTGTGGCTTACATATGCTTTTGTGCACAACTCCTGTCCTATCAGGCTTTTCAGGGAGGACAGCCTGCTGTTAACTATTCACCTAGCACACCTGAAACTTGGTTTTGGTGTCCAAATGCTGGCCCCTGACCAGTACCTGTTAAATTTCGTCCATTCTCATCTTGTCCCCTTATTCAGTCTGACAGCTTTTTTTTTTTTTTTTAACTTTATTATCGTTACTGTGAACTCTGAGAACGTTGCTAATTTATGCCCACCTCCCCTGGGCTTACTCCTGGTCGAGGAGGCTGGTGTTAGCCGTTTCAGATGTAGCCTTCCTGCTCTCGCACGTTTGGTAACTCCTCCAGATGAGGCCCCTGACCAGGGTGAGGCCCCTTCCAGGCGAGGCGAAGGCCAGCTCGCTGGTGGGTTTGGGAGGTGCTCCGAGGCCTAGCTGTAGAGTTTTGCTGCTGACTTAGTGAAATGAGCTTCCTGAGGGCAAGACAGGCCTGCACCAGAACTCGGTGCCGATGGCTGCCCTAGAGGACGATGACGGTAACACGACAGCTACAGCGGCCGCTGGCACATTTGGTGGGTTTTCAGGTACTTTGGGATATGTTGTGGACAAACAATGCAGTGAACCTCTGTTGCTTCCGGGGCCTGGGCCATTTCTGATGACGATGATCTGCTCACCTCTGGAAGGTAACTCTCTGAGGGTGTTTTGAGTCTCACTTAGAGCTGTCAAGATTACCACCCCTCCCCCAAGGCTCTGGAAGAGTTCAGCAGGGCTTGAATCTGGTTGGCCATATCGTTTCCTCTTTAAGCCCCTCGAGGTCTTTGCTCTGAGCCCAGGAGGCCGGGGTTGTCATATCCAGGATGCTTAGAGGAAGTGGAGATGGGTTTGCAAATGAGGCGCCCCTCCCTTCTCCTGCCCACACGCGCTGCCAGAAGGTAAAGCAGGAGCTCGAGACCCACACGCAGCTGCTCCCAAGCTCCTTCTGTTCGGTCCCTGAACAGTGCTAAGTAATTCAGAGCCGAATCTCTGGGCTTTGCTTTGAATTAGGACCTCAGGGCAGCCCTTCTTACAGGAGCCTCTTTCTCCTCCTAAAGAGTCAACAGTCTGGTGCTGTTGAGGTCCTTCTGCAGGCAGATGGCCGTTGTTACACATAGAATGGCTCCCTCGCCACCATGCTGCAGCTGATGTCAGAGTCATCTTAGTAGAGTTTGTCCCCCCCTTCGGAAGCCCCCTGGGAGGCACCAGAGAGATGGCTTTGGGAATTTGACTGAGAGGTGCCCCGGAGCTCAAGGGTACCTGTCGTTATGATGGACCTGTCTGGCAGTCTCTCCGAAGAGTTTTGTTCTGGCAGATGACAGCGTTCTGAACGTGCGGTGCAGCTGGCCGTGTGGGGGGTGGGGGAGAAGGCGGAAGCCTCAGTGTAGATTGGTTAGCCCGGCTGATTAATTTCTATACCAGGCCCTGTAAAATCGGTCGGGTCAGGAGGGTGAAGTCCTGGTCTGCGAGATGAGGTCAGGGTGTGACCTCCGAGTGGGCGGCAGATGGGAAACCTGGTTCTCGTGTCCCTCACAGTTCTTGCAGAGCTCCTGGTCCCCTCCTGCGTCACCGCCCGAGTTTCCGTGTGATACTTGTGTCACTGTGTGAGGCCACCAGCCCCCAGGTCCCTGAGATGAAGAGAGGCTGCCTCCCAGCTGTGTCCCCGGTGCCAGCTGCTGGGACGCTCCATTCGCTCTGCGCCGCGGCCCGGGGCTTCTGTGAGGGCAGTGCTGGTGTGTGGCTGGGGCAGGAACGGGGACGCTGCCCCTGCCCGAGGGGCTCCTGGGGCCACACTGGCATGAAGCGTGCGTGCAGCCTGGGTGAAGGTAGATCATCCCGCAGGAGGGAGAGAACGTTGCTGTCTCTGGGCCCTAAAGTCCATAAACATTTTGCAAAGGAAGGGGCTGTTTTTGTAGCGGGAGGTAGGAGATGAAGGTGTGAAAACTGGTAAGTGACTAACTTCCTCGCCTTCCAAGAAACTCTTTAATTCTGAATGTTGTTAATGTCACTGAAAGGCACCAAGGTGCCCTGGTGTGCCTAAGGACTGAGCTTGGAAAATGCACCTGTGCAAACATCCCCACTTGGGCCTGTAGGTACGTAAGAGAGGGGGGCAACCCCACCTCCCGGTTACCTGCCCCGAGGGAATATGAGGGGGGCTTCCTGCTCCCCACTCGGTCATATGGAAGGCCACCGCTGAGGCTCATGATGGCAGCCAGTGAGAATTTGGCCTTTGCTGTTGTCCGGTGTCCTGCGACCTTGAACGCTGGAGGTCAGGTCTGGGCAGGACCGGGAAGGCCAGCGGACACACGGGCATCACCGGCCCTTCCCACCCTCTTGCAGCTCACGCGGCACCCGCCGTGACTGAGTCTCCTGCTCCCTCGGGTTCCCGTCTGCATGTCACAGGTGAGGAAACTGAGGCTCGGAGAGGCAGTGTGACCTGGCTGAGCCACACAGCCGATGCATGGCTGCACGTGGACGCTCACTCGGCAGAAACAGAGCCTGTCTGGCCCGGTCTTGGCATTCGTCAGGTGAGGGATCTGACGCCAGACAGGGCACGTGACTTGGCAGACGGGCCAGAGCTGCTCGATGGCAGGGGCAGGGCCAGAACCCATGTTTCCCGAGTCCTGCTGTCTTCACGCAGGCCACACTGCCTCTTGTTTGGGCTTCTCTATTTTTGTTCTTGTTTAATTTTTTTTTAACCCCTCATCTCTTTTGGTTTCAAATCACGGTTTGATTAAATTCACTGTACTTGTAAATAGGTCTGACTGAAGAAGAGGTCATGGTCGTCTTAGGCTAAGTGGCTTAACATTTCAGTAGATTATCTCTGGGGCCCTTGCTGTGTCTCACCGTCCCCAGTTGTCTCCCCTTCTCTCCCCCATCCTGGGCTGGAGGACAAGGCAGTGTCTAGTCTGTGCTCCCTCAGTAAGTACTGGTTCTCCTCCCCCCCACCCCTCATTTCCTTCCTTTTGAGTTTGCTCAGCAGATTCTAGTTCATAGGACACTCTTCTCTTGCAGGGTTTGGCAGGTTAAAAGGACTTGAATGGTAGCGAGAATTGCGGGACTGCATATAGGAAACTTGCCTGTCAGTTATTTCTCATTGATGAATGAGCTCTTGACAGGTCCTGCATGCAGTTGGCTTGAGTTTCAAGAAGCAACACAGGCTGTCTCGTTCCCATGTTCACATTTGTTTTGGCTCTGGGTCTCAACACTTTCATGTCCCTGAATAATGTTCTTCCTCCCCCTCCTCTTGAAATGTTATTTGCTCAAAAACACAGCAGATCCTTCCAACACTGTGAGAGTGACTGTGTGAAGTCCCAGAGAACAGACGCCCAGTTTGGTTCAACATCTCGTTCACTGTTTTGTCTTGTTTCCCCTCCATTAAGACAGTCTCATAAGGGAGCCTGGGCCACTTTGTTCAGCCCAGGGCACAGGGTGGGTCCCTTTCCAGCCAGGTGACCTGACTGCCAGTCCTTTCCTGAGTGTGGGCCTTCGGTGGCCTTTGATTACCTGAAGGTCTAGTCCAGGGAGTGTATATTCACCCCAGTTACTGAAGAAAACACCCCCAAGGACACACCTTACTCTGGGGCGAGGAATCAAGGGTGGGGTAAGCATGCTGTCTCTAAGGACGGCAGATGCTTTATTCTTGCAGCAAGAAAGTGTTGCACAGCCCCCCTGAGAGTCCGATGCAGCCGCATGTCAGCTGTGTGGTTTAGCCAGGTTGCACTGCCTCTCTGAGCCCAGTTTCCTCACATGTCACATGCACACAGGAACCCGGGTGAACGTGAGACTCAGTGATGGATTTGACTGTCCGGCAGCTACATCTCCCCGCGAGGCGCTCAGAGGAGTCACGAGCGTGTCCCGTTCCCCTGCCCAGCCGCGCGTGCTGTAGCTGTGAAGACGTGATCTCTGTTAGCCAGCTCGCACGTGCTGAGTGAGGGCTTGCTCTCTGCTCGCACTGTGCTCACCGACGGCCTCACCGCAGTACGCCTGGCCCCTCTTCCGGTGCCCCGCTCCACAGACCTTTCCTTCCCTAACTTCCCACGCGCGGGGGCAGAACAAGGCTTGCTTCTTACAGGTCACAGAGCTCAGCCAAGTTCCATCACTCGCCCAGGGTGCCACAGCTCGTCCAGGACTGAGTTGGCGGGGAAGTGTGACTTCCGGGCCTCGAGTCCAGTGCTCGTCCGCAGGTGTGTTGTTGACTCAGTGAACACACACCGATCAGGTTCCTGCTGTGACAGGCTCTGTGCTGAGACCAGAGGAGGCCTGAGGCAGGGCCGCACCCAGACGACACGTGTGGAGGGCGGGCTCCCTGTGAACACCCTGGAAATGGGCTTGGGGAGAAGGACGGGGGTGGGGGGAGCTATGGGGGAGGGGCAGCAGAGCCCCAGGGAGAGGGGGGCCGATGGACATGGATTCTGGCTGATGTAGTGAGGAGCCAGCACCATTCCCCCAGGCCTGGGGGCACCCTGGCTTTCCTGGAAGGCACTTCACCTCTGCACGGCACCCGGCACGGCTGCCCCTCCGTGTGGTCAGGGATGGGAATCAGTGCCTTTATGTTTCACCCCATCCTCTCACTTCCCCACTCCCTGCCTCAGGGGGGAACCCCTAGTGCCAGTTCATCTTTAAGTCCAGAAGGTTGAGGTGTGGCCTGGGGCACCACAGGAGGAGCTTATAGAGAAGGGGTGTCTTGCAAACCCAGCATCTGTGCTTCAGCTTTTGGTCAGTTTGAGAAATCAAATACTTATGGGATAATTAGGACACAGTTTACAGATCTTGGAGTAGACGGCTTGGTGGTTCAGACAAAGACTTTGGAATTCAGCAGATGTGGCTTGAGTCCTGTTTCACCATTTACAGCTGGGTGACCTTGGGCCTGGGCCTCAGCTTGTCCCTCTGTAAAAGGGAATAACAACAGTGCCCACTCGTAGGGCTCCTCTGAGGATACAGTAAGCCTGGGGCCTGGCATTGCTGCTGTGGCTGTTCTTATTTTATTCACGCTTTGTTAAAAGGTAGACTCCATGTCACCTGTTATTTCCACAAATACAGACCAGGAAGATACTAGGAAAATGGTGAACAAAAATGTATTTTTTTCTGGCTACTGCCTCTATTGTGGAGTTTCCTTAAATCAGTAATGTTTGGTATCAAACATGTCCTTGGTGTTAAAGTATTGACTTAAGAGGTTTCATCTGTCTCTGTTTTTTCTGTCGGTGTATTGCAGGTGGTGAAGGCATAGTTGTCTTTGATCAGTTATTTTTAAGGAGGACCTGAAGACTTGGGAACCTGGGCCGAGGGAATTAGTTTAAATGTTCCACTGCCGTCTGGGAAACACATTCTCCGGGCATGTTCTCTTATTGAAACTCCAGACTCTCTTTCCAATGTCAACTCGGTCTGGGAAAGTACGGGCTGTTGATAAAGTTCCTAGGCAGCTTTTAACTTTTATCCTTTAAACTCAGATGCCTTAGCAGCAAGCAAAAGGCATCCCCGGACAGATTTAATTCCCTGCTCTTGGCAGATGTGAACCTTGACTGCGACCAGAGGATTCTTCTGCCCGCTCCACCCTTCCATGGGTTTGTCATAGGATCTGGCAGAAGGCAGCATAACCCTCTGAAAGATGCCCTTCCCCAAGTGTTCATAAATTTGCTTCTAGATCCTGCCCACAGATTGCTTTTGTCACACCAACAGCTGAAGTTACGAAAGTTTAAAAGTGCATACAGCCTTCCCAAAGACCTTGTAGAATTGCTGTTTTTCTCCCATTTCCTTTGCTTAATGGGAGGGGGAAATGGAAGCTCTGAAAGGAATGATTTGCTTGGGCCATCAGGAAAATCACTGTCAGCGGCCAAGGTTATGTTTAGGTTTTGCTCTGAGTCCTGTGTTGGGGTGGTGAGATACTCTTCTGCTATAAAACGAACTTGTACAAGTAGTAAACACAGGATAAGGATATTAAAAGAAGGAAACGTTTAATTGGGCGAGTTCCAGCATGGTCAGTTTCTTTTCTTTAAAGGGTAGCTCTTCAAAATGCATGACAGAAACGTTTGGTAAACTCCTGTAATCTTCTGAAGAGTTATATAGAATCTTAGAGTTTGCAAAACTTTTTTGCATATATGAAGGCGTTTAGCGCGCACCGGGCAGGGTTCCCATTTGCCAGAAGCCGAGAGTCTCAACCACAGTGATATCAGACAGCTGGGTTCGAGGGTTGCAGACGCCTGAAGGCACATTGAAGACTGCAGAACAAAAGCAAGAGAGTTTCATGTTAGGAAGGACTCGTGTGAGAAAGCAAAGTTGTCCCCTGTCCCTGCGGTGTCCTGAGGAGGCAGACCTGGATTCAGATCTCACCCTCACCCCTGCCAGCTGTAGGATCTTGGGCAAATGCTTGATTTATTTTCCTGGAGCCTTGGTCTTCTCATCTGGAAAATGGGAACACTGTTAATAGCAATGCCTATTCACAGGAATTCGAGAGATGAAGTGAGAAGAGCCCAGCCCATAGCTGGTCCTCAGGGAGGCCTCAGGGCGGAAGCGCAGCTGGGAGGGGGCGGAGGTGGCTCTGGGGCCAGGATGCCATGGGGCTGGGTTGAGGCCTCTCACTAACCGCGGGCAGTGTCACTTGGTGCCCGCTGACCATCCGTGTGTACCCTGGGGAGTGGGCACCGGTGTCTGGGGCCTTCTCTGTGCTGCGCTCTTTTATATACATTTTCTTACCTAACTCTCCCAGCAGCCCCCAGAGCAAAGGTTGTTCTCACTTTCATTTTAAAGATGAGGAAACTGAAGTTAAGGGGCTTGGGAGGTGAGGGGGAGGCTGCCCAGTGCCTTAGCACGCCTCCTTGCCTCACGCTGCATCCGATCCCGTACAGGCAGTGGCTGCCACGTGGCCTTCTTTTAAAAAAATTTATATGTATATGCAGTACAGTTCATTCTTTGGTGTTTAGTTCTGTGAGTTTTGGCAAATGCATAGACGGAGCGGGCTTTTTAAATTTAAAATTGTGACGTAAGAAAAAAATTTTTTTCTGTTTAGCTTTGTATCTCTATGAGATGATGGATGTTCAGTAAACGTATTGAGATCATCGTTTCATGACGTGTGGAAGTCAGATCATGATGCTGCACACCTGAGACTTGCACAAGGCTGTATATCCATTATATCTCAAAAAAGCTGGAAGAAAAAAAATTTTTAACTTTTGAGATCATTGTAAATTCACATGTAGTTGCAAGAAATCATAGAAATCCCGTGTACCATTTACTCAGTTTTCCCCAGCAGTAACATGTTGCAAAACTATAGTACAAATCACGAGCAGGAAATTGACACCGATGCGATACAGTCGAGATACAGAACATTTCCATCACAAGGATCCCTGCCGGTGTCTTTTCATAACCACACCCAGCTCCCTCACCCCCATCCCAAGCGCCCGTTCAAAGCCCCAGCAACTACTAATCTAGTCTTCATTTCTGTCATTTTGTCATTTCAAGAATGTTATGTAAATGGAGTCATGCAGTAATTAACCTTTGGGGACTGGGGGTTTTCACTCAGCATAATTCCCTGGAGATTCGTCCAGGTGGCTATCAATAGTTCGTCCCTTTTTAGTGCTGAGGAGTGTTCCATGGGATGCTCTTCCACAATTTGTTTAGCTAGTCACCCGTTGAAGGACATCTGGGTTGTTTTCTGGTTTTGGCTGTTATGAACAATCATGTGCAGGGTTTTGTGTGAACGTAAGCTTGCACTTCTCCGGGATAAATGCCAGGGAGTGCACTTGCTGGGTTGCGTGGTAGTTGCTCGATGGGGCTTTGAAGGATGCATCTGGTGTGCAGAGGCAGGTAGGGGTGGGGGCTTTGCTGCAGGTGGACACCAGTGGGAAGCACAGCCCGGGAGCTCACCCCTGATACCCTGGGTGAGTTGCTTCGTCTGTCTGTACACTGTTACTACTTAATCTGTCGTGTATTGATATATAAAGCACCCGGTACACAGTAGGTGCTCAGTAGATAGAAGCTGTTCTTAACGTGGGTTAAGAGAAGACCCACCAGGCCAGAGCAGGATCTGTGCCCCAGAGGTGACCTCAGGAGGCCTTTCCCTTGCCCCCTGTGGGCTCTGGGGCACCTCCTTTTTACCTTCGGCAGAGCTGTGCACCCAGTCGTCCCTCAAAGGCCGAGTTCCTGGCTTCTCCCTGAGAAGTACCTGGCCCCGTTCTCGGACTGGGCTCCGAGTCTCTGGACGGGCACTGGCGTTCCCCAATGAGCTTGGCCTGGCCCATGCCACGGATCAAAGGAATCCCAGGGAATTCCAGATTGTGCCAGGCTCTGATGGTCTGGATTTGCCTCACAGGGTCTGAGAACGTGCCCAGATCATTTCAGATGTTGCTACGATTTAGCCGAATTCCAGAAACGTGTGGAGATCTTGCTGTAGTCGAGGCACCGAGCTAGGTGCTGCAAAGGGTTCAAAAAAAATCATTCTCTTTCAACAGATCAACCCAGCCAACTCCAGCTCCTTTGGGAGCATCCTATGGCCACATGATAAAGTCTGGCATTCAGAGCCTTTGGTCTGGTGTGACTCTGTCTTTCCAGCCCCTTGTCCTGCTGCCCCCTCTCCACGTGCCCTGTGTGCCTGCCAGCAGCGTGCTCACTGCCCCCCCCCCCCACACTGTGTACAGGCCAGGCTGCCATCCTACGCTCACGCTTCCCTCTTCCCAGGTGCCTCTTCCCTTCATGTTGAAACCTTGCCTATTTTTAATCAGAAAGGCGTTATATGCACTGGATGAAATACTCAAATAGCACGTGTCCGTGTGTAAGGCTATACACTCAAAGTGCCTTCTCCCACTCCAGGGCCACGTGGTTATGGGACCATGCTGTACTCCTCTCCTTGCTATTTTCATTTACAGTGTTATCTTAGAGAGTGCTTCATATCTGTACCATTAAAATTGCCTCATTAACACTGCAGTAAAGGTGACATGGTATTTGTTGACATAGCTACACTGTGATTTCTGTTACCAGTCACCTGCTGATGGCCGTCTGGGTTGTCCCCACTCCTGGGCTCTTCCAGGCAGTGCTGCGTGTCATTGGTCCCTGTGCAAAGGGGTCTGTTTATGACTCAGCCCCAGGGCCCCCCTCCTCCATCTGCCTCCCATAGCTGTGGTACCTGTGTTCACAGTACTGTCTTTCCACGACTCCTGAACACAGGGCTTGTGCAGGACCTTCCTCCTCCTTCCAGTGCCTGCCATGTTTACTGACCACCCAGTTTCCAGGAGCGTATGGTGCTCTGGTATTCACCAGTCATGCTGCCTCTGTGCGACCTGGCCTTTTGTAGGGGCTCCAGTGGGAGCAGAGCTGCGAGAGCTGGGACACCTGCACCACCTCCTCCATCCAGCTTCGTGCTTGGTACACAGCGGCTGCATCGGATGGGCTAACGTGTTTCCATGACGATAAGACTTCTACAGCATCGTTCTTACTGGCCACCTACTGTTTCACCAGAGGCATGGGCCATAATACAGCCAGTCACCACCACCCCCCTTTTTTTAAAAATTTATTTATTTATTTTTATTTTTGGCTACGTTGGGTCTTCGTTGCTGCGCGCGGGCTTTCTCTAGTTGTGGCGAGCGGGGGCTGCTCTTCGTTGTGGTGTGCGGGCTTCTCATTGCGGTGGCTTCTCTTGTTGCGGAGCACGGACTCTAGGCGCGTGGGCTTCAGTAGTTGTGGCTCGCGGGCTCTAGAGTGCAGGCTCAGTTGTAGCACACGGGCTTAGTTGCTCCGTGGCATGTGGGATCTTCCTGGACCAGGGCTCGAACCCCTGTCCCCTGCATTGGCAGGCGGATTCTTAACCACTGTGCCACCCAGGCAGCCCAGCTAGTCTCCTCTTGATGGAATTTAGCTTTGAAAAGTTTTGATGGAATTTCCCTTTTAAAAAAATTTGAGAGGACAGATGCTTGGGTGTCCATTGCTGAGAAAAGATTGGGACTCACAGGCTCCCCCATGAAACTAGTGGCAGTAGCTACTTGTTTATTGAGCAGTTCTTCAAATGAGCTAGGACTTCTCACCGAGCAAGCCGAGCTCTCTTTTCTTATGATGCAGTCATCTTTTGAGGCAGGCACTGTTGTCCCTACTGTATGGAAAGGGAAACCAAGGCTCAGAGAGAAAGTAACTTGGCAAAGGTCACTCAGACGATACGTTTCAAGAGCTGGGATTCCAGCTCAGGTGTGCTTGGCTCAGGACCTGAGCTTGTAACCACCGAACCCTCCTGCCTTGTTAGGGAAGAAGGGAATGGGGAGGGCGGGTCACCCCTGGGCCTGGGGTAGTGGCTGGCGGCCCCAGAACTGAATTGAGATTGTACCTAGAGAGAAGACGGCCTCTATCAGGCCTCATCTCCGTCTCTGATTGGCACAAAGGGTCCTCTTGAAGGGAGAGTCCACGGCACCACTCCAGGCACCCTCCTGCTCACATGGCCCGCCCTGCTCCCAAGCCAAGCGTCCAGGGGGCTGGCGGGCATTCCTGGCTCGGCTTTCTGGCCAGACTCGGAGGAGTGATCTGGAATTCTTTGCTGGGGCAGATCATACTTGGTCAGAACGTTTCACTTCTAGATTGATGTGGCTTTGAAACTCTGCATCAGGTCTCCCAGTGTGACCTGGGAGCCTGGAGACTCCACCAGCCCTCCCTCCTGAACAGTCAGTCCTTTGAAAATGTATTGATTTCCCTCCTTCCCTTCCCTGCTTTTGCACTTTGGATGAACCTTGTTTTCGAAGAACAGTAGAAGGTAATTTTCCTCTGCTCGCCAGCTGGCCCGTAATTGAGCAATTTCAATAACACCCACTGTAAAGTCTAATCGAAGTAAACAGGAAAATATGATTTACAATCTGGACGGCAAGTAAATACCAGGGTACAATTAATTTTTACACAGAGCAGCAGATTCTAAAACATTTTCCTGCACTGACCAGTTTGATTTTAATTACAGATTAGGAGCTGCTTTTTATTCATTCATTTTTTACTATTGTTATCGTTACTTTTTACTTTTTGATAGTGATCTTCAGGTTCCTTGGATCTCTGTGACTTCCTCTGAAGGTGTAACCACAGAGGGGTGGGATGGAAATAGGATCAGAGAAATTAATTTGTAAGGAGCGATTTTCCCAACCTGGACTGAAGGCTGCACTCTGTGGGCTTTTGCTTGGTGAGAGATGAGGGTGGGTCGGGGAGATGTTCCGGGCTGTGTAGAACGATGATGAGAGAGGGGCCCATCACTGCTGGGAGCTCAGAGGGGTGTGCGCAGGCCGTGACTTGGTTTGGCTCATTCTGAGGAAGGGGACGGAGACCCCCCCGTGTTGCAAATGTGTCATTTCGGAATCATGGTGCTTCCAAGGATGGGAAGTATGTGCCTTTAAATGGACCCTCCTGGTTCTTCCAGTGGCTTCCGTTCAGACCTGGGCAGAGAACAGGAGCCACTTGCCGGCTGCCTGAGGGCCGAGCCCTTGGGCTTTGACTGCAGGGTCGCCCGTGTCTGACCTCAGCCGACCTCGGGCTGTCTGTAGGGCTCGCTCAGCGCAGGAGGTCACACGGCTTGAGCGCACTTTGGGGACAGCAGTCTGTGAGCAGCCCAGACCCCGAGATCTGTCTTAAAGGTGCCACGAGGCTGAGCTGGGATTCACTGCCGTGCCCACCAGGTGTTGGCTTTAGGGACACCCTAAGGCTGGCCTGTGGGTGGGTGAGGACTCCGGGAAGGCCATTCCGGCCTTCGTGGTCCCCGCCAGCATACACCTCCTGCAGCGGAGAGGCGGTTCCGTTCCCCAGCAGGGTCCCAGCGTGAAGGGGAGGGGGCGGCTCTCTCGGGGCCCGGGTCTGCCCCAGTCCTGAATCCCTTTGCGTTTCCTTTATCTTTCCAGGGAGTTGACCACACTTGGCCGTTTCCTGGAAGAGCCCCACCCCGAGGGTGAGCAGCCGATGGGGAGCCGTGTCTGCTGACGTCACCATCTGGGGGGTGCCCAGGAGGTCGCCTCTGCCCAAGCCCGCCCGCCCGCCCGAAGATGGCTCGTGCCCACCCTGGGCTGGCGCCCAGCGCCTGAGGCCCTTACCATGGTGATGGTCCTAAGTCAAAGCCTCGACAAGCAGGGAGCTGACCCCGTAGCGTGCAGGACCTTCAGCCCTGAGCTGGTAAGGACCCGGTGGCCTGGCTTCTCTGGTGACCCTCTTGAGGCCCGATATCCAGGTGGGGCTGTGGACGGAGCAAGAGGGCTTAGCAGATGTGCCCAGAGGGCCCGCAAGCAGAGCTCTGGGAGCCGTGGCAGGTGGGGCAGTGGGGCAGAGTCACCTGGAGCCCGGCTTCGCCCTCACAAGAAGGAAGTGGCCAGCCCAGATTTGAGTCCTCTGGCGAGCGGGGAGGGCAGGCCAGCACCCTGGTAAATAATACCAAGCGTGCTTCTGCCGCCCCTGCCAGGCTGAGACCCGCATTCCTTCTGGTCTCCACCCGGTCAGGAAGGTGGTTTCCAGAAGGCGGGGTGGTACCGAGACAAGGCCGGGCCTCCAAAGGGCAGTCAGCGCGAGCGAGAGCTGCCACCTCAGGAGTGTCCAGAGTGGGAGACAGTGGAGAAAAAAGGCGCGGCCTGGCGGCCAAGGTGGTGGGCCTGGTGGCGGCTGCCCTCTGCAAGGGTGGTCCTCGGGCCACGTGGCCCGGTGAGCTGGGCCAGAGAGGCAGACAGCCGGCCCTCTTAGGCCGAGAAGAAAACGGCCTCCCCACGCTCCTTGTAGCCCTAATTCCTCAGAAGTGGGTGGGCTGCTCCCCGGCAGAGGGAGCTGAAAGCAGTCCCACTCGGGCATAAACACACTTGTGTGGGGGGGTTTGCACGTGGGTGCGTCCCAGGGACTCTCTGCTGCTTCTGTGGTCAGGGATGGGGGCACTGTCCGGGGTCATGTCACCCATCGCCCCTCCTGGCGCCCTCACAGCCCCTCGTGAGACCCCACGCTAGCGTCTAGGGGGCTTTCTCCCCTGATCTCACCCCACGACCCAGGTCGAGAGCAGGCAGGTGAGTCTTAGGTCCTCATAAGAGCTTGTGAAAGCCTCCAAGACCCGTGTCCACTCCACAGGCCTTCACGGAGCACCTTGGGCTGAAGGAATTCCGCAAGATAAGTAGGGTCTCTGCCCATCACTCCTCCCTTTCCAGTTTGTGTTGAATGTACATCGGTCAGTAGAGTCCCTCTCATCATCCCCACTGCTGCTGCTCTGGTCCCTCCTGCGTCCTCTCCCATCTGGATTCTTTTGGGAACTGGCCCCCGCTTCTGGCTCCTTTAGCCTGTTTGCATTACCCAGCAGCCAGAGGGAATGCAAGTCAGACCGTGCCTCCTCTGCTCAGAGCCTTCCACAGGCTTCCCGTCTCAGGCTGAGCAAACACCAGACTCCTACTGGGATGTATGAGGTCCGCTGTACTCTGGCCCCCGTGACCACTGTGCTCTCTCTCAGCTGCTCTCCGCCACTGACTCTGTTCAAGCCACGCTGGCCCCCCTGCTCTACATGCCTCAGGGCTTGTGCACTTCTTCCCTGGCCTGGAACACTCCCCTTTAGCAGGACTCTCTCCCTCCCTCCTTTTCTTTGGCCACTTGGCCTAAAATCTAATTCCACTACCTCCCCTACCTCCTGACCCCCATGTACTGCCTGTCCCCTTTTCCCTGTCCTTTTCTTTCCAAGGCGCTTCACCACTTTCTAACATTTTGATCTCGTTCACTGAATGAGTCCTGCCCCAGAATGTGAGCTTCACAAGGCAAGAACTTTTGTCGCTCTTGCTCCTTGCTGAATACCCAGTGCCTGACCCTGGGGCCTAGCGCGTGGCAGGTGCCCAGGGGACATTTTGGAGCGAGTGAATGCGGGCTCCTGTAGCCCAGCTTCTCAGCTCGTCATCGTTCAGTCCCTTCTCTGCTGCTCAAGTTCACGGCTGAGGGGGTGCAGGTATGAGTTGCTCTGTTTCCTGTGGTTGGTGGGCGCTTTCCCGCTGAAATTAAAGCACTCGTGTAGAGTAGCTCTGACCAAAAAGCAATGGCTCTCAGGGTGAGGGCCTCCTGGAGGGCCCAAGGGAGGCCCCCCTCTGGCTCCAGCTGTGCTGTTTGCCTCCGTTGCCGCCGCTAAACTTGGTTCCATCTGGGGGTGGGCCTGCCTGGGCTTGGCCATGGAGCTGGGTCCAGGGCCCGTGGGCCCGTGGTCAGCTGAGCCGGTCTTCAAAGAGACAGGGCCTGAGCCCTCGCCAGGAGGAGTGTGGCCTCCCAGCCCCAGCCGGGGAAGGAAAACTCATCTTCTCAGAAAAAAAAAAAGGAGAGAAAGCCAAGGGAAGCAAATGGCCATTGAAGGGGGCTCGGTGGCTTCACAGGTCGGGGTCTGGCCTTTCTTCCCATACCCCTCCCCTTCTTGGAAAGTCATCGCCTTCTGTGTTCCTTCTCTTCTTCCCTCCCCTGGACTCCCGGATGGGCAGGCCAGCTGTGGGCAGCAGCCACCTTTGGAGAGCGGCCTTCTTCTGTGTCAGTTGGTGGGTGCATCACAGGTTGTCAGCACGTTACAGGTCTGGCCTGGGTCTGCTCTCACGGTGCAGGTGGAAGCACAATGAAGGCAAGCGGGAGGATGGGAGCGTAGTCTGTTCGGGGCCTGCAGAGGTGCCGTCACCCCTGCCTCTCCGGGAGCCTCCCTCAACCTGCTGAGGGGTGGGGACTCGTCCATCTCTACCTGCTATACAGGCAGGAAACAGAGAGCCCAGGGGATGGAGGGCCCAGGTCACACAGCTGGCGAGCAGGGTGCCAGGACGCAGGCTTCAAGTCCAGGCCGTGTTCACCCACCAAGGCCCTCACGCCCGCCCCTACCCGGCTCCTGAGGCTGTCGTCCTGGAATCCGCTAGGCCTTGGGGAGAGAGGCACGGCTGTAAACAACCAAAGAAAGACCCTAAATAAGACCAGCCTAGTGATGACATCCACAGAATGTAAGATAAACTGATTAGAATTTGCTCTGAACAGCCAGCAAGGTTGAGAGGAAGATGGGGGTTTTGCTTCAGCTTCCTAAACGGGTAACATCATCCTCATGTAAATACCATCAAGATAATAACAGGAAAGATGGAAAAGCTTTTCTCTTTTGTTTTCTAATCAGACTAAGAAGATAACAGAAGTTGGGGGTTCAGATTAAAAAAGAAATCATGAATCACCACAGGCCGCTTTGGAATTAGGGAAGTGAGAGGCCCCGCAGTGAGGACAGAGCCTAAAACTGCAGGTGACGGTCCCCTGGGGGCTTGGAAACACTGGGAGAGGAGAAGCTTGGGCCCCCCTGGGCCCTGGCCGCCCCTCCCTGCCTGCTGAAGGTCCCCGTCATGGTTCTCTTGTTCTCCTTTCCCTAAAAGCTAAATGCTGGTGACAACGTGCCTGCCCCTACTCCCGAGAGAGGTGGGCAGACAGGGGACTGACAAGCACTCAGTATCGCCTTCCCCCGGGGGGACGGGGGCGGGGTGGGGGAGTGCAGTGACTCGGTTCCCCTTTCCCCCACTCCGCGTGCCGGCCGCCTTCCTTTCCCCTGTGAGCAGCTCTTCCTCTGAGTGTGCTAACATTAGCTGCTGCCGCTGGAAGGCCGCCCGGACATCTGACCTCGGGGCTGCGTTCCCCCAGCTCTTTCCCGCCCGCCCACGCTCCGGCCAAGGGCCTGTTCTCCCTCCTCCCCGGCCAGGCCCAGCCTCCTCTCTCCGGCAAGCCTCCCAGCCTCTCTCAAGTCTGGAGACCAGCGGGAGCTGGGGTGCACTGCTCCCGGGAGGGCGGGGGGCGGAGGCCGGAGCGAGGCTCCAGGCCGCCTCACTTTGCTCAGCCTCAAGGTATTTCCGGCCACAACAGACACCCGTTTTGGGAGCAGGTCCTTCCTTCCACGCTTGTCAGATTAGGACGCCGAGGCTAAGTGACTTGCCCGGCAGAAGAGTCCAGTGAGTATGTCCGGCCTGGCACCCAGCTGCCTGGGCACCCAGGGTCTTCATCGTCCCGCTCACCCGGAGTCGGCGTTGGGCCCCACGGCCCCAGCCAGGGTCCCTGGCCGGAATCCAGAGGTGCACAGAGCCCGAGGCAGTCCCCTGCCTCTCCCCCCACCCCCGCATCAAGGGCGAGCAGGGACACCAGGGCCCGCCCTGCCGTGGCTAACGCCCGCTCTGTCTCCATCAGCGTCTTCAAGGGCCTCCACCTAAGGGCGCCTCTCCCTCCTCAGCTTCTCTTTCTTCTCGGGCCTGGCTCTGCCTCCTGCTTTCTACTGCCAAGGTCTCACCCTGTTCCCTTCCAGAGGCTGGGGTGCCCCACTTGTACCCCTCAAGTGCGTGAGCGTGGGCCTGTTCTGCGTGGCCCTGTGGTTCCCTGTAGTGCTGCATCAGGAGAAGGAAAAGTGATGTGATTGCTTTAGTCAGTAGTCTACAGAGGAAAGTTATGAAGAAGCATGATTATGGCCAGAGATGAGCTCGGCTGTTTTCTGTCTGAGCTAGTTCCTCATTAAATAATGACCTGAATTGTGTCTTCATTTAAGTCAGGGTTTCTTGCGTTACTTAGTCAGACAGATGGCCCCTGGAGCCTCAATTTGATTTCCAGCTTTTGCCTTGCCTATGGAAGATCTGATTCCCAAACGTTCTCTGGTGATCCAAGGAGTCTCCCAGACACCAGGCTCTGCCCTGGGGGAGGCTCAGGAACAGAGGCTTTGGAGTAGGAGAAATACCCCGGGGAGCCGTGCTTATTGTTCTGTTGCACTGCAGACCCCAGCCAGGGCTTGGGCGTGCACTTGTGTGCGAATGCTGAGTGTCTTGTGAAACCTCAGATGGTGAGAGTTTCCCCTGAGGCCTGTTGACCTCACCACATCGTCCACGTAGTGATTGGCTCATCCTTCCCACTGGAGTGCAGAAGGCTCAAAGGGTCCGGGAGGCTGGCTGCAGAATGGCACAAACCAGTGGGAATAGAGCAGCCCTGGACAACTTGGTGCCCAGTGGGAACCTCGCTGTCGGGCCCAGGGAAAGTGGCCAGCAGTCAGAGTGTGCCTGGGGCCTAACACCCTGGGAAGCTGTTGACTACGTGGTGTTCTGGCCTGCCCACAGCCAGCCCAGCTCACGCACGGGACTCAGAAAGCAAGATGGGGGCCTGATCCCACCTTTTTTTTTTTTTTTTCTTTACCCCAACAGGAGGCAGAAAGCCCCAGGGGGAAGTAGTTAGCTCATGACTATTTCAGGCCTTATGTTTGACCTTAAAATTGCTGCTGTCCTATCAGTCAGCATTTCTCCATAATTATTTTGATGGAATTTGTCTACACACACAGACCAGTGTGAATTGAGCGTCATGAAGAGGATGAAGGAAAAGAAAGAGGAAAAAGCTGCATTTCAGGCGGGGCGGGAGGGTGGGGGGAACTACACTGCTCTATACATAGTTTGGCAGGTTTTCTTATGTCTTTTTAGTTAAGCAGGTTTAACTTATAAATTATGTTTCCTCCTGGCACTAGAAGCCTCTGCCCCAAAATCACTTTGAGCAGTTGCATGATATTCCTTCAAGTAGCTGAGCCACGGCCTACTTCACCATTAGCCTCTTGAAGTCCGGCACGAAATTGGCCAGGGTTCCTCAGTTGTAAGCAGCTGAGACTGTCTCCCACTGATTTACACCAGAAGAGAATTCCCTGGAGCGATTGAGAGAAATATGGGAGGGGAGTTGGTGAATGAAGCCCCAGAAAGGGCAGGGACAGGGTAGCCGGAAGGATGGTGGAGGCGGAGGCTTGTGGCAGGCTCGGGGCCTCCCCGCGGGGTGAGCCAGCCCGCACCCCCTCGGTCCAGGAGTCGGAGCCCTGGAGCAGGAGTGTCTGGTGGGCCACAACCACCCCGTGCCAGGGGGATAGAGGCACAGTCCCACCAAGACACTGTCCGGTGAGGGAGGGGAGGAGTCCCAGTGCAAAACTGGGGTGCTGCTAGCAGAATAAGGGGGTGCACCACCAGGCCGTGCGGTTTCACACGCTCAATGAGGGGAGCGGTCGTGGGGCTTACCCAAGCCAGGGGACACGGAGAAGGTGTTCCTTCGAGTTGTAAGATCTCCGTGCGAGGGATGGCCCGTCCACGTGTGCCCCTGGGTGCAGAGTCAGAGGCCGCGTGAGGAGCCTGGGCGGCCCGGGGGTCGACCCCAACTTTGGTGCTCTCCCCCCTTCTCCGCTGAGTTTTTTTAAAGAAATTCACGTTCTTTTATTTATTTATTTATTTATTTTTATGACTGCATTGAGTCTTCGTTTCTGTGCGAGGGCTTTCTCTAGTTGCGGCAAGTGGGGACCACTCTCCATCGCGGTGCGCAGGCCTCTCACCATCGCGGCCTCTCTTGTTGCGGAGCACAGGCTCCAGACGCGCAGGCTCAGTAACTGTGGCTCACGGGCCCAGTTGCTCCGTGGCATGTGGGATCTTCCCAGACCAGGGCTCGAACCCGTGTCCCCTGCATTGGCAGGCAGATTCTCAATCACTGCGCCACCAGGGAAGCCCTCCGCTGAGTTTTGACTTGGCACAAGCCCAGAGAGTTTGGGAGGCAGCAGATCCTGTCCAGTGAAAATCCTTTTCTGTCGGCCCTGCATTCGCCAGGCGTGTGGCAGCAAGAGCAAGACAAGCTTGGGCTGACAGGTGGGCATAGCAGTCGGTCAGCAGAGAGTCACGTGGCGCCTGCTCTGTGCCGGGAATATCGGAGACAGGACAGCAGCCTCGAGAAGCTTGATTTTGGGGGGAGTGGAGCATGAGCAGAGAAACAGATGAACTCGTGCACACGGGGAAAGCGTTAAACAAGGCCACGTGGAGAAAAGCGCGGGTGGGGAGGGCAGCTTTCGGCCGGGATGGTCGGGGAAGGCCGCCAAGGAGGCCACGTGACAGGAACCAGCCGCAGAGCAAAAACCCTGAGGCGGCAGCGAGCTGGGCCGGTCCCGAGCTGCGTGAGTGAGGCCGGGATGGACGGAGGTTTGGCTCTGGTGGGCTGCGAGGAAGGGGCGCAGCCGGGTTTCAACCCGGTTGCTGTGGGGAGTGGTTGGAGGGTTGTGAGCAGAGCAGCCACGTGGCCTGGTCCCCTGGGTCTGTGTGGAGGATGGAGGACGGGCCGGGGCGCAGGGCGGGGACCAGGTCGGGGGTTCGTTTGGTCCCTCGGTGGAGGGTGGTGGGGCTCGAGCCGGGCGGCGTGGGGCAGGAGAAGCAGTCGTTCCGAGCGTGTGTTCTCCAGCCTGGTGAGCGGGTCTGCGGCAAACGCAGACAGGTCCTCGCTAAGTGAATGAATGAGTGAGTGAGTGAGGGCCGGGGAGCCCTGCGCGCTGGCCCAGTGGCTCCCGTCCGTGGGCACGGACCCCCCCAGCATCTCTGGCGCCCACTCACCGGCCCCCATTCCTGGGAGGGCTCCCAGCTGCCCCTCTGTCTGGAGCACAGCGGCCTGGGGTGGGGGGGGAGGAGGGGCCGGTGAGCAGTGCCCACCTGACCATCAGCAGTCAGTTTGCTTCCCGCTGTGTCTGTAAACCCAGGCCTTCCTCGGTGGCCCCAGTGCAGTGACACGTGGCCCCTGTGTCTCGCGCCCTCCTGCTTGCCCTGGCCCGGTCCTGGTTTGGGTGTCTGTGGGCTCCCAGCCTGGGTGGCTCCCCTCGCCACCAGGCACGGCGGTGGGGTGGGGAGGGATGGGGTCTGTGCTTCCCGGGGGGTGTCTGCTTTGTGCTGGGGCTCCTGCAGCGTCGGGGCCGCCTCCCTCGAACAGCCGGGCCTGTGGCACCAGCCAGGCCCAGCTTCTCTCTCTCCGAACCTTCTCTGGGCCGTGGGGCCTGTCTGGCGTCCGCAGGTGACACTGCCCGGAGGCAGGGCTCTGAGTGTCTGTCACCCGCTCTCCCTTCAGTGACTTTGGTGTGAGCTGGGAGGGAGGCAGAGGCAGCCGTCTCTAACTTTTTCCAGATACTTCCCGGGTGGACTCCAGGAGGGGGACCTATCCTGAACACATAAGGATTGTTTTAAACCCAAGATGGGGGACTGGAGGAGGGCGGCCTTGCCCGCCTTCCCGCCCCCACCCCACCCCCGGCCCGTTAAGTTCCTTCTGGTCCTTTAGAAGCAGCTCTGTTTGCCCCCCGGAAGCCAGCCCTGACCTCCAGCACCCCAGCACCCACGGCCTGGCCCACCTCCCTCCAGTCCCACTCTCTGTAGCTCAGGGGTTTGTGTGACTGTGGCCTCTGTGACGTGTGAGCTTCCTTAGGGCTGAGGCGGGCGTCCTTCACCTCCGTGTTCCAGACTGGTCAGGACGGACCCTTGATAACCTGATGGATGAGCACATTGCTGACCGAGGGCAAAGGTCCCTGACTCGGGCAGCTGAGGACAGGGGTGGGGCAGCTGCTGCCAGACACCGGCTACCCTCTTATCTGGGTGGGCCGGCTGTTCTTGGTCAGCACCCCCTCCTCCTTCCAGGCCTGAAAGAGCCAGGGCCTGGCTTCCTGCCCACTTCTTGGACCGGTAGCCTTGCGCGTCCGTGTCACTTGGGGCTCCTCTCAGCAGCTAGAGCCCTCTGTGACCGCGGACCCCTCTGGAGCTGAGAGCTTCTTTCACCATCGCACACTGAACCCCAGCACAGCCTGCCCGTAACGAATTACCGGTACCTATTTGCTGAATGAGTGGAGGAAGGAAGGAAGGCAGGAATGAGTGAGACCCTTCTTCCTGGGGCCCCGATGGGCACAGATGGTGTCCTCCTCATCAGAGGTCAGAACAGGCCTCTTGACTTGGGCCTCGGCCAGCACAAGGAACCCCTGGAATGTTCCACGCTCGGGTTACTGTGTAGCCATGGAGCAAGTGCCTGGACTTGGGGTTCTTCTAGGCCTCACTGGCTTTTCACCCAATGATCACAGTGTTCGGCTGAGGCTAGGTGTGGGGTTCGAGAGGAGATGCGCGGTGTTTACAGTGGACGGGGACGCCACTGTGGAAATGTGGTGCCGAGCAGCTCAAAAGCCATAGCTATGTGTTGAGACCAGACATAACCTTTGAGTTTCTGTTTCAGTTCGTGAGGATGCCTCGGGGGGCCTCCTGGCTGCACAGCAGCCTGCAGAGCCAGGGCCACGCTCCTGAGCTTTACCCGTTGCTTCTTCACAGAGATGGAAGAGGTGTTCTCCTTGTGTCTCGAAGGGAGGGCTCTGGAGGTGGCCTCTGCCCTTCACTCAAGGTTCTTCCTGTCACCATGGACAGGAAGAGGTCCCCTGTCCTCCTAGCCTGGGCTGTGGGGAGGCCTGCCTCCAGCTCAGCTCGGTGAACTGTTCACATCACAGCTCCTCCTGCACCCTCCTCCGTATCACTCACGTGGAAAAATCCCCTAGTGTCAGAAGTCACGGGGCTCTCTTGTGTGTTTTTAAAGCCCATTAACTTGATGGACTCCATAACTCACCGAAGGCTCCGGACAAAGAGCCCAGACCTAATTATGGGCAGATGTCTCTTTTAATACTTTTTTCTCCTTTCCCTAATCTGACGTTACCCCTTTAATTGTGACTTTAGCAAGGGATCAGTGCAGGGTCATGTGCAAACGTGCTTCTTATGACTTGAAGAGTGATAGCTTTTCTGGTTGTTTTCAGCACACGCCAAAGAAGATGAGTCAAGGACCGACACTTTTCTCTTGTGGAATTATGGGTGAGTAACCAAGGTGGCTGTGGACAGTCAGTCCTTCTCTAGCCCTTCCACGAGGGCCTGAGTCCTCCAGGTGAGACGCTAAAAGCACTTGCGGGACGCAGGCACAAGGAGCAGCCGTGGGGACTCTCTTCTGTGTGTTTGAACTGTTCCGGTCTCAGCGGTGCTGGAGTGGTGCAGGGGCTGCTGCGGCTGACTGAGGGGCCGGGCGCTGGTGTGTGGTTACGAATCTAATCTCCAACAGTGATCCTGAGAGTTTCTGTCTGATTATTAAAGTAATCACGTTCATTTTATTTTAATTCAGAAAATGCACCATAGTGTAACGTATAAAATAAAAATCTCTCACAGCCCCAATACACAGTTATAACTACTGTTAATATTTTGGTGTAGTTTATGTCCATTGCATTTTTTACATAGCCAAGTCCATGACGAACATACGATTGTACAAAATTATTTACAAAATTTTTTTTTCGCTTTTTTCGCTTAGTAATAATTACCATCGTTTCCCCGCAGCGCTAAAATTGCCCATTCCACGCATTTTAATGAGGCTATGGTATTGCATTGTGTGGATGATTCAAAATGTATTTAACGATGTAACTGTTTCTTGGTTGTTGGGTAGAAGGACTGTTCTGTTTTCTGTTTAACAGTGACTTCAGTGTCTGACTCTTGCTCTGCCTTTTGGATTATTCCTTAGGATCGTTCCCAGGTATGGAATAGAGAGGCTGGAGAGGGGAACATTTTCATTTTTAAGGCTCTTGCTTCATATTTCTGACATGCTTTCCAGAAAGGTTGCCTCGGTACCCTGTTCCCATGCGAGTGTTAATTACCGTTTTTATAAGGGGGCCAAAAAGATGACTGTATTGACTGTATTGATTTCTCTCTGCTCCGGATGATCGGGCAGTTTCTCCTTGCGCGCTCTCCCGTGGACTCCTGCCCCCTGCAGAGACACCTCGCCACATGAGTTTCTGTAAACCAGGCTTCCACGATGGGTCCTCTCTTTCGGGTTTCAAGTTTGTCTCCGCAGGACTATGTAAAGTCTCCGTTGCCTTTTGTCTCGGCCCTTTGCCTCTGGGCACGGCGTTTTCTTCTTTAGACTCAGTTCCCTTAGGTGGGTGATGGGCGTGGTGCTGGGGGTGGTGCTGGGGGTGTCACAGTGAGCATGGTGCTGTGCCACGCGCCTCACATGCAGGACCTCCTGGACTCCGCAGCTGCTTCGGGGGGCGGGCAGGGGCGCCCACTCACATCTGGGGAAACTGAGGCCTCATGAGGTGGGTAGAGTTGGACCCGGAGCGGGTGAGGATTGTTTTCTTCTCACTCACAAGCCACAGCTCTGTGGGAGAGCCCCGAGCGGCCCTCTTGGTGCTGCCGCCCAGAGGAAGTGGAAACAGGGAGCTCACCTGGCCTTGGTTTACCCGTGTGACAGAGATACTTCTGAGGCCTGTCCCCACATGGGGCTTGACTGAACACCTCGGTGGTGGTTAATGGCTTTCGACAAACCCTCAGCGACCCATCCACGTGGCCCAGAAGCCTGCCTCATTGCCTGCTTCCTGGGTCAGACTCACAGTTGAGCTGTGGCTGGGCTGCCTTCCTCTGTCATGTCCAGGAAGGAGAGAGGGGCTCCTGGGCACGCCAACCCCTCAGCCCAGCCAGGACATCAGCTCTGAATTGGGCCAGACTAGTGACCTGGACTGTGGAGATGTTGGTCTTTATTTCAAGGCCGTGTCGTGCATCGGGCTTCCTTGGCCTTTGCTCCAAGTGCATCATGATAAGTTGGAGCTCCTGTGGGTTCGTGATGGTGGTGTTGGCACTCACATAGTCACTGTGAACTGTTTACCTTTTCTAAGCCTCAGTTTCCTCATCTGTAAAATGGCTGTTAGGACAGCACTTGCCTCGTAGGCGCTCCTTGAGCACTCTGAGACGTTCGTAAGGAGGTTGGCACAGCGTGAGCTCCATACACAGTAGGTGGAGAAGAGGGCTGAGGCCTAAAGTGAGAATCCTGCTCCTGCAGGGGGCCTGCATGCCCAAAGGGACCACCTTGGCCTCCTTGGGGAGGGGGTGTGAGTGAGAGTCGCCCTTGCGGGGGAAGATGCTCAGGCCCAGGGACCAAGGCAGAGGCGTGTGGGGAGAGGCCTTTTCCCAGATTCCCAGCAGAGTTGGTCTGAGCCCGCAGAGCCCAGAGGCCTGCTTTTCGCTGGGGGCGGTGGGGGGGGGGGGCCTCTCTCTGGCCCGGGCTCTCCAGGACGGCCTGTGCTGCTGCCCCGTCCAGGCTCTGGTTTGCCGGGTGGCTCTTCAGGAGGGGCGCTGCAGTGCTCCCCTCGCCCTCGGGCTCTTCCCTTCCGTGGGGTCTGTCCCCCTCCTGCTCTGCCGGCTGGCACTAGGGCACCGCCAGGCAGTGGAGGGGCAGTGGGGCAGCCACTCTGGGGGGTCTGCGCAGTTACCCCCACCCTCTCCTCGGTTTCTCTCTCTCCCACGTGCTCATCTTTCTGTTCTCAGCCCCTTCTTGGTTTGGGAGACCCTGACCCACCTGACAGCACGCACTACCAGGGCTTTTAGAAAAGTCCACCACAGTTCGTTTCAGTGGCTTGTTCTGGTAGGTATTTATTGAATACCTCCTCTGTGTCAGGCGCTTGGGGCGGGGATAGAGCGAATCAGCCCCTGCCCTCGAGCGGGTTTCTATCTGGCGGAGGAGGAAGGCCAGGGAGCAGTGGATTCCTGTGGATTAGGCCGACTTCCCCGATAGGCGCCTGAAGCGGGCCCTCGGCGCTGTAGGCGTGTAGCGCATCTTCCTGAGCCTCACTTTCCTCATCCTGCACGTGGCAGGTGTTTGTGGGATTTAAAGAGACAGTGGCACCCAGGAGGTGCCGGCTTAGCCCCTCCCACCTCCATCCCTTTCCTGCACTTGCTGAGGTGGGAATGTCAGCGGTCCAAGGCCTTCCAGGCTGTGTGCTCGTGGAGACTCCGGTGGCTGCTCCAGCCCAGTGAACCCGGGGCTCAAGGTGTGGCCTCGCCCTGTGACCTGAGTAGCAGTGAGACTTCATCTTAGCTGTGCCTGCTCTTCCGTAGCAGGGAAGAGGACACCCAGTGGGTCCAGCCAGACTTTTCCATAGGGTTTTGGGCCCTTCCTGGGATGGACAATGCTCAGCAAAGATAACACATCATAGCTCTGGGGCTTCCCTGGTGGCGCAGTGGTTAAGGATCCGCCGGCCAATGCAGGGGACACGGGTTCGAGCCCTGGTCGGGGAAGATCTCACACGCCACGGAGCAATTAAGCCCATGCCCCACAACTACTGAGCCTGCTTTCTAGAGCCTGTGAGCCGCAACTACTGAGTCCACGTGCCACAACTACCGAAACCTGTGCACTCAAGGGCCCACGTGCGGCAACTGCTGAGCCCATGAGCCACAACTACTGAGCCTGTGCGCCTAGAGCCCATGCTCTGCAACAAGAGAAGCCACTGCAATGAGAAGCCCGCGTACCGCAAAGAAGAGTAGCCCCTGCTTGCTGTAACTAGAGAAAGCCTGAGAACAGCAATGAAGACCCAATGCAGCCCAAAAAAAAAAAAAAAAACACATAGTATTATAATCACCAAAACCCCCTGCCTGTCTCCTGAAGAAAAAGGACTCACGTTCTGGCCCTGATCAGTGGAATTCTCCTGTGAGAGCTGGGGACAGCTTGGCCCTGTGACTCGGGGCATTTCCCTCCTAAGCCCCCATGCAAGGGTCCTAGCTGGACACCAGGATGAGTTAGAGTTTCATAAATGTTCTTAAGGAAAACCAGGCAAGTGTATTCGGGTAGGGAGTGCCTGTTTGCTTCCTCTTAAAAAGCCACCCTTGCAAGTAGCTCAGCCTCCTCTGCACCCACTGAGATAAAATGCTTTACTAATATAATAGGCGCTCACAACAATGTTTTGTTTTGAAGTACTTCATGCTCAGTTACTGTGAGCTGGATTACAGGCCCCTCCCCACACTTGTCTCTCCCCCCCGCCCCGTGCCCCAAGTTTGGGGACTTGATACAAAGAAGTGATTTTGTTCTTTTCCAAAGTGGTGCTCTGGGGGGGGACAAAGGCAGTGTGAAGTGTGGATGAGAGAAGCAGGGCAAGAGTGGAGCCAGGCCACTGGCCGGCCGGGGCTGGGTGCCCATCATCAGGCTGCCCGCCCAGCCTGGTTACCGCAGGGCCCCTTCTAGCAGAGACGGTGCTGTGCCTCTTGGTTTCTTTTCTCACCTCCCAGACCGTCCCCAGCGCACCTGTGCTGAACTGGAATTTCCTCTGCAACCAGCTTCTCTGGGGAAGAGCCATGTCTGCCCGGTTATTGCGTTCTTGACACAGGAAACCTTGGTCAGGTGGCAGTCTCATGGGTGTGGCCCGCCCACCGGTTAGCTGGCCTGAGAGGCGAGCCAACCCCCATTCCTGGCCGTGATTTCTAGTGGGTGTGGACAGGGGCCTGGCTGCTCCCGAGAGACCTTTCTGTGCTGGGGAAGGCGGGGGCTGCCTGGGCAGCCTCAGCGCGCGGCTCCCTCCCTCGGGCTCCTCCAGCGTTTGCCGTGGGAGATGCTTCTTCACGCTAACCCAGGGTCACACGTGTACTAGTTGAATCTCTTTTGGTGAAACAGGGCAAGTGGGGGGGTGAGAGGGGCCTCCACTCACCACCCTCGCCTTGGCTAATTGCACCCCTTGAATTGAGTTCCATGTTGCAGGGACACTGGACACTACACACTCCATTTTCCTCCGCGCTCAGGCCAGGAGAAGACCGGAAATCAAATAACGTGAGAAAGTGCATGCGACACCAATTATCTGAAAGGCCACTGGGAAAAGTTGTGTAAATACAAGTCAGTGGACAGAAAACAAAACAATTCAGATGCTAAAAAAAAAAAAAAGAAAATTGGGCGGAAACCCATAATTACTTTAGGAGTTATGGTAATAAATTATTTATTAATGTAAATTACTCCACAGGCAAAGAACATAGAGGAAACTTGAGCAGAAGGGTCATACATTATGTATAAAAAGGAATTATTGTAAAAATATGATAGCAGCCCTGCTTGTGCCACTCTGGTTCAGGTTTGTCAGCATTTTAATTATAAGCCTTTATTTTCTGTGTTTAATTACTTGGCTGTTAAAGTCTACTCTGTGCATAAAAGGGTTTCTCCCAGGGGCACCCTCTGTACTAATTTCTACGGGTGAATCATTTGGCTGTGTTGAGCTGTGCAGGTTGAAAAGATATCACTTTGAGATTTGGTAGCTTTTGGTCTTTTCACTCCACCGCTGTTTGTCACTGAAAGTGGGATGTGATTGCACCGTGCAGGAAAAAGCCAGCATTCAGAGGCTGAGCATTTTAGGTTTCCGAGAACAAACACACACATGACTGAAACAAAGTGAACAACAGTGATAACACAGCCAGAATTTCTGGTCTCTGCGGCTTTTTCCGTCCCTCAGACATGGCCATGCTGCATCTCATCACTGGACCAGGGTCTCCTATAAGAAACTGATTATTAACCAAAATAGGCTAGTATATCCATAACCAAAAGTGCACATGCATGATTTTTTTTTGGCTGTGTTAGGTCTTCGTTGCTGCGCGTGGGCTTTCTCTAGTTGCGGAGAGCGGGGGCTACTCTTTGTTGCGGTGCGCGGGCTTCTCATGGCGGTGGCTTCTCTTGTTGTGGAGCACGGGCTCTAGGCTTGCGGGCTTCCGTAGCTGTGGCTCACGCGGGCTCTAGAGCGCAGGCTCAGTAGTCGTGGCGCACGGGCTTAGTTGCTCCACGGCATGTGGGATCTTCCCGGACCAGGGCTTGAACCCGTGTCCCCTGCATTGGCAGGCGGATTCTTAACCACTGCGCCACCAGGGAAGCCCCTATGCCTGATTTTTAAAAACTTACTTTTAGTGACTATTTTTATTTATTGTGGTCATAGGTGTGATCTTCCCATCTCTAAAATAGTGTAAGGTTTGTCCATACAGAGTGCTTTCAGTTTTTCCTTGCACCATTTATTGGTTTCAGACAGTGTTTCTGGAATAATGTACAGAATGGAAGTAGGTGCAAAGTGTAGTTAGCACATGATGGCTGTTTACAGTGACAAGGGAGCCTCCCAGGCTGCCTTCTCACCCGTGCTGGTCTGACATGGGCTGGAGAGGGGCCCCAGAGTTGCCAGAGGACAGGGGCTGGCAGCTGCCGGACTGGCCTTGGGCACCCCCAGTGTGGTGCATCGCCAGGTGGCCTTCCACGTGCAGAAATGGTCGTTAGGAGGCAGCCTGACCCAACTGCAAGAGCACGGCCTTGGGATCGCAGGCCGCTGTTTGCTAGCTGTGTGTCCGTAGGTGAGACGTGATGCTGTCTTGAAGTTCAGTTTCCCCACCAGTCACACGGGGAGTGCTGTGATACCCCACAAGATGAGTACTGTGCTTGGGATATGTGCTCACGCTTTTTCCCAACTTCAGCAAGGATCCCAATGGGGTGTTAGTTAATTAACAGTTAATGTGGATTTATTGACAGTTTCCTGAAAAGCTCTCCCAGCTGTCAGTTTTCTGGTCTGTATGATGGCACCCAGCTTTGCTGCACACATTGGTTTAGAGATGAATCGCAGGCAGCTGCCCATTTCCCATGCTCTGTGCATACCCACAGCCCGGGTGGGAATCTGACGGAGATGGATGAAACCAGCCTTTCTGTCTCTTCAGAGTTTTTGTTGCCACTAGCTTTTCCCAGCGCATTTCTGGAGGTCGGGGATGGAGCAGGAGGTCCATTCAGAGCTGAAAGGGGCCGTCACAGGACCCTAGTCCACACTTCCTCCTACAGATTGGGAGGCTGAGGCCCACGCTCCCAATGGCCAGTCTGGAGGGTTTTATTTACACCTCTGTACTGTCTGGGGATCCCACTGGGCCTCTTTTTGTGAGAGCAAAGACTTCCCAGAAGCAGTGGCAGCTGCCATGCGCCACCCCAACCTGGCTGGTGACGGCAGGGCCCCAGTAACCACTCCGAACCCACCAGCCTCTCGGGCATCTCCCAGCGCCCCTTGAGCCAGCCTTCCACTTGGTGGGACCAGTGGAGCGTTAGTTGTCTCCAGCCATCCTTGTCCCTTGTCCTCAGGCCTTGGCTGAGGAGCTTGGCATCCTGCGTTGTTGTCCCTGAGCCCAAAACGCCGCTGACATTTTATGATTTATTGCAGGTGAGGGGGCACAACCAGAGGCTGAAGCTTGGGTGGGCAGAGCCCAGGAACCTTTTCTTTCTGACACAGCTCTGAATTGAGTCTCCATTCTGGTGATACAGGGAAAGAGGCACTCCCGTGGGCCAGGGCCTCTAAAAGTTCATTTAAAAGTAGTTGACGCCATTGAGGGATAGCTCATGTCGTTGCCCTGTATGTTTTTCCACCTGTGTTCTTTTCATAAGACCGGTTTAATAAAGCTGGTTTCAGAGAGACACCTCAATTCTCTTGAGTTTCCCCTTGAAAGGGTTGGTGAGCTTCTACCCCCAAATCAAGCATAGAGTCCTTGCAGCCCTGAGGCCAAGTTAGCACAGCCCAACCCACAGGGCAGGGCAGGGCAGGGCAGGAGACTGATGTCAGCACAATAGGCAGGTGTGAAATCCAGGAATGAGTCAGCCGGCCTTGATCTGACTGAGGCCTGCTGCCCCAGCCTGGGCGGCAAGAACCTTCTGTACCTCGGGTCTGTGCTTCAGGTGTTTAACCTTTTCTAGAAACCACATTCTGCTGTGGTTATGTCACCATAAGGCAGCCTCTAAACACAGGATAAAGATATCCAAGGCTGTAAATATCCTCTGTCTTCTGAACGTAAGAAGGCTTGCAGTCCACTCAGAACCTGGGCCCCTGGGAATCTCCCTTCAAGTTTAAGGGCAGAAATGGAAACAAGAACATTTGAGGTCAGATGCTATTTGTGTTCCTCTGGGTGTTTTCTTTCTCTGAGCTCTGGATCTGCGCACCCAGCAGCCTTCTGCCCTCCTTCGTCAGGGGGTGGCTTCAGGACCAAAGCCTGTGATGCGGCTGGGGGGTCTGAGCTCCTGCCCCCACGTGTGTGCCCGTCGGCTTCTGTGCCTCGGGGAGTGTCAGGCTCGGTCGTGGCGCCTCGGCTTGGACAGGCACCGTGGAGGCCACCTAGTCAGGCCATCTGCGAGAGAGCTAGATGCTTACGTGGCTCGTGTGTTTTGCGTAGTTTGCCCCACATCCGTGGGAAGAGTGCCGTGTGCGCTGGTGCCGCTCCTGTGTGTGACCTCAGCCTTGTGAAGGCAGGCTCGGCAGGGCAGTGGAGGAGCTTTAGCTGCTCCTGAGGGTTGAAGTCAGGGGGGCTTGCCGAGAGCCTGAGTGGCCCTGTGTCCCGGGGCTGTGCCCCGTCTGCTGGAGGCGTGGTGCTGGGAACCTCCCTGAGAAGCTCTAGGCCACGGTGTGTCTCGGCGGGAGGGGGGCTCACGCTATCCCCTTCACGTGAATGGTGGGCCTCTCGGGCCTTTCCCACCGGCCCTCCATCCAGAACATGCCCTGCAGCTCGGGGTCCCCACCCCCTCCTGTGAGAAGGGACCTTGAGGAACTTGAAGGGCGGAGTCCTCCTTCTCCGTAATTCTACTTTCTGTTGTTGGCCCCAAACAAAACAAACACCAGAACGCCAGTGTTCAATGACGTTCTAAGTCCAGATTTTTAGAGACTGGGATGGTCAACCCTGCAGAAGCTTCCTGGTGTGTCTGGGTGGTCTGACTGGACTGCCGCAGAGGTGTTTGAGAACCCAGGCCCCTGTGTAGCCTGCAGTCCAGAGCAGCGGTTCTCAACAACTTCGTGTTAAAATAACCTGGGGAGTTTATTAAAATGCAGGCTTCTACCCCTAGAGATTCTGTGTATCAGAATCTGGGCCTGGGAATCTGCATTTTAACAACCCAGGGGATGCCCCTGCAGGTGGTCCTGAAACCACACTTTGAGACATCCTCGTGCAGAGCGTCCAGGTTCCCGTTCCAACCAGACCCCACAGAGATGGGTCCCTGGTTGCAGAAGGGCCGAGGCTCAGCCGTCCGAGCCTTCTGCAGTGTGGTCACAGTCACGGCTGCCGTCTCGAGAGCCTGTTCCGTCCTCGCAGGCCCTGTGCGAGGCAACTGTTTAGTTCTCAGAACAGCTCTGCAGGGTGGTCATCACCAGTCCCCTCGTTTTATAGATGAAGAAACGGAGGCTCTGAGAGATTAAGTCACTTGCAGAGCTGAGGCTCGAACCCAAGTCCACACCCTTCCCACCACACCAAGTGAGCCCTGCTCAGTGGAATCCCCACGTCCATGGCCATTGTCACTTCTGGAAGAGTTATAGTTGTTTGTGCAGAAGTGGTATTGAATGGAGGGGCGGGGGTGTCCGGTATCCTCTCCTTGGAGCCGAACCGAGGCCTTTTGTACACCGTGACGTTGGGCCTAACGCTCAGGGCGGTTTGCCATGAAAAATTAGCTTCTATTCCTGTTTCTTTTGTCTGGTGACCTGACCCAACAAATCGCCTTCTGTTCCCTGAGCGAAGGGGGAAAACACAAGGGCTAAACATAGCCTCGATTGTTTTTACTTTTCTTATATTGTACTTCGTGAAGCGATAAAGATAGAAACAATTAAAATATTATCTGCTCCGCAGACAGAACAAGTGGCCACCTGGCTGGTGTTGACACACAGTAGCAGTGCTCAGTATCGGGCAGTGCTTCGTGTTTTCAAAGTATCTTAGCTATTGCGGTGCCAGCCAGTGTCCTGGCTAGTTCATACACAACCATCCCTGGCTGTGGTGGGGTGGGGAGTTCAAGGCACAGCCCAGGTTGGACCTGCCTGGCCAAGGAACGGTTACCTGTGCCAGGGACAGAGGATAAGCGAGACCAAGTGAACACCCATGGTCTGCTCTGTAGTTTTTATCTGCACTTCGTCATACCCTCCTTCTTCCACCCACCACTGGCTGAGGTCTGCTGTGTGCCAAGCTGTGTGCTGGGCACGGGAGGGTCATGCTGGGACTCTGCTCCAGAACTTCTAGCTCAATAGATGACATAGACACGTGAACAGATCATTAAAGTTCAGTTAACATGAGCCATGTGATTGAAAGTCTAGGCAAAGAGCTGCAGGTGCCCAAGGGCTTGTATGGGAGGGTGTATCTGCAGAGGAGGTGATGTTTGAGTTGGCTCTGAAATGGGAAGTAAGAGACTGGTGCAGGTCTCTGCAAAGGTGTGAAGGCATGGAAGAGCTCACGTGGGAGGGGAAGCTGCAGGTCCACGACGGCGGTCGCGCTGTACCCGCATTTAACCGGTGGATTGAATTGAGAACTGACTCTTTTACTCCTCCCTACAACAAAGACATCTATGTATTAAGGTCAATAGAGGCTTACTCTTCAAAACAGAGACAGGTAGTTCCTGTAGGCAGGTAGGAGCACGCGAGAGTTAGCCATCCAACCCCAGTTCCCACTGGGGATTTGATAGTTAAACCGCAAAACAAGTCGAATGCACACCGCTCTGCACAGAGATGCCACCTGTGCTCCTTCCTGCAATCGATTTATTAAACTTTAGTTTTATGTACTCTTCAGGGCT
The DNA here is from genome assembly GCF_028021215.1 of Eschrichtius robustus. NCBI lineage: Eukaryota > Metazoa > Chordata > Mammalia > Artiodactyla > Eschrichtiidae > Eschrichtius > Eschrichtius robustus. The sequence continues at coordinate 132,162,585 of NC_090830.1, read as the reverse complement.
TTGTACACAAAACCAGGAGGAGTGGGCTTTATGGGCTGTTTCAGGGGTTTTCAAGGATGATCTTGGCTCTCCCTGACTCTTGTCTGACTTCTGCTGTCACAGGAAGTCCGGCGTGCCTGGAGCACAGGGCCTACTGGGGAGACCACGAGTAGACGGGGCCCACGACATGTGCGGGCCTCAGAAAGTTCTCTGGGGGCAGAAAGGAAATGGGACTGGAGTAGGGAGGCCCGAGCTAGGAAGCACCAAGATTACAAGGTAGCCACTGGAGAGACAGGATGTTCATGCTTAACTGGCTTCCACTTGCCCTTTGTCTCACTATCTCCCTAGAGATGGGGAAAATTCCAGGGCAGTGAAAGAAAAATGGAACAGAAAGTGGTATCTTCTGAGGATAGGACCAATCGCTTTTAATTTCCCAGGTTTCCCAAGGCCTGGGACAGAGACCGTCTCTAGTGGGCTCTAGGCTCCTTAAGTTGGGGCCACTGTGGTGCCATCTTGGGGTCCTCACTGCCCTCGGCTGGGTCCTTGGTTCCTTCCTCATCGACCACATTTGTGGCCCATGTGGCACCTCAATGCCTTGTCCCAGAAGGGGAGTCGGTGGCGAGCATTGTTTGATGGGAACTTCCTAAAAGACCAAAGCAGCAAACCCAGAGGAGGATGGGGTCATAGGCCCTGGTCCTCCACATATTTGTCCTTATAGAAAACGTAGAAGCTCCAGGGAAACAAAAATGAGAAAAATCAACTAGCTCTCTGCCAATCAACCATGAACATTTTCGTTTATTTCCTTTTTATCTTCCCATATAACATATGTATTTCACTAAATAGGAATCACGCTGTCTATACAGTTTTGTATCCTGTTTCTTTATGCTTAGTATTGCATCATTAGCATTTCTCCACATCGTTAATATTCTTTGAAACTGCTTTTTTCATGCTCCATGGTATTCCTTGGTACTTTATTTAACCAGCCCCCTACTGTAGGACGTTTTAGTTGTGTTTACCATTTTGCCATCACTCATATCATTTTGAAGAACATCATCATACATAAATCTCCACTTGTTTCTGAGGATAACTTTTCTTCTTCTAAATCAGAGATTGTCTTGACTCAGTCAAGGTTAGTTTGTATTTTTAAACATTTTGCTCTAGTATTAGTTTACTGAACTTACAACTGCTGACAGATGTCAAATTGAAACTCTTTTAAAAGAATGGTGAGGGACTTCCCTGGCGGTCCAGTGCGTAAGATTCTGCGCTTCCACTGCAGGGGGCGCGGGTTCGATCCCTGCTTGGGGAACTAAGATCCCACGTGCTGCACGGTGTGGCCAAAAAAAAAAGAATGGTGAATATTTGAGGAGTGGTAGGTAGTGAGGACCTATTTTGAACAACATAAATGCTATTTGCAAAAAGATAATTTTTAGTAATGATTTGTCAGTTTTTAGTAATGATTTGTCAGTTTTTAGTAATGATTAAGTTACAGGAACACGTATCGAGACTTGCCGTGTGTCAGGGCCCGGGCAGATTTCAGGGATGAGTTGAACTGGATGTTTAGCGTCAGTCCTGCTTTGTTCCCAGCTGGCCTAACTTGGCAGATCTCTCTCCTGCCTCTCCAGCTTCTAAGGCCCTCCTGTGGGAACAGCCTCTGGACGATTCCCGCCATGTCCCCTGTCCAGGGTCCCAGCGCCTCAGGCTCTGCGTCTCATGGGTGCACAGGGTGCCCTGGAGGAGGCAGCATCACGTTTAGCCCTGATCTGGCTTTTCCTTTGGCTCGTGAAGCTCCTTTTGGGCCTCACTGGTCATTCCCTTTGAACCTGTCCAGTAGTTGCTGCTTGTGGCACTCAGCATGGAGTGAGTTCCTTAGGTGTGTCTCTCGGGGCCCTTTGAGAAATGGCCACTGGTAGAGAAGATGGTCCTACAGTCCTTGCTGCCTGGAGCAAGGACGTCACAATTTTCTGAGTGATGGCTCATCTTGAACGACTAGTAAACTCCTTGAGGGCAGGGCCAAGGTCAGACTGCCTTGTGGTTCCCTCAGTGCTGCAGTGTAGCGAAAAGAGCAGAGGGCTTTGGGTTGGGTCAGCCTGGGTCTGCATCTCGTCACTTGTTAGGTATGTGGCTTGGGGCCACTTACTCAACCCCCCCAAGCCTGGGTCTCCCCATCTGGGCAGCAGTGGTAGCCGTGCAGGGCACTGTGCGGGGTTACACCACCCACGGTGGATGTGCAGTAACTGATTGCAGTGCTGAGAATCAGTGTGTGTGAAATAGCTACTGACTGTTGTTTCAGATTTTACTTCTCTCCTTCTACTGACTGACTCAGCCATACTTTTCTCCATATTCACATTTGCACAGTTTATAAATATGTGTAGATTAGAAAAACAGAGAAACGTGGTAGCATGTTGACCCCTGGCAGCACAGCGTATTTCTTAACTTTGCTTTTGTATTGTGAACTTGAATACAAGAACTGTGTCAAGTTTGTTCTCCTAAAATTCTCAGCACAGTGCCTGATTCCATAGTAGAAAACTAACAAGCAGTTCTTGAATATTTCTCTAAAGTAAGGGTTCAAGTGCAAAAGTCCGCATTTCCTAGCAGGGTTAGCTTGTTTATCCATGCATTCAAGGAGAGACTCGAATGTGTAAGTTGAAATTGTACCCTTACGTCTCTGCAGCCCAAGACTGACTTCTATAGACTTTAGCCACTTTGTCCTCGATTTCAGCCAGAGAGCAAGTGAACACAAGGGAAGTCCTCAGTGATTGGCAGCTAATGTTGTTGGTTGTGGAACATTTTGGTGGCGGGGATGTAAATCCATGAAATGTCCAGTTTCCATTGTCAGCAAGTATTTTAAGGATGGAATTCAGATGCACTAACCTGGCAGCGCCTCCAGCCCCTCTGAAGTTCTGACAGACTCATCTTTGGCTGTGGTCTTCCCGCCAGGGCGTCGAGTCCCAGCCCCAGAGCAGCAGAGCCCTAAGACGGGACGTGACAGACACGTTGCCCCCACTCTGCTGCCGGCCAGGGCAGGGGTGAGGCAAGTCAGTTTCCCTTCTAGAAAATGAGGAGCCTTTGGGGTGAACAGTAGTGCTTTGGACTTTCCTGGGAGGCAGTACGGTATGTTGGAGAGGAAACCATCTCAGGCGTCCTGGGGGCTGCCTGGATCCTAGACCTTGCTCTGCTTCTAGCTCAGCACCGTGGGACTCCTGTCCCCTCTCTGAGCCTCAGTTTCTCACCTGTAAAGCGAGGTTGGACTGCATGGCTTTTAAGGGCCTTTCTGGCTCTAACATCCTGTTTAAGACGGGTTCTTGGTGAGGAGGTAGAGGGCTGGCACGAAGGCCTTCTCAAATTCTGTTTCTCTTTGTTGTTTGTGAACCAGAAAATGACAGATGGCGAGACCTGGACAGGAAGTGCCCTCTTCAGATCGACCAGCCGAGCGCCAGCATCTGGGAGTGCCTGCCCGACAAGTGTCAGGACAGCGCTCTGTGGCACCGGGAGGCCGCGACTGCCTGCGCGGTCACCAACCTGATCAAAGACCTCAGCCTCAGTGACCACAACGGGAACCCCTCAGCGCCCCCCAGCAAGCGCCAGTGCCGGTCGCTGTCCTTCTCTGACGAGATGTCCAGCTGCCGAACGTCGTGGAGGCCCCTGGGGTCCAAAGTCTGGACTCCTGTTGAGAAGAGGCGCTGTTACAGCGGGGGCAGCGTCCAGCGCTACTCCAACGGCTTCAGCACCATGCAGAGGAGCTCCAGCTTCAGCCTCCCGTCCCGCGCCAACGTGCTCTCCTCGCCCTACGACCAGGCGGGACTTCACCCCCGATTTGGCGGTCAGCCCTGCCAGGGGGCGCCGGGCTCGGCCACCTGCAGACAGGCAGGCGACATCTGGGGCCCCGACCCGAGCCCCGTGGGCGGGGCCCGACTGGACATGCAGCGGTCCCTCTCCTGCTCGCACGAGCAGTTCTCCTTTGCGGAGTACTGTCCCCCCTCAGCCAGCAGCACCCCTGCCTCGACGCCGGAGCTGGCCAGACGCTCCAGTGGGCTCTCCCGCAGCCGCTCCCAGCCGTGTGTCCTTAACGACAAGAAGGTCGGCGTCAAGCGGCGTCGTCCCGAGGAGGCGCAGGAGCAGAGGCCCTCCCTGGACCTGGCCAAGATGGCACAGGTAAGAGCCCCAGAAGGCGCTGCAGAAGCAACCAGGTGCTTACCGGAGCCGCCACGGCTCCTGGCCCATCCCGGGCAACTGCAGGGTGCCAGTGTCGGAAATGCCCAGGAAGTGGGTTTATTTCCTCGTTTTTAAAATTCTATACAGTGAAAGATGAAATCAAGCCCCCCTTTTTTTTTGTTTTTTTTAAAACATCTATTTCTTTCCATTTAGAATCAGAAATGCTCTTTCCCTCTGCACACGTGCTAGCGGTACAGGAGCAGACAGATGATGAGAGGCAGGGTGTCGGGCAGTCCAGCATCACCAGACACCGGTGGTCCCCCTCCTGGCACTTTCTGGAGCTTCTCCCAGGAGCCCATCCCTGCAGCCGCCGTAGGAACTGCTGGCACAGGCCGGGATTCAGTGTCACTTGGATCATGCTGATCCTGAGATCAGGGCTGTGGGTGATAGTTTTAAAGAACAAGAAATGGGGGGAGGCACTTATTCTTTTGATTAAACTGCCAACAGTGTGAGACCATCAAGAAATTGTGGTCACTCTGCTCTGTGCCACCTGTGTAATCATCCTTGCTGTTCACTGTAGGCGAGGCCTCTGGCCACACACCCCTGTCACTTGTGCTTTATCCTCCGAGTCTCAGAGCCCTGCCTCGTGCTAACACTGATCTTGGGTATGGGTTTGAATGAGATGAACTTGGAGTTAATACACCATTATCAGGACAGTCTCCAAGCCTGAGCGCTGCCTGCGTTTGGTTCTCACTGCGGGGTCCCAAGGATCAGAGCGTGACAGTGAGGCCCAGGGAGCAGGGCTGGTCCTTGTGGCCACCTGCCCACTCGAGGACAGATGGGTGTGGGGGGTAGAACGTGGCGCTCTAGGTTCTGTGTTCAGGGGTTCCTCAGGTGCTCAGAGCCACGGTTTGAGCATTATCTTTTCTAGTCTTGTTATGTGAGCACCTGTCACGGCTGGGCTTGAGGGAGTGGGGACTAGCTTGGCGGTGAGAGGTTGGCCTCGCTCGTGAGCCTATGGCCACGTCTGTGCAGGCAGGCTTGTCGTGTCCACCCCTTCCCAGGCGGGCATCACTGCCTTCCTTCAGTGGCCAGTGCTGCTTTTTCAGCCGGGCCTCCTTTCATTTCAGAATGAAAATACAGCTTCTGTTTATGGCGTTTCCTTCTCCTCTAGTTCTCCCTCCAAGCCTAGAGGTCCCCCCAAAAGAAGAGGTGCAGGTATCTCTGGTCTAGACCACCCACCTGACCCCTGAGTCCAGCCTTTCTGGCCACCTTTGTCCAAGAGCCCAGGCCCTGCCCTCATGGTCAGTTTCCCTTCCTCCCAGCGCCTCTCCAGGGGTGTCCAAGCTAGACAACGATCGAACACATTCATTCAAGTTGGACAGGCAGGTGGAATTTTCCTTCCTGGAGAAATGTAAATAGGTAAAAAGGCTGGAAAGGTAACAGATTTGGGTGACTGCTGAAGGAAACCCAGAGCCCTGAGTTGTGGGTACGATAAATGGCTTCAGTTAAATTTTTAATGCTGAGCTTATTTTATTAGCTAATAAGCTAGATAGGTCATAAAAACAACGTACAGGTGTAATTGTATTTTACTAGCCACAGGTTGGAATAACACCACTGGCATCACTGGAGACATTTCCCGTCCTCACTTGGGTAGAAACCATTTAAAGATATTTTGCCCGGTGGGACTGTGCCCAGATGTATGGACTGCTTCCCTGGCTCCAGGCCGCCCTCCAAGGTCCTCAGGAGTCTGCCCTCATTCTGCCTGTCTTTCCCCAGCCAAGGCCTGGAGAGGGCAGGGTCCCGGGAAAGCAGAGAAGGGGCCCCTGGGAAGCGTGTGGGCCAAGGGGCTGCGGCCAGAGCCCTGGGGATAGATGGGCCCTGAGCCGCCCCCCATCAAGCCTCTAGACCCAGCCAGCCCTCTTCCCCTGGGGCGCCGCCTGCTTCGGCTCCCCCAACCGGGTGATTCATGGCCTCAGGAGGTGGGCCTTCCTCCTCCGGGAGCCTTGAAAGCCAGGCCCAGGGCCACCTCTATGCATTTGAAGAGCCCTGGATGCAGCCTGGAGCATGTGGGGCCCTGCAGCCGGCACCCTGTGAGTGGTGGTGTTGCTGGGGGAAGGAGGCGGGGACCTGCTCGCAGCCAGACAGCGGTTGGTGCAGGACTTGCTGCCCCCAGACCCTGGCCTCCGCGTGCTCTTACCCGCATCTGTCGCTGCCGGGAAGCGAGCGGGTCTGCACGACGGTAGGAAGGCTGGCTTGTGCCGAGGGTCAGCGCTGCTCTCTGTGTCCTGCTACCCTTTCCTGCAGCCGGATCGCAGACTCTCTCTCGTGGGTCTTTTGATCTTGCTTTATACGTTCGCCTCCCTGGCGGGAGGGGTTCCGCGTGAGCATCATTGTCAAGGAGCCCCCGTGTGCGTGGGCTCTGGGCCCAGGTGCATGAGAGACTCGGGCTGAAGGTACAGAGTGAGCGCATTGCGGTCAGACCTTTGGGACAACGGGCAGCTCTGATAAACTCTGGCCACCAGAGGCGCTGACCGGGGCTGGGACCTCCCTGGGACCTCCCTGGGGTCTGTGTGAGCACCAGCGACGCCCAGAGCAAGGATGGTAGCCAGAGCCTCTCCAGGCTGCCACAGAAAAGGGACCAGGGAGGGACCCCAGGAGAGTCAGGAGGGCAGGAGAGGCCAAACGCCCTGAGGTCCTCGTGCACACAGGGAGGCCCTGGGATGGGCACCGTTCTGAGGTACGGGCTCTGAGCTAGAAGCCGAGGCCTTGAGAGGTAGATGTGACCTTGGGCTGTGTCCCTCCCAGCCCCTCCTGAGGAAACAGACCCTTCTGGATCACGGTGTTCACCTTTAGGTCCTCGTTTGGGGGGGCGGGGCATTGACAAATCAGAAGGCCTCAGAGATGGGGCAGGAGGCTGGCAGCCCTGGGCAAATTGCTTAACATCTCTGTGCAGCAGATAATACCGGCACTGCCACCACCACCAACACAGGACTGTTGGGAGGAATAGGGGAAGTCACGTATGTGCGCATGTGTGCGTGTGTGTGTGTATGCTGTGTAAATGTGTCAGTGTGTCTGTGTGCACATGTATGTATGTGTGTAGCTATGGATGTCTGTGTATAAATGTGTGTATCTGTGATATCTTTTGATACATGTGTGTGTCTTCATCTACACACACATCACCTGCACATTGGCCCAGGGAGCGCTGACAGATACTGACTGTTGTCGTCGTGATGGCAGGGCTTGGGAGGGAAGGCGTGGGCTTGTTCTGGGCATCTACAGAGGCAGAACTGGGCTTAGAGGGTGACGTTCTGAAGACGCCCCTTTTCTTTATCCGACATCTCCTTCCTTCTGATTTTACCCTCCCTCTTCTGTCCTTGCCACTTATTTCTTCTTGCTGGTTCCTCTTCTTGCCTCATCCTTCTCTTTTGAAAATGGGAAGGAGGCCTGCCCTGCAACCCTGCTCGGCCTGCGGTAAACTCCATGTTTTAGAGCTGGGGGTTGTGAAATGGGGAGAGAATCAGAATCGCCACCTGCCAGAGGAGGCTGGCATGTGTGAGCGTTCTTGTCTCATGTCTGTCACCCGTGGTACCAGGATGGGAGGGACCCCAGGAGCCCACCCAATGCCCCTGCGGGCGCCCTGCCCTCCCAGCCGGGTCTCCGGGCACAGCTCCCAGCTGGCAGCAGCCGTGGCTCTTGTCCCTCGCAGCAGTGGGGGAGGGGGCTGGTGAGAATTGCGTTCAGATTGTCTTTGCTTCTTACAGCCTGAGTGCCGGGCTCTCAGGCAGGGAGCTGGGTCCTGAGTGAGGGCGTGCGACTGTAGGGAGGGGGCCCCCGCGGGGAGGGATGGCGCAAGGACCTGGCCACGAAAGGCCCTCCCTCCCTCCCTGTAACCGTGACTGCAGCCCCTCGTTCCACAGAGCCGGATGCTCGAAGGTGGCCCAGGGGTCAGTCTTGCCTCGTGCGCGCCAGGGCTGGTCCTGCTGACCTCCGCGCGCAGCTTTCCTCACGCGGTCTGTCGAGCCGCCTTCTGCCTGGTGGTTTATGTGGAGCTGCAGCCGCCTCTTTGCAAAAGGACAGTGTGTGCCATTGAGGGCAGGGCCCGGCCTGAGCATGTGAGCTGTTTATTAGTGGGACTTTCGCTGACATTATTTATTACTGCTTTTTTGAGACCTGGTTTGACCACCAAGCGTTGGTTGACTCCCAGTGAGACCTGGGCTGTGCGTGGCCATTTAGACATGGATCGCATGTGTGTGAGCGAAGATTTCGGCAAAAGCGACAATCAAGGATTACCCGCTGAACGCCATGCCCTGGGTGTCACAGGCCCTGCTGTATTTTTAACTCCAAGCTGGTCAGCTTGAAAGAGCAACAAATTGTATTTCTCAACAGTGCTTCCAACAGAAGGGAGACGTTTGTGAGGAGGGGTCAGGATGCTGGAACAGAGGTTTGATTGATTGCAGCTGCCCACACACTGAGCCCCCGAAGCTCCCAGAGCAGGCCTCAGAACAGGCAGCAACTGTTGTGTTAGCAGATGTTGGAGGGGCCGGTGAAAGCTGGCCGGGGGCAGTGTTGGGTAGGAAAGAAGCGTGAGGTAGAAACTACGCTGAGAGCCACGGTCCTGCGGACGAGTCCAGGAGAGCAGGTTGGCCAGGGCTGCGTGGGCTCTGAAGGGTGAGGGGTTGGTGGGGGAGGTCAGCGGAAGGCTCATCGCAGACGCTCCTCAGTGACTCGTGCCTCTTTGCTGGCAGGGTCGCCCCTGGGTGAGGCTCCCCCGGTCAGCCTCCTGCTCTGGCCTGTGTGCTGTGGGGGGGGGGGGTCTGCCTTTAACGAGCGGTGGCCCTCACACCACTGGCTGCGCTCCGGCAGCCCTGGCAGCTGCAGGCCAGCTGTGCTTTCTCTTGGCAGAGTCCTGGGCTCAGGCCTGGCCTGCCTGAGCCTTTATGGCCTTCTGCCCCCTCTGCCAGTGGCCGGCCACCTCACTGGCTCCAGTTTCCTGCCCCTTTGCACCCTTAGCATCCTTCCTGCTGGTGCGGGGAACTGTGCTGGCAGCAAGCAGAGGAGTTCAGAGGTGGGTCGCCCTTCACAACACAGAATGCAGATGGGTGTTAAGATCTTTGAGGAATAGTCATGGAAAGCCCTGGGATTCCAACTGGGATGATATAAATGCTAAATAAAAGTAAAGGCAAAACCACTGTGGGCACATGGGAATAGTTGCTTCCCGTGAGGAAACAGGATGGGCTTGAACAAAGGAAGAGAGCCTTTAAGACCCAGGCCATCAGAGCAGTGGATGCCAAGGGTGGCAGCTCCTTCCATGCTCTTGACAGAGGTTGCTGGTCAGTTGCGGTGGTCCTTCTGGTTGAACTCAGAGGAAGTCTAGAATCTTCCCCTCCGTGATCTTGGCAGCCACTGCTAAGTGATCTGCTCTTGTTCACCCCTCACTCGAGAGTCCGGGAGAGTTGGTGACTTGCGCAAAGCCACGCGGCTCCTGAGGAGGCTGGGAAGACCGGGTTCAGTGCTCCTCCTGTGCCGTGATCTGCCCCCAGGTGCCCCTTCCAGGTAGCTGACACTCGCGGGACACAGAGGGCGGCGTAGAGGAGAAAGTGTGAGCTCTGGTGTCAGGTGGGGCTCAGTTCCCCACTCTGCTACTTTTTTGAGCTGTGTGCCCTTGGGCAGGTCACCCTCTGTAAGCCTCCATTTTCTTGTCTGTAAAATGGGAATGACAGTTCCTGTTTCTCATGGGTGTGGGCAGGACTCGCGTGGTGTGCGTCCAGCCAGGGACGATGCTTTCCCGTCAGAGCCGCACCCTGCGGCCTGTCTCGTGGGCTCCGGCGGTCAGCTGGGCTTGCTGCTTCTGGTACAGGGTGTCATGATCCTGCAGCCGTGGAGCAGGGCAGGGCCCAGGCGGGAGAAGAGTTTCAGCTCTCTCTCGTCCTTCCTTTCTCTCAGAAACACCACAGAACCCCTGATGGGGGTTCTCATATTTGAGGAAATCCCTATTCAGACCCCTGGATCCTTCCTTGTGTCCCAGGCACAGCCACCAAGGTTGCATAAGCCATCTGCTTAAGGTCACTCGGATCAGGGCCGAGTGTTGACACAATAGCTTTGATCTCCTGGGGAAAAGAAAAATAGAAGGAGTTCAACTGGGGACATGCCAGGGAGGCAGCTTTTAACGCCACTCGGTGATTTTCCATGCTTTAATTGAGAGCCTCTCTGAGCCGAAGGGTGCTTGAGGCAACAGAGCTCTGGGGGTGCCCAGGGCTTTCTGGATGGGGCCTCTGCTTCATAACCCAGGTGCCCAGGTGGAAGCCCCTCCAGCTCCCCGCATGAGCTTGGGGCACCCGCGACTGGCCAGGCCCCGCTCCCGTGCCAGGCGTGGAGGCAGGAGGCGGACGCCCTGCCCCAGGAGCCCACAGCCTGTGGGCCGGTGGGAGGCGCATCTGAGGACATCTCTGGCCCTGCTTTGTGGGGAACGTCTGGAAAACGTCTACTCTGTTGTGTTGGATGTTTCCAAGGCAAGTCCCCACGCGTGGTGGTTCCGCGTGCCTGCTGAAGTCTTGTGTTGGGCAGCAGAGTGAATGGCCAGGACCTCGGTGTGGCTGTCAGTGCCCTGTCCGCCTGCTGTGTGCATTGGGCATCTCTGGTCCCTGGTAGCACTTAAAAGAGGCCAGGCTTCCAGAGTGTTCTCACAGTGCCTTAGAATTGTGGGACCTCGGAAATAAGCCCTGAGGCGGCCCTGGAAGAGTGAAGGTGGGGTGGGTACGGGGGTTTGCACGAGTGCGTGCGCAAAGGTCAGAGTCAGGAAGGGGCTGGGAGGAGCCCGGTGTGGCTGGAGCAGAGCGGATGATGGGGGCAGGGGACCCGAGCGCAGGGCCTTCTCGGGAGGTCCTCTGAAGATGTTTGTCTTTTATTCTGAGCACAGGGGGAAGCGTTAGAGAGTTTTAAGCAGGGGAGTGACAGCCCCGCCCTCAAGCTCCTGGCTCGGGGGAGCAGCATAGACTGGGGGGTGGGGGAGGCAGGGGGCTGTTGGCACATAGGACCGTGGGCTAGACCAGGGCAGGGGACACGCTGATTCCTGTTCGGGGCTGAAACTTTCTGGAGGTGCGACCAACAGGCCCAGCCAGGGGGTTGATCTTGTCATTAGCTTCCAAGCCACAGACCTCACTGGGCCGAGAATCAGTCACCCTAATCCCTAGAGATAACTGTCTTTAAGCTATCGTGTTTAGAGTTTGCTGATCATAAGTCCCTTTTGTTATCTCACCTGCAGCCCTCACTTTGCCTGTATTTCTTCATGATCTGTTCTCAGTAGAAGTGAAGTGTAGCTGATCACCATGATTCGTTTTGTTTCCACAAGTGTCCTTGAGACCATCCCGCCCCCAAACCCTTATGCATCAGTGCTTTGCCAGCCCAGGCTGCCCTTTCCCACCCTGAGGAAACCGATTCCTACCCTTTCTTGTCACACCTGCCTCCAAGCCTCCGACTCCTTTGCTGAAGCTTCTCCGTCCTTGTCCACTTGAAACTGGGTCCCCTGTTCTGGACTTGGCTGGAGAAGGCGGGGCAGCTCGGGGCCACAGGAGGATGCTGTCACAGCTCTGAGGGCTTGTCACACTGGGTCGTGTCGAAGCTGTGCCGCATCTGGTCTGTGTACATCAGCTGAGGCAGCGTCTCTGGAAAATGAGGGGCCTGCAGTGGCCTTTGTGAATCCGCTAACGGAGCCCAGTGACCTCAGCCCAGCCTGGAAGGATGCAGGGCAAGGGGCCGCTTGACAGAAACCCGGAAGGATTTCAGCACTCCCTGTCTTACCCCTGCGTCCTTACTGGGGATGGCGGGATAACGCCTCCCCGGAAGGAGCTCCAAGCCCTCGGTGAGCCTGTGGGTCTGCCCCTGGGAGGGCCGGAGACAGGGAAGCACGGAGCGGGGTCACTGAGACGGACGTGTGACTAATTACGAGCCGGGCCTGAGGTGACGCGCCTGCCGCCTACCTGTGCCTTTTATCCTGTACAGGCCGCTGGCTTTCGTGGGGACCCGCACAGGGTGAAATGATGCCCGTTTCGCCTTTTGTAACATAGTCCCCCGTTGTCCCAAGCGTGGCATCAACATAGAATCCCTGTTGACATGAGCCATTTATCTGTAAAATTTTTGTGGAATCAGCCGTCCTGAATTCCTGGCCTTTCTTGCAGCTTCAGGCCACAGTCGAGAGCTAAAGAAAGCAAATGCCACGCAGGAGGGCCAGCCAGCCCTTTGCCACGTCCCCAAGCCGGCAGGAACTTGGTTTGACTGGACTCGGAGTGGGTGTTAATTGCCTATTTATGGCGAGAAGATTAACAAGGCCTCCTTTGAAAGTTGGGCATAGTAGAACTCTTGGATAATTCCTTTTGGGGAGGGCGAGGGGTGGCTTTTTTTTCTGTCTTGGAAAACAAAAGAAGTGGCTGGTTCTAAAATACAAGGCAACCACCAGAAGCTTCATTTGTGCGCAGTAGCAGTGAGCTCACATCATAGTATGTCACTGAAGGCCACAGGCCCAGAGCCTTCCCTGAGACAGTGCAGGGGCCTGTAACGCGTTTCGTCTTGGTGGAGAGGGTGGTGGTCGTGCGGCGGGCGGAGCAGCGCCGCAGCCGTTCCCTTGACGGAGCCCTGTGCGTGGAGAGTGGGGCCGGCGGCCTGGATTAGCCAGGGCCTTCCTGGCGGGGCCGGAAGCCACCCCGTGTGTCCAGAGAGGTCGCTGTGGACAGTTGTTAACCAGGTTCCTGAAGAACCGAGAAGCCGAGGTGTGAACACCGGGTATCACAGAGGCGGCTACTGCCGGCAGCTGCTCCCACCGGGAAGAGGCTGCCCTTTGGAAGGCCTGGCAGCTGGGAGTCCGCAGGCCCGTGGGGCTGAGGAGAGGGAGGGCGAAGAAGTCGGTTCTGTGGATGCTGGAAAAGCTGCAGACTGGAAGCAAGTGCTGTGAATGGACCAAACTGCTCCCGCGGGTGAGGAGCAGGGCGGGGGGGCAGTGACACAGGAAGCTGACAGGATGATGCCCAGCCCTGCCCCCTCCTCCAGCCCTCCCATGGACATAGCCTTGCAGGGGGCAGATGGCAGAGCCCCAGCTCCAGAGCAGAGTGCAGAGCGGGAGTGGCCTGGAGCTGAGACGATGGGCAGCTCCGGGCTCTGAGCTGACCCTTGCCACCTGGGGGAACCCCTGCCCTCCCACCTCCATGCAGCTCCCGCGTCCTAGGGCCTGGCCGTGGGGCGCGCTGTGCAGGCCGAGGCGAGCCCGCTGTTCTCGGTACCATCTGGTGTCCTAGGCCAGGACGCTAGGGGCCTGCTCCGCTCTCCTCTCCACTCCCCACCACCTCGTCTGCACTCAGAGGTACTTCCCTGGTGACTGCTGGGTGGCACTCAGGCAGGCCCGGAGGTATTTCTGCAAGACACACACAATCGCCACTACTTTCTATAAGCTACTTTCTAAAAAGGGGGGATAATAAGCAAGCAAACCACGGGCCAGATAATTTCTGACGGCGATATGTGTGCCATAAGGAAACTAAAGCAGGCTGGTGAGGTTTGTAATGCCGGGTGGGGGAGAGGAGATGGAGGTGGCCGGCTTCAGATTGGAGGGACGGGGAGGCCTCCCTGAGGAGGTGACCAGAGGAGGGGATGCGTTCAGCTGCCACATCTTCACACATCAGCCTGGCTCAGGCCCTGGGAAGCGGGGTCCTAACTCCTAACAGTACCAGCCTGTGTTTGCAGCAGGGTTGGGAGGGAATTGGTTGTTCTGGGCACCCCTCCAGGGTGTCGTCTCCCTCATCCACCCTGGGAGGGCTCCTCCCCTTCCTCTTCAGGGGAGAAAACTGAGTGTGGGCTGCCTGCTCGCTTGCCGAGTGACAGAGCAGTGACAAGAGCCCCAGCCACTCTTCAGCCCCCCACGGCCCGTGGGCCACGACCTCTCCAGAGGGCCCCTGCTGGGGTGGATCCTGCCACCACTTGGGAACCATGGGCCTGGGCGAGGCTGGGACTAGGCTTCGGGTTTCCTGAAGGTAAGGTGGAGGTGGTGGCATTCTCACCACAGGCTGCTTTGGCCCAGGGCCTCAGGACGTTGTCGGGAAGCGTGACTGTTATTTATCATATCCGCTAGGCCCATACACTGATGAAGTAGCCTCGAAATTCTAATATCACACCATCTAACTGACTCATCCTCCCAGCCCTTGGGCAGGCTTTGCATTTCTTGAGCTGTGAGTTTTCTGGTTGGTAAATCAGGGCACCGGGGGCTTGAAGAGGTCCCTTGTTTTGGCACCAGGGCCTCCCTAGGAGGCTGTTTCAGCTCTGCCCAAGCAGTGCGGCCCAGCTGTCCTGTTCCAGGTCCTTCCATAGTACAAGGCTGGAGCACAAGGGAGACTGGCCCTGCAGTCTGGCTCTGCCATACCGAGGGGAGGCGCCCAGAAAATGTCAGTTATGCCCTGCAGGTGGACATATCCACAGTCTGTAATAATCCTCTTAGCCCCCAAAGCAGAGCCTTCATTACCCATTTTTGTGATTTGCCAGAAGATCTCTTAAGCCCTTGGCTACTGCCATCCGCCTCATCCCCAGAGTGGCTCGTCTTGTGGGAGGGAAGGGGGTCGCAGCCAGTCCTGCACTTGCCCGAGCCCAGGGTCTGGTCGGCCTCCCCTCTGACCCGAGCCAGGCTGTTCTGGACGCAGCCCTTGGGCACTTGTCTCCCTTCCCTCCTGGAGTCCTGCTCTCCCTCTGAAATGGTGGGCATGCCTGGACATGGGGAAAAGAGGTATGAGAAATGGGCCTTCTGTGTCCCACAAGGAAGAGTCCTAGCAAACAAGCTAGGACTGAGCTGACTTGGCAAACAAGGCGCAAGGTGGCGTTGAGGGTTTGGTGTGCTGGTGGCTCAGCCAGGCCGGAGCTGTGCTCACACTCACACGAGGGGCTCTTCTCGCCCTATCACCCCAAATTTCTTTTCTGCCCCTTTCTCATGTGGGTTCCCCGGGAAGATGCTGAGACCAGGGGAGGGCCCTCCTGGGCCATCTGGGTGGTCTTCTCCCGTCCTGCCGTTCTGTCCTGGAGCATCACGTGTCCCCTGTGGGAGGACGGATCCTGCCTGGGACTCAGTGCCATGGTCCAGTCTTGCAGAGGGTTCTAACTGCATTCCACCTCTGGGCCAGCGCACCCTCCCGTAGCCCCTTGATAGTAGGGACCAGCTTTAAACAAGCCTAATCCACCTAGAGGAATTCCATCTCACTTTAATCTGGAACAGTCTTGGACAATGGAATTTTCCAAGAATTGATGGCAAATAAAAATGGGAACAAGTATGCAGGCCGGGGAGCCAGCGGCAGAAAAGACCCTTTTTCGTTGCGTTCAGAAACGGCCAGGAGAGGAGCGGCACAGTGCAGTGTGTTTGGGGCGAGCGTTTTAGCAGACGTGGGCCGATGGTGCAGCATTAAGTATTTGGCAAGAGAAGGGAGATGGCAGCTGCACTGGTGTGAGGTTAGTTGTCCCTCGGCCGAGACACCAGAGCTTCAGCGTGACGCACGTGGCGAAGCTGTGAGCCCTGCCCGCGTCTGCCCCTCGCCTAGGACGGCAGGAGTGGAAGGGCGGGTTCTGGGCTCCGGGGCCAGTTGGGCCTGGCGTGGAGTGCTGGTGTACCACTCGCCAGCCAGGTGGCCCTGGGCAAGTCACTGTCCCGCTCTGGGCCCTCGTGTCCTCTTCTGTGTGATGTGGGGCTTGAGCTTGTGGGAGCGCCTGCAGCAGGCCTGGTGCACAGACGCCCTCGGGAAATGTTGGCCCTGGGATCCGTGTTGTCACCACTGTCATCGTTATTATTTCTTTGACTTATTACTGCTTGTGGCCTTGAAGTCATTGTCACTAGCTGGATGGGCAGCCCAGTGAAGGAAGCAGCAGGCCGCCTAGCCCGCCGCCTGGAGGCCTGAGAGGGGCCGGGAGGCTGGAGCGGAGGATGGGGAGGTGGCCCTGCCCAGCCCTGGGGCCGCAGGGGCCTCAGAGGGCAGCCTCTGACCACACAGGTGGAGTGAGAGGCAGCAGCTACGGGGCTGCTGACTGCTGGCCAGTGGGGTGGGAGCGGGTTTGCAGAAGAGACTCACCCATCGAATTTTCTCCTCAGAATAACCCTGTGAGGTCGACGCATCTTACCCAGTTTAAGGGCCGTAACTGAGTCTCAGCTCCGTGCAGCGGAAACAGAATAGGAGCCATAGAGATTATTTTAAATTTTCTAGCAGCCACAGTTAAAAAGAAAAAAGGAACAGGTAAAATTAATTTAATAATATATTTTATTTAACCCAATATATCCAAAACAGTGTCATTTCAACGTGCAATCAATAGGAATCAGTCGTTAGTGGAGATGTGTGCTTTTCTTTTTTTTAACACTAAGTTTCCAAGCTCAGGATGTGTGTCACGTTTACAGTACATCTCAACTTGGACTGGCCACTTGTCCAGTGCTCAGTGGCCACAGGTGGAAGGTGGCTCGTGTAGTGGACAGTGCATTTGCTCAAGGCCACACCAAATTAGGTGGCTGAGCCGTCAGCCTCCGGAGCTCATGGCCTAGGTAGGCAGGGAGGCTTTGGGGTGGGGACGTAAGGGATGGGACTGGGACTCAGCCGTGGTTTAAGGGGCTCGGCTCTGCCACCCACTCAGAAACCCTGTCCTTCGCGAGGCCCCAGGCACCAGCTGGTAAAGGAAGGGGTGGCAAGAGGCCCTGCTCTGACGTGCAAGTTCCCTGGGGCTGTGCTCTCTCTACCAGGGGACCGGGAGCCACGGAGCTTTTGGATGCTCGAGGGACCGCTCCGTCATGGAACAGGGACATCACAGGCTCACCTGCTGTGCCCGCTGTGGAGCAGGTCTGTGGGGAGGGGGAGAGCCTGCCTTCTTCTCCGAGCCGTTTTTTCTGTTGGAGTTACCGTGCCTGTGCAGCCCCACTCGGTCTGTACGTGGCCAGGGCAGAGCTGGGGGAGAGGTGGGGAGCGGCAGCAGATGGGGCCTGACGGGCTGGCCAGGCGGGCTCTTCCTGTGGGGTCCGGGTGGGGACGCTGAGGTAGGCTTTGCGGTGCCACCCGCCCTGGGTCACGTCTCTTGTGCTGCCGTCCTGCTCTCTGATGACCGGGCTGTGTATTTGCTCCCCCGCCCCCCGAGCACAGCACGAGCTCCGCACAGCTGACCAGCTCTAGGCCTGTCCCTGGGGGCGGGCTGCACAGCCCCCAGCGCTCAAGCAGCGGGGTGCAAGGGCAGGTGGGAAATGGCCCAGGGGTAGAACGTGGTTCCCGAGCAGCCGTGTCCCTGGAGCTTGGCAGCCTCCTGACCACAGTTTTCCTGGAAATTGTATTTGTGGTTCTAGTTTGCACCCCCTGCCAGGAGGGACTTATAGGAAGGTGGGATCTACAGCTTCAGCAGCCTGGGAACTTCAGACACGGCCCCGCCCTCCATGGGAACCTTCTGGGCCCTCCGACTCCAAGCAGCAACAACCCTGTGAGCTGGTTCAAATCAGCATGCGTTGATTGAATGCCAGCTATGTACGAGTGCCTGGACCAGGGGCTCAGGGGAGACCAGCATGCCTAAGACCCTGGCCTTACCTTTAAGGAGTTTGCAGGCTACAGAGGGGTCGGGTGGGAGCAGCTGTGTCTCTGCAGCCAGCTGCAAGCTGGTGAGGTAGCCGTGTCCTCTGAGGGTTTGGGTTCAAGTTCTGGACTCATCCCTTCATTCAGCCATCGTTTACCAAGCACCTGCTGTGTGTCGGGTCCCTGTAGGCTCCAGGGGTACGGCAGTAGACAGGACACTTGGCCCCAACCTTCTGGAGGTCACAGCATCAAACACATCATCACGCAGAAACCCGGAGAGTATGACCAGCGCTCGCAGCTCTGCCCTCTGAGCCTTGGTCTTTTTACCTGTTAAATAGGATCCATAGTGGCTGTTGCTGGGGTTAAATAAGGTGATGACTGCAGGACAGACACTCACTGGCAGTTGATACACTCACGGGAGCCCTCCAGGAATCAGCAGTAGGGACCAGGGGCACGTGGCGGGTTCACCGTGACGTGTGCAGGGCTCAGCTCCTTGGAAGGGGAGATGCTCTCTGGTGGGCCCAGGCATGGTGCCCAGCTGCCACTCAGGCTGCGCCTCAGCTGGAGTGGAGAGGAGAGACATGGCACAGAGATGCTCCCCAGACCGGAAACCAGCCCGTTTCGCTGGAGCTGTGGTTGGGATGGAGCGTGGAGGGGCTCGAGAGCCAGCTGGAGAGTTGGGACCTTATTCTGTGTGCCGTGGGGAGCCAAGGATAGTTTTGAACAGGATGGTGGGGTTTTGAACCCCAGTCGGGCTGGGGGTAGGTTTGCAGGGAGCGCCCCCCCAGGACAGAGAGAAGGCTGTGCCCATGTATTTGGTGGCCCTCAGTGGAGAAGGGGGGCTGTAGGAGTCCCACCCTGCAGGCTGAACTGCTTGGGCCCAGAGCCTTCGGGGTTCCTTGCCTGGTTCCTCTAGGCCTGAGGGTCAAGGGCCTGGTGCAGAAGCGGGGGCAGCTGGCTGAGTTGACCTCTGCGAGGCCATTCAGGTGAGTTCTTCCTCTCCCCCACCAGACACGGAAGTTCATCAGGGAAAAAGGATGATGACCAAGTTTGTCCTTAGGGAAATGAACTGAGTCAGAAAGGGCTTCTTCTTCCTCCCAGGAGCCAAGAAGGCCAGCGGTAACACTCCTGAGCAGAGCAGTGAGGCAGCGGGGGCTTCTGCCTTGGTTTGGGTCACCTGCCTAGTCATTCTCCTGCCCACACTGACCCTTCTCCCCAGGAATGAGGACAGCCTGGTTCATGTCAAGAACCTTTAGCCGGAGCCCTGCACCTTGTGTGGCCTGGGCCCCACCCCTGGAAACTTTGGTCAACGCGTAAATGATAAGAGAACGCTGATGGCTCTTGCCATGTGCAACAGCGTGCTTGCACTGTGCCTATGTGTCCCCGTGCTCCACTGCGCCCCGTGGACCAGGGATGAGTCTTGCGTTCATGTAGTTACATGTTGTCTTGATTACAGTCCTGGAAAGTGAGGATTGCTGTTCCCATTTTGCAGAAGAAGAAACTGAGGTTCCGAGTGGCAGCCAGGCTCATAAGGCTGGGTGTGGCAAGGCTGTGCGATCCAGGCTTGTTGCACTCCTCGTCAGGAGGCCAGGCAGGGCTCGGGGCACCAGGCCCATGACATCATCTCAGGTTTCCACAGTGGGGGGTCAGGGCCAGCGGAGGCCAGAGTCAGGAGCTGAGGGTCAGCTAGGAGTGAGCCTTCCCTCCTCGACTGTGGTGGGCCCTTGGTGGGACACGTCGGCCCTGGGCACCTGGGGCTCTGTTTGAGCACAATGCAGTGGCCAGGCTCAGGAGTCAGTGCCCAGTCTTGGGGTGGCAGCTGGGATCTCACATGACATCTCCAGGGAAGCCTAATCTGGTCCCCGCTGTGCCAGCTGTTGGAGCTGTCTAGACGGTCTAAGGTGACAGTTGTCACCATTCTAGATGAAGTAGGATAAAATTGAATTATTACCGAAATCTGAAACTTAAGATCAAAGTGGTGGCACTGAGCAAGTGCCCAAGCGGGGCCACCAGTGGTGGCCTTGATGAAGCCCAGGGACCTACACAAAGAGCCCTGGGCTTCTGAAGCAGTACCTGAGGCTCAGCATGAGGGGCTGGCGTGGAGGAAGAGAAGGGCCCCTCCCTCCACGGACCTTCCCGACTGTCCGGGCCCTAGAGAGACCCTGCAGTGCAGGCTGGTGGCCATGAGGCTTGTCCCAGAGCTGGCCAGCAGGGAGAAGGAAAGACACAGGCAGAGTGTGGTCCTCACCCCAGCTTTCAGAATCTCTGTTGAGCCTCTTTGGCGGCCGGGCGTCCAGCAGCTGGATCCGCCTCTGTTCCAGTCTGCTGGCGCCTTCTCTTCTTCCTCGAGGTGTTAGGTGGCACAGAGGGCAGCCGTGAGCCTCTCTGCGCCTGGGCCTCCCCTGACCCTCCGTCCTTGAGCCTGTGCCAGGAGGGGCTGTAGGGTCCACCCTTGTGACAGAGCAGGACCCCAGGGGACGGAGGCCTGTTGAGTTCTGTATGGGATGTGACTTAATATTTTATAATAATAGATTTAATATTCTAACTAGAGCTCCACCAAGTGGACCCCTGGGGCCTCCCAAGTGGGGTTCAGCGGTTCTCTGCAATTATGGCCAGTGCCTTCCAGGAGTGGTGACAGCCGTCCCCTCAAACCACGTGGATCAGGGTCAGCAAACCACCATTACGCGTTTTTGCAAATAAAGTCTGAATGGCGCACAGCCATGCCGGTTTCTTACTATTGCCTGTGGCTGCTTTCATATTCCAAGAAAGACCGCATGGTTCTCAAAGCCAAACATGTTTATTCTCTGGCCCTTCAAGAGAATTTTACCAGCCCCTAATGTAGATGACCCAGTGCCTCAGTTTCCCTATTGGGAAAGCGACTGGAATTTGTTTGGCAATTTCTCAAGGAGAGCAAGTCCTAGAGAGGGCCCAGCACCATGATCCCAGCAGTCATGTCACACGCGGGCCACCCAGTTGTCTCAGGCTCTGCTGGGTCCACACTTGGCCCCTGCGCGGCCCTTTCCCATGCTCCTCAAGTGGAAAATAAGAAGGAGGTGCTGGAAATTCCCTGGCGGTCCAGTGGTTAGGACTCTGCGCTTTCACTACCGAGGGCCCGCGTTCAATCCCTGGTTGGGGAACTAAGATCCTGCAAGCCGCGTGGCCAAAAAAACAAAACAAAACAAAAAAGAAGGAGGCGCTGGCCAGGGAGCTGCAGGAGAGGAGCTGCGGGAGCTGGTGAGCTCTGGCTAACTGGGGCGCTGGCGTCAGAACCAGTTGCTTCTCCTGTGTCAGCGCACAAAATCACGATTCCTTCTTAAAAGTGAAAACTGCCTTCTCCCAGCAGCCTTGCTCTGGAAGCGTTGGCTGGGTCGCCTGTCCACTCCCAGTGCTCCCATCTTCTCCAGGCTGCCCTTCTGTCGCTGCCATGCTTGGAGAGTGTGGACCAAAGGGAGGCTTGTTCATTTGCTCCTGCTTTCACCCCCTCCCTCGATCTTCTCCCATCCCTCGAAGAATTTTGGTGAGGCTGTTCCGCCCAGGATGGTGGCACAAAACTCAGATGCAGACAGCAGAGGTTCTCGTCACTCAAGACAAACGCCTAGAAAGTTCACCCTGGTGGGGATCCAGAAATCTCCCTGCTGGCCAGATGTGTTCTGGCCCCCGAGGCAGACAACCAACTCGGAAGTTGCTAGAGGATATTAACTTTGTGGTAACAGAACTTGGCCCGGGGAGGTGGTTTTGGAACAGCATTGTGAAAATAAGGGTGGGAAGGTTGGCTCTGACGTTTAAGAGCCTCAGATGGCCGCGGTTTCTACCCTGCACTCCACCTCAGACTCAGTCAACAGAGGCCGGCCTGTCCCAGCGCTGAGCCGCCCCACGCCTGAGAAATCCACTGGCAACCGGAGCCAAGAGGCTGCGGCCAGGGCTGGAACGCCTTCGGGGGCCAGGAATGTGGTCGGAAAGTTCTTCGTACAACCAGGAGCCACTTCCACAGTCACTGTTGGCGTCGGCCTTGCTGTGACGCCGTCGGTGAGAAGACGAGGCGTGGAGGAGGATGAGTAGATGTGCGTCTCCCTTGAAGGAGCTGCTCCCGCAGTCCTCTCGTCCCCACCTCGTCCACAGGGGCGGCCGTGCAGTGGGCGACTCCGCTCGCACTTGAAGGGTGTCCGTGGCCGAGAAGCAGGAAGACCAGGGTTGGGGTGCGGGGCCACGATTTCCCAAAGAAGCGTTCAGCTTCACAGACCGTACAAAGTCTGTAAGTCTTAGCAACCTAAGCTACGCTCCCACTGTGTGTAGGATGCTGGGGGTGAGTGTGTGGGCATCAGACGGCCCCCGCCTGGGAGAGACAGACATCTCGGCAGTTAGCCGGGATGAGGCACGTGCTAAACTGAGGACCCAGGAACATTCTGGGGCCCCTGGGAGGCACTGGGTGATGATCATGAAATTGCAGGCCCTTCACCGACCCTCGCTGTGCTCCGGGCACCTCTCGAAATGCCGTCCGTGTATGAGCTCACCTAATGCATCCGCCCCAGGAGGCAGGTGCTGCTAGCTCACACCGCGTTACAGCTGCGGGCACGGAAGCAAAGGCTTGATGAGTAACGTGCTGCAGAGCCAGGCCCTGGCGGGGGTGGGATTTGAGCCCAGGTGTTTTGGCTGGGCGTGTGTGCTGAGCCAGTGCTCACAGACTCAGGAGGTGCAGGGAGCGGGCTCCGAAGGCTGGAGGTGTCCTGGGCGGAGCCAGGGAGCGGGTGCGGAGGGGAGGGACGCAGCCCTGGAGCCCTGCTGCAGGCAGCCTGCGCCTCTCGCCTCCCTGACCCGTAGCCCTGCCTCTGGCCCACTCCTGGGGCCTCGCGTGCGCCTTCGTGCCTCTCTCCTGAGCTGGACTGTGTGGGCCCTCGTCCTGCCGGCCCTCGTCCTGCCGGGCTTGTGCAGAAGGGTTTCAAAGGTCCTGCACGGTTGAACAGGTCTTGCTGAGGCGCGCTTCTCAGAGCCTGAACATACATGCCCGCGTGGGGCCGACCCTCTGTAGAGGGTAACACCGTTAGCGCGTTATCAGGGCCGGGCCTGTGGCAGTGGGCAGGAGGGGACCCGCTGACATCTGTTCTGGGGTCTGTGGCCCAGGACCCTTGGAGAGGTGACCCCAGGCTTCTGGTCCTGAGACCTCCTGGGGTGGCACGGTGCCGGGTAGCACAGAAGATGGCCAGGTCTCCATGCTTGCCCCGTAGGAGCCCCATCTCTAAACACACCAGTGTTTTCTGCAGTTTAATATCCGGCAAAGCTCTCTCCCCTGGCTCCTGCCAGCCTGCCCCTTTCCCCTGCACTGGACGGTCTGAGGATGAGGGCAGGGATTGACCTGGTTCTTCGCCTGTGGCAGAGAAGTCACCAGTCATGGCCAAGACACCTCCAGAGTGCCCCCCCGCCAGTCCTGTGGTCTCTGTATCATTTGTGATTAGAATGGCAGCTGCTTTCAGTGGCCAGGTAGAAAAGGGGGCAGGGAGACAGGAGCCCTCAAGTCTGCCAGGAGGCTGTGGAGCAGGCTGGCTGAGAGCAAGGCCTTTGGAAGCAGGCAGAACCAGGTGCGGCTCTGGCTGTGGGACCCTGAGCCTCAGTTTCCTCATCTGTAAAATAGGTATGATGATAGGGAGTTAGATGATGTCTGTCTCACTTTGAGGACATAATGGCACATAACAGTCAATTCATGGCATACAGCAATATTCTTGTTGGAATGGGGGCAAACACTTGCATATCAACTCAAGTAATTTCCAGATTCATTATTTATTGTTTCTTCTGGTTACAAAGTTAATGCATACATGTAAAAGATTTAAAGTTCAGAAGGTAAAAAAATTACAGTTCAGAAATGTAAAAACACAGAAAGTGGAATTCCTCTGACATCCACCCACAGGTATACCGTCACTGAGTGTTTGGTGTAGATCCTTGCAGTCTTTTTTCTAAACAGCTATAACACTGAGTGGAGACCCTTGACGCCCCTTCCAACCCAGGAGTCCATTGATTCCACGGGTTCAGATATACCGTGTGGGGAATGATGACAAGAAATAATAATTTTTTCCTTCAAAAGAGAGAAATGAAAGAAATACTACTTATTAAAACAGGAAATATATGAGCCTAGTGCTGGTTTTTCACTCTATCCAATAAGAGAAGCAGACATGGTTTAAAAAAAAAAAAGTGACCACAAAATTCTTGGCCCTATGCAAAATGGAATTGAATTCTTTTAGGTTGTTTGGTCCAACCTCTGTGGTGAACGTGTTGATTCTCCTGTACCACGAGTTTGTGATGATGCTGTTCTCCCTTCAGCATCACAGAACAAACTCCATCAGCGTGGACACCACGCCTCATGAGATTGCATCCATCCCGTCGTCCATTCCGGGGGCTCATGGGCCTGAGTGCAGGAGCTGAGCTGGCCTGGCTGCACCGAGCACAACTTGGCCAGATGTTTCCAGCCCATCCAAGCTCAAGAATCATTTCCAGTGTCAGCCCAGTACCACGGACTTGGAGTGGGGCTGCCAACGGGGCAGGGCCCTGCTGTTCTTTTGGTTTTGTTCTTTACGAATAGTTTGCCCTTGAGTCCGGGGAGCTGGTTTGACCGTGTAATTTTCTCTAAGTGAACCATTCCATTTTAGGGCTGCGGTGCCCAGGAACGCCTGCACACCCACCACAGCCGTGCTCCCCGGAGCCCCCGGCCCCTGCGCCCATTCAGGACATGCTTGTTTGTGGGGCCTCTTATGCTTCCACGCTGGCCTAGTAGAGCCGGGGTGTGCGTTTGATGTGAGAAAACCCAAAAGTGCCGCCTCTGTCGTGTCTGCTTCCCTGGGTCTCGGGCTGGTTTGTTCCCACGTAGGACCCATGTTCAAGGGTATCTCTCTCACCGTCCGTTCAATCCAGCACCTCTCTCTGAGGACCTGTTGTGTGCTGGGCAGTGTGCTGGTGCTGCAGAGTAGGAAAAATAGAAGCAGGACCTCATTCCCTTCAGATGGATCCCATTCATTCCGGGGCCGTCGCTGTTCGCTGTGTACCTACTATCTGCCGGCCCTGCTCTCAGCACTGAGCGTACAACATGGGGCAGGTCGCCCTGTTCTCCAGAAGCTTCCCCTTGTGTGGGCAGTCGGCAGGGGTGAAGAAACCACGTCACAGTCGGTGCTCAGAAGCCCAGAAGCACGGGTAGCAGGGCGGAGATGAGGGGCAGAGAAGCAGAAGGGCTTTCCGTGGGGAGGCAGCCTGAGCGACCCCAGCGGCTGGCTGTGTGGGCAGTAGCTGATGGGGCTGCGGCCGGGGGTGGCTCGCACCTGGCCCAGCCCCAGCTCTGCCGCTAAGTGGTGCCCTGGCTGGCGAGGGCTCATCACCTGGAGGGCCAGGTGCCCCCAGGGAGGGGCTGTCTCCTAGAATCCCAGCGCTGGCTGGTTCTCGCCATTCTGCCCTTTCCTCAGCATCTGCTGTCCCATGGTGTTGGCCTCAAAGTGCACAGGAGGGGAAATGTGTCAAGTTCACGGAGCCCCTGGTTTTCCTGTTGCCATCCAAGAGGTCTGTGATTTTTGGGCTCCTCACCAGCCCAGCGGGTCTTGCCCCAAACACTGAACTCAGAATGGGCTGTTTGCCGTGTGGGAGGGGGCGTCATCATGGGATGGTCCTGGGGTGTGGGTGGGAGATGGGGGCTGACTGTGTCCTTGAGCTTCTCAACAGCCCCGTCACCTAAATGTGGCAGGACACAGTGGCCTGTCTGGCTGGGAGTGTCCAGTGTGGCGTTGAAGTTATGACTGGGCTGCTGGACTAAGGCACTGGGGAAGCAGTCCAGGCCCCGGAGCTCATATTCCATGTCACCTTACGCGACCGTGGGATTTCCCAGAAGCCTGTGACCTATATGCACCTTGGGCTCATGTAACCTGGGCTCTGTTTTGGGACCTGTGGCTCACGTCAGTCTTGACTGTTGTCAGAGTGATCTCTGTGCCCTTCCTGTGTGTCTTGCTTTTAAAAGAAGCCAGGGTGATCTGGTGCGAACCTGCCCTTGGGGCTTCTCGGGCCAAACGTAGATGGGTGGGTAGGCACACTGGGCTCCTACAAAGTGGCTGGCTTGCAGACGCAGGACCTCCAGAGCGGAGAGCATCACGTCAGAGCCACAGGAAGACCGAGCCACCTGCAGCCCCACCCAAAGTGCGGTGCCCCGTCAGCCCTGACCATGCCGGTAACGGAAGGGAGCGAGTTCCTGCCATCGCTCCCGTGCCGCGTTGGGAAGGAGACCACTCCTGCACGTGACAGGATGGGCTTTCTCTCCCAGGCATGTGCTGCACTGCCCCGGCCCTGGAGGGGGGCCTCAGGGAGATAAATCAGAGAGAGTCTGCCTTCCAGTAACTCACTTCTGTTTGTTCTGCTCTAAGTGGAAAATGAGCCCTCACCACCCTGCTGCCCTGGCCGCCATCCTCGTGGCTGCCGGGAACCAGAAGCCCTGTCTGCAGAAGCATCCCTTCCTTCCCATCGTCCCTGTGTGGCAACCGATCAGAAATGCCCCTCTCCCAGAGACCGAGTTCCACTGCAGTCCTATTTTGTCCCAGTGTGGAGGGAACATCACTGCTCAGACCAAGGGGTTGGGAGGGCCAGGCGGGCCCAAGGCTTCAGGTCCTTTGTTCTAAGGTCTTTTTCTGAGCACCTTAGTGTTGGGTGCCAGGCACAGCATTCAGCTCACAGCGTGTTTTTATTATTTCATGCTTTGTAATTATTTCCTTTGGTAATGATATGAGCCTTTTTATTTAGGATTACACGCAAGAGTTTCCATCCTTTCCAAATAAGGAAGATGTGGCAGCCTAGCTGGTGCCTGGTGTCCTGTGGGTTCTTTAATGGTTCTGAGCATCCATCCTTCCTGAGTCCACAGAGTGACCTGGCAGGCTTCAGGCTGGGAAGGGTGCTGACTGGAACTACCAGAAGCCTGCCAGGTGGGACCCCGCCCCTGCGGTTTGCCAGCTGAGCCTCTGGCCGGTGCTGGTTAATGTAAAAACATAAGCTGGCGCATCCAGCTGGCACCGGCCCTGAACTGGACGACAGGTGTTCCAGACCTGGCCTGGTGTGGACCCCTCCCATCCAACCAGCACATTAGAGTCACAAAGTACGTTCACACGCCTTGCCTGTTTCTTCCTCATGGGACCCCTCTGAGATGGGCTCCGCTCGCCCGACTTACAGATGAGGAGAGTGAGGCTCGGGTGGAGGGCCTGCCCAAGGCCACACAGGGAGGACGTGGCTGCAGAGAGGACCTTGAGCCCAGGTCTGCCTGGCTCCTAGCCTGATGCCGCCACCCCACTGGGACCCTAGCGACGGACCAACAGCCCATCCATCCTTGGCTGTTGGCAGAACCGCTTGAAAGTAGAGGGCGGAGAGGGAGGCCTGGCTGCCGGGGCCCCTGGCGGCGCCCATCTGCTTTTGGCTCCGTAGATGCCCCTGTTCAGTGGGCATCAGGGGCCCCAAGCAGGGCCCTTCTTGCCGTACCCTACCTTCCTGGTGCAGAGGAAGCCAGCCGCCCCGGCCGCAAGTACAACCTTTCCCGAAATCCAGAAGACACCACTTCCTGGCCTTGAGCGTGAGGCTTCATCAGAGAAACTCATCAAAGCCTGTGTGAGCTAGAAGGGGGCTCCACTCCCCACAGTGGGCATAGAAATCATCGACCTAAGTAGTTTCGAGGAGCGAAGCAGGACAGCGTTTGGGGTACTTGAGGTGCAGACAGGCAGCCCCCAAGGCTCCTTCTAGCTGAGTTCTCTGCAGGGCCCCGGGGGACCTGGTTGGAAAGTGCTGTCCTGGCCTCACGAGCACGTGGCTCTTCCCTCTTAGGGCTGTCGTCAGAGTCTGCTCGTGGCCGAGGCACTGGGCGCCCCGGGGAGGATGAGCCCTTCTGTCTGCAGAGCCTTGAAGTATTTGGTTGGTGGAGCCCATGCCCGCGTAGGGCATCCAAGCCTGTGTGCAGCCGTGGGCTGGGGGGAGACAGGCGGGGCCTGTGTCCCGGGGACTCACCTGAGAGTCTCAGCTGGAAAGAGCACGTGTCCTTCCAGAGCCTTCCTCTGGGACTCCTGCTGCTCCCCGCACTGAAGGACGCGGGGCGCGGAGCTGGGAATCAGCAGCTCCAGCCCTGCGCCACCGTGCTTCCCCGTGGCCCTGGGAACACACACCCCTCTTTCCCACTAGCACTAGACTCCTGGTGTTAACCCTGGCGTGTCGGCACCCGGAGACACCAAACCTCACTCGCCGCCTTCAATCCATTAACTGCAGGCGAAGCCACCGAGGCCCAGGGGAGGGAAGCGGCTGTGCCGCAGTCACCCAGCAGCTTGTCACCAGGGCTGGCAGGCTGGGACCAGATTTGAGGGCGGCTTTGGACCAGGCTCCTTCTGAGAACTCTCCAGAGCCCACGGCAGAGAGGCCATGGCCACAGCCTCTGCCACCGGGCAGCAGCATGCACGGGGCGCGTCCTCGTGCCGCCCAGGGCCCCCGGGGCTGGATGCGGACGTGCTGTGTGAGTGATGAACCCCCTAAGCGCTGTTACGGCTCAGACCTCCTGAGTAGAAACATTCGGGAAATGGATGCTTTTCCCTTCTGCAGGGACAAACTTGGGTAAGTCTCGGAACCTAAGTGGGAAAGAGGCCTGGAAATGAAGAAACTGGGGAAACTGTTCCAACCTTAGAAAAAGTTCTCATTCTTACCGTATTTTGATGAGTCTGAATTGTGCTGGGTTTGCAATTCCCAGCCACGTCCTTTGGGAGGGGGATCCTGGAGGGCAGGGACCTGTCTTGCTGGTCCCTGAGCCCCTGGAGCTCAGGACGGCGCCCGGCCCACAGTGGGGGCTTCACGGATGGGGCTGAATAGAGGAGCCAGTGAGTGGAGGCTCCCTGGGTTAAGAATGGCCCCCAGGCTTAGGTCATCCTGACGCTGGGGCTGGCATGAACGTTCTGGGCTCGGTGGGCAGGGGCCGCGTGAGGGACTGTGGGTCGGTGTTGGAGGAGCTGGGTTGCGGGCTCTGCTGACCAGGGGCCGGAGCCACGTGTCCACAGCGGGGCTCACCAGCTGGCTCTGTGGCCTCGCTTCTCCAGGGCAGGAAGTCAGCTAGCTGACTGCACCGCACTGCCCTGAGGAAGAAGCCAGGGAGCTGCCGGGCTGGGAGGCCGGTAGAGGAGGCGGCGGGAGAGTGGGGTGCTCAGTCTGGGCCCCGGGGCCTGTTTGGGAGCCTGTGCTTTTGTTCAGCAGCTGGACTTCTGTCGAGGTACCTGTGGGTCGGGAGCAAGCCTGGGCCGCAGCCGTGGGCTTGTACTTCTCCCCTCGGCCACCCTCCTCAGCTCCACCCCTGCCTGTCCCATGCAGCGTGGAGGCTGCAGCAGACCCAGCAGGGCTCCAGGCAGCGCCCTCTGGCAGCTCTGCCCTCCAGCCTCCTGCCTTTCAGTGCCCGAGGGAGATGGAGTTCGGGGCTCTGAGCCGGGCGCTTGGGTCTTGACTCCTGGTTTCAGGCTGACCGAGGCCATCAGAGGCTCCGGGGGTGGGCTGAGGGGCGACCTTGTCTCCTCTCCCTGTGGCGCGGCAGCAGGAACTGGCTGGGCAGGACAGAGCCTTTGCTTGGCCCACGTGCCTGGCCCTGGCCTCTCCACCGCTCGGCCTCACGGCCTCCTTCGCTGCTGCGGCTTTGGCTTTGGGGTGGGTTGGGCGGGAAGCGGCCCCTGAAGGGAGGTTGGGGAGCCCTCGGGGAAGGGGGGGTGCACGCAGCCCAGCAGCGCCCCTCAGCGCCCTCCCAGCCCCCAGCAGTCCCCACTGTCCTTCCTTCCTCGGCACTCAATGCTGAGGGCAGGAGAGGGCTCAGAGTCTGGAGCACACAAGGTCCACCCTAGGATGAGCTTTTTCCTTTCAGATAAGCCTCCCCCTCTTGAAACAGACACCAATGGCTAAGGGAGGTTAGCTTGATTGGGGGATTGGGGACATTTATACTGGGGAGATAGAGGCTAGAAACTGGTTATCAGTAGAAGAAATGGTTTCTTATCTGGAATAAGGGAGATAAGAAAGGGGAGGCATGAGGTAGAGAAAGAGCAATGCCTTGGGAATTCAGTGAACTAGTGTTTGAATCTTGGCCTCACCACTCTCTAGCCAGGTCACCGCTCTGAGCCTCAGGTTCTTCATTTGGCAAACAGGGTTGATAACTTACTTTACGGGGTTGGCGTGAAGATCACACACCAGAGGGTGTGTAGAGGGCCAAAGGGTGTAGCGCATCTAGCACGTCCGGCCACACTGGATGCTCAGCAAATGGTAGCTACTGTCGTCAGTATCACCACCATCGTTGTTACTGTCATCATCACCACGAACGTCCTCACCATCTCCATCACGACTGCTACCACCATCACCTTCAATATCACCACTATCATCATCACCACCACCATCACCTTCAACATCACCGTCATCATCACCTTCAGTATCACCACCACCATCACCATCAGCTTCACCATCACCTTCATCACCACCATCAGCTTCTTCATCATCATCTAGCATGCAGAGTCCAATGAGAACACTTAGAAGATTGTCTCATGCCTAGCTCTCTGAATCTTAGTGGAATACACCTATCATCTCTTGTGTACTGCAGTGTGACCTGGGCTTCTGCCTCTTCAAGAAGGCTCTTTCTACCTTTGGCCTCTTCCAACTGGTAGAAAGTTCTTCCTCGTAGGGAGAGGTCTTCTTAGTTGCTGTCTTCTTAGCACTTACTCTGGGAGCAAGGCAGAGCCTCCAGTATCTTAAAATTATCCTACACTTAATTATATTACTAAGAATAAAATATTCTGGCTCCATTAGGGAGAAAAGTCGTCTGGTAGATAATTATGTCATCCGTGCGTGTCACCAAATCATCTTGTTATGACTTTAGCTCTTAATGCTATAAATACCTCCGTAGGTGGCTAGAGATCCGAGCACACAGCGGAGAGGGAGCTAGCCCGGGGAGAGGCCTGGGGGTCAACCCCACCTCTGTCGTTCACTAGCTGCACGATCCTGGGCAGGTTACTTCTTTGGGCCTCAGGGGTTTTTTTGGATTTGTTTTGGTTTTGGTTTGCTTTTCCTGAAAAATAGGGCTAACAATACCTGCCTCGTGGAGGCAGCGTGAGGTCTGGAGATACGTAGCATCATTTGTGGGACGAATATACATCCAGTAAGTGTTCGTTGCTTTTGGAGCCTGAAGGAAGAGGAGGAATGAAGTGCACACTTCCCAGCACGTGCCGGGGCAGGGCACGATGCTGTCAGGCCACGTTTGGGGGTGTGGGGGGCAGCTCTCTGGTCCTGAATCCTGCCGTCTTCCAGTTGGGCGCCGCGCACAGCAGGCGTCCTGCACACAGTTGTGCGAACACGGACCCAGGCTTACGGTGGAAGTTTGTTTAGAACTGGCATTGTCCACGTCTGTGCAGTTGTTGGGGGCTTGGCAGTGCCCCGTGGCGTGCTGTGGAGCAGAAGTATGTTGGGAGAGAGCTGCTGACTCACGTGGAGGCGGGGCTGCCGGGACCGCGCGTCCGGCTTCCCACCGCCGCCTTTGATGCCTGGGCCCGCGTGCCGGGCAGCGCCCTCTCCACCCGTCCCCCTATCTTGGTTGGTCAGGTGGGTGGTCAGAGGGTGCCAGGCCAGTCCAAGAACAGCACGGGGGCCTCTGCCGAGGTCGGTGTGCTGGTATCTCCTGAGACGACAGTGTTTTCCTCTAGGAAGACAACATGAGAACTTCCAGTAATCAGGGCTGGATTCCTCGCTCCCAGTTTTGAGGATGAAGAGATGCAGAAGGTATTAGCTGGCACCCCTAATTCTCAGAGCTTGAAGGGACCTTCATCTAATCCTGTCATTGCGCGTCTGGGGAAACTGAGGCCCAGAGAGGCGAGGCCCTTTGCCCAGGGTCACACAGTGAGTCAGTTGGTGACAGGGCGGCGACTAGCCCCTGGCCCTCTATCACTCTGTCGCCTGCCCTTCCCCACTTGGCACCTTCCCCAGCAGGCCTGCAGCTGTTCCTGCAAGTTGGCAGGACGGGGCTCTCCTCTCCCACTGGTTTCCTTCTGCCGCCCTGGCCCACACCCTGCGCCTCCAAGTGCCTCTCTTGTGGCAGGCACTTTCCACTGGCCTCCGGTGACGCTGCACATTCCTCAAGGGCTGGGATGCTGCCCTCTCTTCCCAGGGCCGCTTCCCACGATTGCTAATCCCGGCCAGGCCTCTTAGCGGCAAGAGGAGCCCTGAGCAGGCAGGGCGGGCACCCAGGTTCTGGTGGTGCGACTTTCAGCTCTGGGACCTCGGGCAACTTACTGAGCCTCTCTACGCCTGCTTGCTCCTCTGCAGAGTGAGGGTGAGAAGAGCACTTCGGGGCTCGCTGCTGGTTGGGGTGCAGCCGAGGGCTCTGCTGCTGCTGTTTTAGTGGGTTCTCTTTTCTGAAGCCTCATGACAATTATCCTTGAGGTCTCGCGGTCATGCTGCCAGGTGAGCTGGCCAGAGACCATTCTTGCCATTTCACAGGTGGGGGGCTGGAGGTGCTGAGGGGGGGAAGGGATGGTGGACGACTCTACAGCGGGTGGTGTAGAGCCCAGCCAGGACCCAGCAGGCTGATGCTCATCCACCCTCCCCCTGGTACCCACTCCCCCAGGCTTTCCTCTCCATGGAGCGTGTGGGCTCATGGGTGCTGGGCACGCTGGTCTGTGGGCAGCCACGCCCATCCATCCCTCTCACACTTGGGGGTTTCCTGCAAACGTCTCCAGAGCCTTCAGTATCTTTGCTTTCCAGAAGCTTCGATGCCCCCGGCGATCCCAGAGGGAGCGCCTTCTCAGGGAGGGGGAGTGTGCCGTGTTGCCCT
Organism: Eschrichtius robustus; assembly: GCF_028021215.1. Classification (NCBI taxonomy): domain Eukaryota; kingdom Metazoa; phylum Chordata; class Mammalia; order Artiodactyla; family Eschrichtiidae; genus Eschrichtius; species Eschrichtius robustus. The sequence continues at coordinate 132,130,077 of NC_090830.1, read as the reverse complement.
GCAGAGGCAAGTGGATTTCGGCATCGGAGGGAAAACCGACAAGGCAGAAGTCCGGGGGGTGGCAGCCGGCTCACAGGCACGTCCCGTGCATTTCCTGTTGATGCTCTCTCACCCACACCCACTTCCTCTCCATCCCTCGCCCCACCCTGATGCCCTGCTGGCAAGTAGCTGAGTGCAGCTACCAATGCGCTCCGTGTTGGCCTCCCTGGCAGTCTGAGTGCTGCAGGGAACCCTGACCCCAGTACAGTCCCATCAAGGTCCAAAAGCTCTTGGCTCTGCGTCTCCCGGGAGGCCCGAGATCATCCTTGGCTCACCCCGGCTCTGCCCTCGGCACTTGCAGCCAGGGGCCGGGGCTCGGCCACACCCCAGCGGGGACGCTGGGCACGTACCCTCGGTCCACAACAGCGTGTGGGGACACGCGCTCACCCTCTCACAGCCGGCTCGGGAGTCAGGGCCCAGCACCTGGTGGGCCCTCCGCAGGCTGCCTTCCCGTCCTTCTCTCGCCTGTCCATCCGAAGGGCACCCCGTGAATCTGGGGCCTCCATCTGGAGGCCCTGAAGCGCTGGACTGTCGCGGTGCGGGGCTGGGAGCAGGAGAAACGGCCGAGGCCTGGGGGCCTGGGCAGCTGCTTGGAGGGAGGACCTGCAGTGGCTTTCCGCCAGCCATTCATTCCCGTCGCTGGGGCTCAGATTCCCCATTTCTACTAGTAAAGTCGAGTCTCTCAGGGAGGTGTACATTAAATGAGATGGTACCCCAGCCAAGTGCTCAGCAATCGCTGGCCCGAGACCTGGCCTCGAGCCCCCTTCAGCAGCCTCAGCCCTTCCCGACTGGACTCCTCAGAGGCTGGGCTGGTCTCCTCCTGCTCTGGGCCCCCAGGTGGGGCCCGGTGCCTGCCAGATGGGCCGTGTCACCCTGTCACGGTCCCTGGGGCTGATTCCAAGGGCGCCTGGGCACCTTGCATCCCGTGGATGTGGCCTCCCTTTAGACCCAGAGAGAACGGCCTCTGTGCCTTCACACTTTGGCTCTTTGCTTGTCACAGGCCCTCCTCCTGCAGTGGGGAAAAGACGCCCGTGGATCTCCCCAAACCCCTGGGCGTCCACCATGCCTGCTTCCGCCTTCTCTAAGCATATGAGTCACCCTGGTATTGCAGGCTGACGACTCAGAAAGAAGGGAAGTCGGAGTTCACGTGAGGGGGGTGGGTGCAGACTGGTCTCCCTGCAGCAGGAGGAGACTTGGGGGAAAAGAGCCATGGAGAGTGACTGACCATCGCCACCTGGGCTGGAGGGCAGGGATGCTGTGTCACCATAAACCCCTGCGTCCATGGCGAGCCCAACCTCATGCCTTCAGCCCTTGGCCTAAGGTCCCAAAGGCCCAGGGCTGGGAGCAAAAGAACCGAGGAAGGACATGGAGTTGGTGGCATGACAGTGGGAGAGCCCCGGTTTGGGGTAGCCAGTCAGAAAGGTTCCGTTCGTTCTGGGATTCCTTCTCCGCTTGGCTGGAGAGTTGCGTGTTTTTCCTCCCCTGTCCCGTCAGGCACTGAAGACCTGGGGAAGATGTTTGAACCTGTTGCAGGGCCATTGTCAGCACTGAAGCCGCAGTGGGAACACTCTTTAAGGCACCGAGCAAATGCCTAAGAGAAGGAAAACCGAGCTTCCAGAACAGGGAGAAACGCTGTGCTGTTGAGACTAGGGCAGTTTCTCAGCTTCGGCTGCGTTACATCTGGGACTTGATCATTCTTCATTGGAGGGAGAGGAGCTGCCGTGCCCTGGAGAATCCCTCCCTCTACCCACAGGTGCCCAAAGTTCCCCCTCCCCCAGGTTATGACAGTCACCTAGAGGCGACACTGTATAGGTGAGGCTACTGACGGGAATGAAAAAAAGATCTTGACCTCCCTGGTGGCTGCAGCCCCCGGGGCCCTGTTACATGTCTGGCCTCAGACAGGAAATCTTACTCTTCGGAACTGGGCAGTGGCAAAGGAGAGGTGCCTTTTCAGTGCCCACTCGGCTTAAGTGCCATGCAGGCTGGGTAGGGCTGGGCGGCAGGACATCCTGTTACCTGAAGACACAGGCAGCGCGGGGCCTGCTCCCCTGAGACGGGTTTGTTAGTTTTGTTCTCCGCGTCCCCGGGGAGAGGCCCCAGGAGCTGTGAAGGATGGTGACGCTGTCTGATGGCTTCTTGGCCCACTGCTCCTGCTGGCTCCCGGGCAGTGCCAGGGTCTCCCCTGATCCCCTCCAGGGAGGCCAGGCAAACAGGCATTTTGCCAGACAGCCGCCAGCAGTGTGCGCCACTGCTTTTCATCAGAAAAGGCGCCTGAGTCCCCTGCCAAAGCCCAGAGCCATCTCCCCCGTTAATCAGGATTTCAGGGTTCCCGGGAAGATCTTAGCAACTGCCTGGCACGAGCCCGGCTTGATTTCCCATCACCTGTCTGCCCTCAGAGCTGGCCCCGTCCTCTGCCCCTTCTGGGAGCGGGACTGGAAAGCACCCCTGGCCTCAGAGCCTGTCTCAGGGGCTGAGACTGCATCTCTCAGCAGGGCCCGAGGAGGCACTGGCTTGGAATTAGTGTTATTTTTATTATAATTCTCAATGTTCAGTTTTTTTTAAACTTGAAAGAGAAAAAGGAAGCTGGACCAGAGTCCCAGATATTCCCTTGAGGGAGACGTTGGGCGCTGGAGAGGTGAGGCCACGGAGCCGCGTTGCATGGAGGCGTCCAGGGAGCCCTGGGCTGGCTGTCTCTTTCTTTTTTTTTCTTTTTAATTTTATTTATTTATTTATTTATGGCTGTGTTGGGTCTTTGTTTCTGTGCGAGGGCTTTCTCTAGTTGTGGCAAGCGGGGGCCACTCCTCATCCCGGTGCGCGGGCCCCTCACCATCGCGGCCTCTCTTGTTGCGGAGCACAGGCTCCAGACGCGCAGGCTCAGTAATTGTGGCTCACGGGCCCGGTGGTTCCGCGGCATGTGGGATCTTCCCAGACCAGGGCTCGAACCCGTGTCCCCTGCATTGGCAGGCAGATTCTCAACCACTGCCCCACCAGGGAAGCCCTGGCCGTCTCTTTCTGCACGGAGGGCTCTGCCCAGCTCCTTGCGGGGCCACAGCGCGCCCTGGGGCTCCCCTGGTGAGAGCCAAGCCTGGTTCTTGTTCTGCTGCCGTGCCTGAGGCAGGGGGCCACTGCTGGGGTCCTCGCCTCGCAGGGCTGGCCTCTTCTCCCACCCACACGGCTCCTTTTCCTCTCATTCGAGGAAGAATGTGAGGGGCAGGCCCCACGGGTTCCGGGTACAGCGGGAGCCACCTCCACCCACTCGGGGGCAGACGCTCCGGGCTGTGTCGGGTCCCACGGCAGAGGGGCGGCACACACCACCCCCTCTGTCTCCCGGCCTCCCGACCAGGGGAGGCTCTGGCTGGAAAGGCCGGCGCAGGCTGCCTTCTTCTGCGTCCCTCCCCCATTCCCATCACGGCTGCCTGCCCTCTCAGGTCAAATTCTTGGGCCTCTCGGAGCTCTCCAGATGCCCTCTCCCACCGCCATCTGGGAAACCGGCATCCGCAGCTTCTCTGAGCAGCCCAGGGAGGTCGCCTCTGGCCTCCCTCTGCGGCAGCAACCTTTGAGCGGTGCCTTTCTGAGACGTTCTTCGGGGAGGACTTCGTTCAGTAGCTCAGATACCCGGGTAATTTGGAGAAGGGCTGCTGAATGCCGCGTAGGTCAGCTGGAATTAACACGCACTTTGTTGAAAGAACAGAGTTGCCACCCACATCTTCATCCACTGCTGGGCTAGGAGCTGTCCTGGAATTCTAAAGGGCACTGGAGGCGGGGGGTGGGGGCGGGGGGCACGGAGGACCCTCTGTCCCATTTCTGGGGGTTCTGACTTGCCCCCATGGAGCCAAAGCTCCTTGGCTTGCTGGCAGAGCTGCTGAGGGGTGCTGGCCACTTGGTAGTGCTGTGGTCAGTGGCCACAGTGCTGGCTGTCCCTGGGTGAGGCTGCGTGTCTGCCACGCACTGTGCTAGCCCAGCAGCTCTACAAGGTCACTCTCATTGCCACCACTTTCCAATTGAAACAGGCCTAGGGGGGCAGAGTGGCTGAGCCTTGGATAAACAGCTAGAAAGTGGCGAGGCCTGGGCCCCGTCTTCCCCAGACTACGACTGTCTCCATAGTCAGTGACCCCTGGCTGGCCAGCTTGCTGTCCGCTGGGCGTCCTGGGAGCAGGCATGGGACGGTGAATTTATCCCAGAGGCACGGCAGCCCCGTAGCAGGGCTGTAAAAGCTGCAGACCGGTCCGGTCCCACCCACACCAGGTTTGCCCTGTCTTCCTGAGCAGGTTCGGGGGCCTCTGGCACACGCAGGGAATGCTGGAATGTTCCAGAGACCCCAGGGGCCAGGCTCTTCTGGGGACTGATGCCGGAGGGGGCCCTTTCCTTCCAGAGGCCTTCTGCCTCTGAGGATGGGGTGACGGTCTGAAGGGGACCCATCCTCCCAGACTGCTAACCGCCCCCGGAAGAGTCCAGCATTCACAGTCAGGCCTTGTCTTCTGAGGCCTCCGTCTTCACTCCTCCCCAGGAGCAGCCTGGGAGGGACTGTGCTTTTAATTAGCCTAGTTTGGGAATGGCAGCTCTAAAGCCCTGGGAGGTGAATGCCGCTGCCTTGCTTTTGGAATCTGCTGCCAGTGGACACAATGTAGCTGTAGGAATGAAAACGAGGAAGAGAAAGGCCCATCGGCTTGGGTTTTTAATTGGCACCATCCTCCCGGCCCTGCGCCCGCCCGCCAGCCCTCCCGGGGCTCTGTTTGGGCGGCCAGGCCTGGGCTTCAAGTGATGGAGCCTTTCACAGCTTCAGACTGATTTAAGTGGCCCTGTATGGGTTCCCGCAGCCCTCGCTGAAAGAGCACGGCACCATCGCCATGCTGATAAACCCTGGGAAATTGATCAGCCACCTGCGAGTGGTGAATAGCGATAACCGCTGGGAGCCCTGCAAAGCGGCTGGGCCTCCCGTGGCCTCCCATGGCCTCCCATGGCCCCGAGGTCCTACGGGAGAGAAAGGCTATTTCTAAAGCTGCAATTAATTTTTTCCCCCAGTCAGTTGGAAGTTGCTCTCTTGTTTTCAGCTGGGTGAGTGGGGTGCTTAGTTCTGTGCGTCTCCGTTAACCGGAGCTCTCCGACCATTGATGTCTCCCTCGAGAGACAGAGTGAGGCTTTCTTTCTCATTGGCCAATCGAGGAACGGACTTTTTTGTTTGTGTTTTTGTGTGTGTGTGTCTCTCTCTCTCTCTTTCTTTCTCTAAGATCATCTCAAGCTAACAGTGAGAAAAAAGGCACATGTGAGCGATTCTGCCTCGACAGGTCCCACAATACCTTCAGGAATGTCAATTTTTCTTGCTTTCATGAAAACACCATGAGGTCTCACTTAGAGGGGACAATGGCAGAGATTAAAGAGGGAGACAGCGCGAGGGAAAACGGAAAGTAGAAAAGCAGTTCAGCCGGCTGCCGGAGAGCTTTGTGCTGCACTTTAAGGGAGTTTTGTTCTGGATTCCCCAATCCTGGTGGAACAATTTGGGGGAAGATTCTTAGCTCATACTTAGTTTTGCAGTGAGAACCCATTTTAAGTGCAGAAGAGAGAGGAGGCCGGCCTCCGCCCAGGTTTCTGTGAGTGTGTGTGTGTGGGTGGGTGGGTGTGTTTGGGGGGCTGCTGACCCACAGGGCTTCAGGGCCCTTGTTCCCTCTGGGGGCTTTGCGACCACAGGGCGTCAGGCTGGCTGCTGTCGCGCTGCGGGGGGCGCCTGCAAGCCTGCTGGGCTGCCAGCGTGGAGCAACCACCCCAGGCCGGTTCTCCTGCAGAGAGGACGTGCCAGGCTTGAGAAGGTGGCATCTGGGGCTGTCTGGGCTCTGCCAGGCAGCCCGTCTGTCGCGGCAGAATCACTCTGCCCGTCTACCCCCGCCCCCCTTGAAGCTGGCCTGCTTTGGCCACAACAGCCAGGAGAGACATTGGCACGAGAGGGGGACCCGTCACTGTGGATTTGTCCACAAGCGTGGCTCCGGCTTTCATCGCCTCTCATCTGGAGTCCCAGCCTCGTTAAGATCCCCTGACCTGCTTGCGCGGCCGATTGCTAATAAGCCCAGGCAGGGTCAGTGTCCTCGAGGCAGAGAGGAGATTGACTGCTCTCTGCCCTGAGCCCACTCGGAACAACCCCTGGCTTCGGTTGCAGTGACCCGCCAGGAGGGCCTCCACGGCTCATTTTCCCTCCTGGTTTGCAAGGCAGTGTGTGTGTGCACGTGAGCACGTTGCACACACATGTGCACGCCTGTGTGCCTGTGCCATTTTGTGCAGAGTGTGGCCTGAGGCTCCCACTCTCACTTGGTGACCTTGGCAGGCTCTTCGGGCCTCAGTTTCCTCATCTGTACAGTGGGAGCCCTGACACTTGCCTCCCAGGGGTTCTGGAGGAACCTGCACGTTGTAGGCGCCCAGGTCGGGGGAGTATGTTAGCAGCTCTCTTTGTCCTAATAAGACCCGCCTATCTGCTTGGAAGACACAGGGTGGAGACGGGGCCCTCTTCCTGTGGTCCGAGGGGCAGGGAGCCAGCCTGTCGGGGGTGGGCCGGCTCCGGGGCTGCTTTTCTCCTAAGGGCCTGGTGGTGGCTTCCGTGGGGATTTTAGAACCTTCTCTCCCGAGGCTCCCCTTTCTCAGTGAACCCGGGCTTCAGCTGAGGACACACACAGTCTGGCGGCTCCTTTTTGTGGTAGCCACTTGCAGATGGAAAGTGAGGGACTTCCTCGTGGGTTCTATGCATTTTCCAAATCATCAGACACTTTTACAAGAGAGAAGTAGGCTCATTTCCTGACTTGGGCTCAGCCAACGATGGTCTGAAGCTAGAGGCTGGGGCCCAGGCCCGGAAGCTGGTCTCCTGGCAATGGGCACCTCATTTGCCATCTCGGCTCCTTCACAGCTCGCCTCACCCGTCTGGACGAGGACAGCCACGAAGGGGTCGGAGTCAGATTGACCACACGATCGTTGGTCATTGCCGGAACTGCAGCATCTTGAAGTGATTGCAAGCTGGCGGAGCTGTGTGTGTCTGTGTGTGCGGTGTGCATGCACACACACGTGAACTAATTTACATCTAAGGGGAGGAAGGGAGCAAGGGCCGAGCTGGGACCCTTGGGAAGACGGCAGGTTCTGTGTGCACCCAGGCGTTGTCGCTGGGCCCTGGCTGGTTTCTCTTGTGGGTTTGCCTCCTCCTTGGCACTTGCAGCATTTCCCCTGACACGTCATCACCTGGGGTGACTCCGGGGAGCAGTTATACACTTGCGGCCTTTGCCCCTTGCTCCCATCTGGCTGAGGGCCTGGCCCACGTGGGGTCAGGCTGGGCACACCCTCCCTCTGGCCCCTGGCAGGGCTGCTGCCTTGCTGGCGTGTGCACCAGGGAGGCCGCGTCCTTTCCCACTGTCTCTCCTTCCTGCACTCGGGCCCTTGGTCTCAGGGTCAGACTGCCGGGGTTCAGATCCTCCCCACTTACTCCCTGTGTGGCCTTGGCAAGTTCCTGAGCCTCCAGTGATGGGAGTGCCCCCGTCCCTATTCAGGGGGTGTCGTGTGGGTTCAGTGGGACAACCCCGGGAAGCTCAGGGAACATGCTTAGTAGACGTTAGTTCTACTACCATCAGAGGCTCCACGGCTGCTAGGACATGAGAACAAACCCCCAGTAATGCCTTGACTTCGTTCCTGGAACAAGGCAGGATTCCAGGGGATGACAGGTGGAATTTACGGTAGCGCAACCTTGTGGGTCAGTTTTCTCTTTATGTGAAGAAATGTCTGGATGGAAGAATGATTTAGGGCTTCTCCGGGGCCTGCACATTCCTCGGGGCCATCTTGGAGCCCTTGCTGTCATAAGGGCCTTTGGCTTTTGTAGTTGGGAATTTTCACCAAGTAGTAGGCAAGCCTTGCTGGGGGTACTTGGGGGGTAGAAATTAGGTTGGGTTTCCACCCCGGATTCAGGCGTTTCTGGCGGCCATGAGGTGCGGAGTGACGGGTAAGGGCACAGACAGAGCCGGGGTTGAGCCTGGCCCACCACCGGCCCCGTGGGACTTTGCCCAGTTACCTGGGTCTCTCTGCCTGTACGCAGAGGTGCTGGCAGAGCCCGCCTCTCAGGATTAGATGATGAGATAATGGAGCGAGAGGTTCACCCAGCTTGGCCCCGGGCATCCGCCTCAGACGTATTCACTTGGGAAGTGACTGCGAGGGCTTCTAGATGCCTCGAGATGCCAGTGCTGCATTTGCATGTCCTGTCAAGCACTTAAACAGTAACGAACAAAAGGGAAAAAATAGAAAAGGAAAAAAATAAGCCTGTCGGGAAATTCAGTTTTGTTGAGGTGTGTCCCTGGGAAAGTCAAAGAAACAGGGACCCACCCTGGCCAGCCCTTCCGGAGCCTGCGGTCAGGCCTCCAAGTGGGAAGTGCATTCTGTCAGCACACTGAGGCCCTGAGCTGGGTCTTCCATGAGGTGGGCATCGTGATTCCATCCCGCCTCTAAGTGGAAACGGCTTATCCACACTCACTCAGAGCAGCACACACTCCGCTCTGGTATCTGTCTGGTGGCACAGGGCGTGATGCTCCAAGCCACACCTGTGCCGCTCAGGGCGTGCCCTGCACAGCCTCTCTGGCATCTCCAGTGCGCTTTGTGAAAATGTCTCCCAGGGACTTCCCTGGTGGTCCAGTGGCTAAGGCTTCGCGCTCCCAATGCAGGGGGCCTGGGTTCGATCCCTGGTCCGGGAACTAGATCCAGCATGTCGCAACTAAGAGCCGGCATGCTGCAACTAAGACCAGGTAAAGACGAATAAATAAATATTTTTTTTTAAAAAGTCTCCTGGGTGCCTGCTCCTGGCCTGGAATCTGGATCTCCTGCTGGGGTGGGCTTGGCCTGGTCCTGGTGGAGAATGCTGGGCCTGCTCCCCCTACCCCTCAGCCCAAGAGCCCCTGCACTAGGGGTTCCCTGACAGGGTTTCCCTGGGCAGCAGAGACTGAGGAGTCTTGGGCTGGCGGCCACAAGCATCCAGAGAAGTTCGCAAGCACCACGCGAGCTCCCAGGTCTTTGCAACCTCCCTGGCTCCCATGGTTGTCCCCTGTCGTCCCTCACTGCAGCTTGGAGGAACCGGGCTCCAAGGGGGATGAGACCTCAGGTCACCCCTGGGGCTCTGGACAGAGCTGGGACTCCATCCAGGGATCCTGGGCCTCTGCTAGGCCCCTACCTTGCTGCAGTGACGGATTTGGCTGGAGAGACGTGACTTACACAGGTGAGAGGACAGGCCATCCCAGGAAAAGTGCCTGGTGGGCAAGAGTCCGGGGTGAGCCCCCGACCCTGTCCTGTAACTGAGTGTCCGGGTTGCCTCCAGGTGAGATCGAGCCTCAGGAGAGGCAGTCCTCTAATGGGGCCTCCGGGGCTCGGGGGCACCAGAGCCCCACACGGTGTCCCTGCCACTCAGCCCTGGCTCTGCAGGAGGGACAGCCGAGCCCACAGAGGTGGAATGTGCCCAGGAATGTCCTGCCACACCCGCTGCCAGCGGGCACGTCTGTGGCCACCTGCCCTGCCCAGGCATGCTGGGACACGCTGGCGGAGCCCAGCTGCCCCTCCTCGCCCCCGCAGGACTCTGGTGTCCAGGACAGGCCAGCGCGGCCTCTCTTTTCCCCAGCTCGCCTGGGATTTCTGCTCTCACGGGTCACTTCCGGTTGGGGCAGCTGTGGGTGAAGGGCTCTCCCTCTGTGGCTTCTGCCTGAGCCCCTCGGGGCAGGGCCGGCCCTCCTCCCCCGCCTTGGTGCAGCTGGACACCGTAATGTGTGGAGATCCTGCTGAGCCGGGCCCTGTTATGATCTCCTTTCAGCCCCGTTACAGCCCCACAAGGGCAGTTTTATTTCTCCATTTTACAGATGGGGAAAGAGGAACCCGGGTTGCACAAGGAGGCTGAGGGAACACGTACGTAGTGGCAGAGGCAGGATTCCACCCCAAATGGATCAACCATTTTCAACTCTTCATTCAGCCACCCAACCCCGTTCCTCCAGGCATCAGAGATGCGGCCAGCAGACTTGTTCCCTGGCCGAGCCCTCCAGAACCCTGCCAGCCAGCCTGTGGGGCAGGGAGGCTCCAAGAGGGCTTTGTAGGGGCGGGGAGGGTGTTTTAGCTGAGCTGTGAGGGGAGAGAGACTTATCGAGGGGGTGATGGTCCTGGCTGAGGGAGGGCACCCCCAGGAGAGCTTAGTGCGTCCGGGGAGCCTGAGTGGGCAGGGAGGTTGCAGGCGAGGCAGGGTGGGGACAGGACACACCCAGTACATGACAGGCTGGAGCCTGGAGCCAGGTGACCACACGCCCTCAGGGGTGTCCTGGATACCACGCTGCCCTTGGGGCTTGCCTGTCGTCTCCCACCTTCTGCTCGAGGCTGCTGTGAGGTCCTTGGGGACCACCCTGTCTCAGGACAGAGGACAGGTGGAGGCCGCGAGGGGAGCAGGGTTTGCCTGAGGCCCTGGAGCTGCACCCAGACCCCGTGTTTGACGTCCCAGCGGGGCTCGCTCTCCCACGTGGGCCCAGTGCCTCCCTGGGGGAGCCGTCGCCCTTGGACCCTGACCTTGGACCAAGTCACAGAGCAAGGGAGTGGGGCTTGTGGCTTGTGACGTGGCCAGCTTTGTAGCCAATGAGGAGCCCCTGTGGATTGGCAGGGGAACCCCCCTTGATGCCGTGGAAGTGAGGGCAGCCAGACATTGTGTACTGGCCCTCTGGGGCCTCTTCCCAGTGGCCGTGCCATATCCCTGTCAGGGGACCTGGACAGACCAGGGTGCCCTGTGGGTGGTCCAGTCGATGGGGACAGGCCCCCTCGTTTGGAGCCTCCAGCCCATCCCTGTTCCCCGAGCCTGCCCTCCCAGTCTGGCTACATCGTCGGGCTCCGAGCGCGAGTGCTGTCTGGGACTGGCCAGGGTCCTGGCTCCCAGGAGTTGAGGGGTGCTGGGATTATCCTAAGACGGTTGGTGTAGGCTCTCTTGGCCTTGGGTTTCCCTGGAGTTCAGCCTGATAGTGGCAAGTTTTACTTGGATTTTCCAGTATTTGGCCTTGGGAGATGGCCGAGGTCCCAGACAGCAGACATGGGGACGTGCCTTTCTTTCTCCTCTCCGGCCCTCTGGCCTGGGCCGGTTAGCTGGGAATCAGTGCTAAGTGGCCATTGCTGTGAAGCCCACTTCTCCAGTGCCGTTGATGTCAATGTGGACGCAGGAGCCAGTGGTGTGGGTTGGATCCCGGCTATGCAGGTGGACTCTGGGCCCTGCTCGGACACTGTCCTCCCTAAAGTCAGGGGCCGGGGGCTTGGAGGTGCAGAGCTTGGAAGGGGTGGAACCAAACCAGAGAGGGTGGGAGTGAGGCCAGGGCACCTGGTGGTCCTTTCCAGCGGGAGGGGAGCACTTTGTCCATTGAGAGGGTCAGTCTGTAAGGGGCCTGGGGACTGTTGGCTCTAGGAGTTGCCCGTGCCGAGGCCTGTTGGAGCAGATAAATCAGTCGTGTTTCCACAGTGTTTGCCTGCCTTTCTTTGTGATTTGTATTTTATCGTTAAGGAGGGGAGAAGAGATCCTCCCCTCCCCCCCGCACCAAATAGAAAGGAAATCCAGCTGAATCTGACACTTTGAGCTTACTCTCTGCTTTTCGTGTGTTCACCAGGTGTGGAAATATGCTGACAGGTGGAAGCGGGGGCTCTGTGTTCACACGCCCCACAACTGCAGACACCTGGCCCACACGCCCGTCCTCGGCGTGTGTCCTGACGCTCCCTCGGCACCGAGCCTCTCGCAGACATGCGGGGGCTGTTCCCCCTGACTGTTTCTGACAAGCAGCCCCCTTGCCCTGCCTTGGGGCAGGGCCGGGCAGCTGCTCTGAATGGCGGGCAACGGCCCATTTGGGCAAGGTGGGCACAGTCCAAGAGACGGGCCTTGTTTGGGGAAAGCTGGGGTTTGGGGCGCAAAGCAGCCCCAGCCCCGCCTTGGGTCACCCACAAGGCCCAGCAGTGTTCTCCCCTGGAGCGAAGACCCCAGGCCAGCCTCCACCAGGCAGGTGGGGAGCCCTGCAAACCTCTAGAACAGCGAGATGTTTCCCAGGGATTTCCCCCTGCCTGTGTTTGTGAGCCCGCCTACCAGCCCCCAGGAAAAGGCCCGCACAGCCGACTGCCCACAGGCAGATGTCTGGCACATGTGTGGCCCGTTTGCCGTTCAAGGGTTGGGCCTTCCTGATGTTTTCACGTCTTGTGCTCGTGTGAAACTCAGATTTAATTTGGTGATTATTAAATGCAGGAACCCGGTAGAGGGGTTTTTTTTTTTGTCTGCACAGTTTTGCAAAGTGCCATTTTTTTTGTGATGCATAAGCCTTGTTCCTGCCAATAGGAGAAAAGGAAAGTCAAAAAGAACTTTGGTGGAGAAACATTACAATGATTTAATATGGAGATGGTTTGGGAGGGGGACTTCTTTTTTTGAAAATCGGAGTGACCATTTCAGTAAGATTTTCTGGCCTGTGAGTCATCCACTTCTTCATTCCTAGCTTAGAGTGTCCTTTCCTTTTAAAATAAACACACACACATATTTTTTGATAGTACATTCACATGTTCAAAAATTAAAACAGTATACAGGGAAAGTCTTACTCCCATCCCTCCCATCCCCCGTGGCCTCAGGTTAACTCCTTATTTGTTTCCTGTGATCCTTCTAGAAATCCTTTATAAAAATACAAGCAAATAAGAAGGTTCTTGTTTTATTCTCCTTTCATATATGAAAGATAGCATGCTAACATCTAGCTTTCTACACCTTGCTGCCTTAAATAATAGACCCTGGAATTGTTTCGGTGTCAGAGCCGAGCCGCTGCCGCCTTTTTTCCAGCACAGGAGGGTCTGTTGTGTGGACGTGCCCCACTTTTCATTCCCAGGCCCCGGCTGCGGACTCCCAAGCCGGGGGCAGTCCTCTCAGCTGTGAACTGCGTTGCCTGTGGGTCCTCTCAGACTTGCAGGTGTACCCTCTGTGGGCACATCCTGCCACTAGCGTGGCGGGTTGCAGGTTGTACGCACTTGTCATCTGGGAGGATATTGCCCAGGTGACACTGAGGGGGGCCCGCACCGCCGACGGGTGCCCCAGGTGGTCCGTTTCCCCACCGCCGCCTCGACAGTTTCTCGTCAAACGTGGATTTTGCCAACCGGATAGGTGAAAGATGGTTTCTCTGTGTCATTTTAGTTAGCATTTTTCTAATCAGTTGAGCATCTTAATAGTTAAAGGTCATTCGTATGTCCTCTGCTGTATTCATTTGCCCTTAAAAAAAATTGAGGTGTCGCTCTTTTTCTCGATTCTATATTAGATTAGTTTTTGCCTTGCTGTGAGTTGCAAATGTTTACTTCTAATTTGTTCTTTGTGTTTTGACTTTGCTTTTGGCATTCTTTAACAGCTTTATAATTCACATGCTATGCAATTCACCCATTTAAAGCAAACAATTTTAGTGGTTTTTAGTATGTTCACAGAATTGTGCAATCATCACCACAGTCAATTTTGGAATATTTTCATCTTCCCCCCGCCAAAAAACCTCATACCCATTGCCAGTCACTATTCACCCTTAGCCACCCCAGCCTCAGGCAGCCACTAATCTACTTTCTGTCTCTCTGGATCTGCCTGTTCTGGGTATTTCATATAAATGGAGTCATACAGTAATGTGGTCTCTCGTTGACTGGCTTCTTTCACTGAGCAGCATAATGTTTTCAAGGTTCATCCATGTTGTAGCATGTGTCAGTAACTCCATTCCTTTTTTTTTTTTTAAATTTATATTTTTGGTGGCATTGGGTCTTTGTTGCTGCGCGTGGGCTTTCTTTAGTTGCGGCGAGCAGGGGCTACCCTTCTTTACAGTATGCGTGCTTCTCACTGCGGTGGCTTCTCTTGTTGCGGAGCATGGGCTCTGGGCGTACGGGCCTCGGTAGTTGTGGCACGCGGGCTCAGTAGTTGTGGCTCACGGGCTCTGGAGCTCAGGCTCAGTAGTTGTGGCGCACGGGCCCAGTTGCTCCGCGGCATGTGGGATCTTCCTGGACCAGGAATCGAACCTGTGTCCCCTGCATTGGCAGGAGGATTCTTAACCACTGTGCCACCAGGGAAGTCCCTCCATTCCTTTTTATGGCCGAAAAATATTCCTACCACATTTTATTTATCCATTTGCTAATTGGTGGACATTTGGGTTGTTCCCTCTTTTTGGATATTATGAATAATACTGCTGTGAATGTTGACATGCGTGTTTTTGTACGGGCATGTGTTTTCATTTCTCTTGGGTATATACCTAGGGGTGGAATTGCTAGGTCCTGTGGTAACTCTGTGTTTAACATTTTGAGAAACTGCCGGTCTGTTTTCCAAAGCGACTGCACAATTTTACAATCCCACCAGTGCTTTTAGCATTTTTTGACGTGTATACATTTTTTATCAAATTTATTAATTCTTTCTTTTATGGCTCTGAATGTTGGATTTTAGAAAGCCTATAAAGGAATTCTCCTATGTTTCCTTCTAGTGTTTTTATGGTTTTATATTGCAGTATTTGGTCTATGTGGAGCTTCTCCCGTATGTGGTATGAATATGGAGCCAACATTTTTTTTTCTCTTTTTTAATATGTCTACCCACTGGTCTCCCTACCAGCTATTGAAAATTCCATCTTTTTCTCTCTGCTTTGAGATTCCACCTTTATCATATGCTAACCTGGGGCTATTTCAGAACATTCTCTTCTATCTCATTAGTCTCTGTGTGTCCTCATATAGTAGTATACTCCTAATTTTGAGGCTCTGTAGTATGTTTTAGCATCTGGTAAGACAAGTCTCTCCTAATTGTTCTTCGCAGAGGCTTCCTGATTATTCTCATCTGTTTATTTTCCCAGTGAAAACTGGAGAATCAGCTTGTCTTGCGATGGGGGGCGGGCAGCTGGAGCTGTTGCAGATGGGGATTGTGTTAGACTTCTGAATTAACTTGGGGAGAATTCACACCTGTTTGAGGTCGAGTCTTCCCGTCCACAGACAGGATGTCTATTTGTTCAAGCCCACGTTTGTGTTCTATAAGGTTGTCTTCCTATCTCTTTTCTCTCTCTCTCGTATTTTTATTCCTAGAGATTTCACCTTTCGTGTTGCTGGCATGTCTTCTGGCTCCTTTGAAAGCAGGTTTTGGTTAAAAAGGACAGTGGGTTTGACCATCTAGAGTATAGATTCTGTTCCCAAAGCCGAGCCCCTGACCCCTTGGCCGTGCAGTGCTATCCACGGAGAGCCACGGGCCCCCCACCTTAGCCTGAGCACGGCGCGGTGGGCGCAGCGGGGAGGAGGGAGCTCCAGTTTGCCAAGCGCCTCCTTGGCCTCCTACATGGTCTCAATGCAATTAACCCTCCAGACAATTCTGTGACTTCGTTTGGGGCTCATATTAGCCTCATTGTACAAATGAGAGACTGAGGCTGAGAAGTTTCAGGACTTCCCAGGGCCCCCAGAGGACCAGGGTTCCAGCCCAGGCTTGTCCAGCCTCTTCTAGGCCGCCATCCTGCCTGAGGATCGAATGTTCTCCTGAGCTCGACCCGGAAGTCAAGGGCACTGGTTGCATATCAACCAGCTGTGGGATTTGGGGCAAGTCTCTTCCCTTCCCTCGGTCTCCGTCTGCCTATCTGCAGATAAGGCTGTTAGACTGATTGGCGATTTGCCCGTTTTTCCAAAAAGCGTCCCCTTTCTCTGGAAGCCAATATCCGAACAGAGAATGGAGGGCTGGGCTGAGAGGGTCCCAATGCTCTGCAGTCCTGTCTCCCTGTGCCTTGACCTGGCCCTTGGAGCACCCAGCTCCAGGCAGCTGAACAAAACCCAGGGCCCGCCGTCCCCTCTGGGGCCTTGGACCCACCTTCAGTGCCCCCAGTCCTGGTGCAGAAGCCGCCCCCAGGGTCCCCATGCGTCCTGGCAGTGCGTTAGCCTTGGTCCTCCCGCCAGCGCCCTGTGTGCTTTGGAAAGGTCCCTCGACTTTTGTCAGGCAAAGAATTCCCTCCACGCCAAGCTGAGAGCGAGGCGGTTTCACAAGTCCTGTCCTGAGTGTGTGCTGGCCAGAATGCACACCGCAGAAAGAAAATGTTTGTTTTCTAATTGTGAGCTTGCCGGGAGGCCCCTTGCCATTGGCTTCCGCACCTTCTGCGTCCAGGCGGGCCATCTGCCGCCCGGGGCCTGGTGCAGAAACAGCGTTTGCCGCAATGTGGCCTGAGCAGAGAGGGGCTCCGGACCACGGGGTTGGCCACCATTCAGAGGACGTGCCCACAGCGTCCCGGGACCTTAGGGCTGTGCGGATACACAAAGTCGAGCCCCCGGGGCCAACCCAGTGGGTCCTTCCTTCCCATCCCACCGGGCTGCACTAGCACCTCCTGTGAGCCGGCCCCTGAGCCAGGCGGTGGGGTGCGGGGTCAGGGCCGCGGGGGACCAGCAGGGGACACGTGGGCTCAGGCTTGCTTCTGCAGGGGATGACACTCCTGCAGGGTTCTAGTGGATGAGGAGGAGCCCGCCAGGTGACGGGTGCTCAGGAAACATTTGTGGCCTCTGCAGCAGTGAGCTGAGGAAAAAGGCCCAGGAAGGCAGGGATTTCCTAGTAACTGCCAGGGCCATCCTTCCACCCCCCCCCCCCAGATATGTCCTGCCCTCCCCTGGCTGTTTGATTCTAGAACCTGTGATCTGGGAAGAACCTCAAGTGTCCAGTGCCAACTCCGAGGTGCTCCCTGGGCCCCAGAGGCTCCTCCCTTCAGGCAACTTCATTTTCTGCTTTCAGGCCTCGGTGACCCCGTTTCCCTATCTGGGTTGTATGGCTGGCGTTGCCCTTCTTCCTGAGCTAGGGAAGCAGTCCAGGCTCTAAAGGGCTGCCTCTTGTGGGGTCCAAAGGTGATAAGCATGTCACAGAGACGGGCTGGGCCCGACACAGACCTGAGTGAGCAGGAAGTGGAGCGGGGCTGGGGCCTGAGCACGGTGATAGGATGCCTGGAGCGTCCCTGGAGCAGGGGCCAGCTGCGCCCACTACCCTCGGCCACCTCCAGCACCTGCCTGACACCCGACACCAGACCCGCAGCTCTGAGCTGGGGCAGCCCACCACCTGACCCTTTGGGCTCTGGGGCTTCCTATGAGAGACAGTCCAGCCTTCATGGGAAATTCAGATTTACCAAAGATGGATTAAAGATAGGCCCCAAATAAGCCGGTGCCTTTTTCTCTTTTCTGAGATAGTTTAAAAAATAAAACCGCCACCCCAGGAAACCGCATGCCTCACCGCCCTGGTTGTCTCTGTGCCAGCTTCCAGCACAAATGAGACTTAGAAAATTTCCAGGCCGCTAGCCACTCTCATGGCCTGGTGTTTTCTTGATACTTGGAGAATTCTGCTCTCATGAAAGTGTCTGCTTGGGGGAGGAAATGCCTCCGCTTAGCCAGGGCCCTAGCCCAGCAGCTTGCATCAGAGTGGCTGCAAGGCTCCAGAAGCCTGGGCCAGGCGAGGACCCGGTCTGCTCGTTCTGCCTGGCTGGTTGGGCTTGTTTATGCCCCTCTTTCTAGAGGGATTTGAGGTGGTTCCCTAAAAATCAGTAACACAGAGAGATCCATGAATTGGATTACAAAGAGGGAGATAGCATTAGAAAGAGGAAAAGCAAATGAGCCAGCCTCAAAGGATGGTGCTGGAAAAGGGAAGCTGGGGGACTCTGTCACACTTCTTGTCTGAGAAGGGGAAGCACACGTGTGCCTTGGGGAGACGTGTTCTGTCCCAGCACGATGCTGAGAAGAAGTTTCACGTGGGCACGACGATGAGGCCCCGGGCTGAGGAAGGAGAGGTCCCAGCAACCACTGATCCCCAGTAAACGCAAGGCAGGCTGGTCCTGACGGGTGGACTCCTGACGGGGTCGGACGGTCAGCCTCTGAGCAGCACCTGGCGTTCCTGTTCCGGAAGGAACAGCAGTACCGATGAGCAGTTGATACAGAGTGCTGTCACCTCCCGTCTTAGGTCGGCTCCTTGGAAGCAGAGCTTCAGCCGGGAATCTGGTCCCAGAGATTAGGAGGCCCTTGGGAGAAACCTGTAGGAAGTGAGGGAAGCAGACAGGCCGGGGAAGGAGCCCTCAGCCTCACCCAGAGGGGCCCAGTAGTGTGAAGAGCGCCTGGGATTTGACCCCCCAGGCCCGGGTCAGCTCCAGAACCCGTATCGGCCAGTCACTGGCTGTGGGCTGTCCCGGGAGGAAGGGGCAGGGGAGCTGTGCCAGGTGCTGGGGAACGGGCTTCCATGGGTGGGGCCCCAGCAGCCCCGCTTCACGTCCATTTTCTCGTGGCACCCTCGCAGTGGCCCAGGGAGGCAGCCAGGCCAGTGACGACTGTTCATTTCCCAAATGAGGCGAATCTTGTCAGTGGAGGAGCCAGTCTTGGGCGAGTTCCTCCGACCCCAGACCCTGCATCCCGCGCTCCTCCCCTGGGCCACGTGCGCCACGCTCCCAAGGCCTTCCCGGTTCAAGGGCAGGATGGGGCCCAGGGAGACGGGAGTGAGGAAAACAGCCTGTCCTCCTTAGGGCAAGACGACCAGGAGAAAGGGGGCTGCCGCTGCCTGCTCTCAGCCGTGGCACCCCACAGTCTGCCTTGCCCTTGGCCCCGGGCTGCCTGCCCCAGGCTGGCACTTGGGGAGGGGATGGAGCTCATGGCCCAAGGCTCGGCAGGGTGGGTGGGGGCCGGCGTGCACAGAAGGACGGGGCGAGTCCGTTAAGTTAATGTGAGGTTCCCGAGGGGGGATTTGGTTTTCAGATTGCAGCTCAAGGCAGAGGTGCCCTCAGCTGGCGAGGGGCTGCGTCCTCCTCGGCCTCTTCACAGTGTGGGCGCTTGGGGCTGGGCGTGGACGGCGGGTGTGGATGGGAGCCGGGCCTGGCCCTCGGGGTGCTCTCACTACCCGGGTCTGGTGGGCCTCTGTCTGCAATGAGGGCTGCACAGAGTTCCAGCGGGGCTGAGCCCAGAAGAAGACTTTGTCTCAGTCCCCAGGGCCTGGCCAGGGGCCTGCCACCCAGAAGGAGGGGATGGGAGCAGATATCTGCACAGAAGGGCTGTGCAGAGAAGGGGCCGTTGCTCCTGACTTGGGGAGGCTGGGTGGGTGGGCTGAGACACTGCTGCCCTGTACCTGAGGCCTGGCAGTTCTGATGGAAGCAACTTGACTTTCAGGGGCTCCATTCCAAAGTCGCTCCAGACTCTAGGACTGGGGTGCTGAGCAGTGTCTCCAGCCACTAGCCTGAGGCCACACGGACGGTCCTCTCTGAGCTTTGTTACCTGGGCAGGCCCGTGCCCAAGTAGGCGGCCCATCCCTGGGCCAAGGCCGGGTCTCAAGAGAACAGAGTTTGGCGTAGGGGGGACTGTCTGTCCCAAAGCAACCATTTCACCCTGGAAAGAGGTGTTCACACAGTGCTTTGAACTTGTTCGAAGCTTTGCAGCTTTCCCCAGACATTTTTGAGGGCACACAGGCCTCCAGGCCTCCAACAGGCCTGTGCAGCATTCTTGCGTGGGAGCTGGGCTTTGGGGAGCGCGAGCCGCCAGGAGAGGCTGGGCGGGACCCTGCCCCCAGGGCCGCGCCCTGGATGCCAACACAGGATGGGCCCTCCTGGGATGGAGCCTGGGCAGGACACACACTGCCCCATTGTGCAGGTCACATTCCTCCCCGGCAGGTGGGGCGTGCCACCGGCTGGGACATTCAGCAGGTTTTCACTGTGGCGGAAACAGCTGAGTTTTGCGTCAACAACGTTTTCAACGTGACACTGGCTTTGTAGCCAAGGAGTAGGTGCCTTTGAGGACTGTCAGAGGGTGGGGTTCAGTGGCATCCTGGGGTTTGCTTGTGACAACATTCACCAACCAAACCTTGCAGCTTCTTGCCCTGCTGCAAAGCATAAAGGACCCAGTTATTCCAGACATTCAGAACGGGGGTCGCCCGGGTGCCCTTGGCCCAGCCCTTATTTGTCAGGTGGGCCAAGGCCCAGAGGTTGGAAGGTCTTGTCTGAAGCCATCAGGCCTGTGTGTGGCGGAACCCAGGACTGTAACAGTCTCTCTGACCTCAGCCCTCGCCAGGGCACACTGGAGGCAAAAGCTGCATCTCTGGAAGGTTCCCGCAAACTGGGGTCCCCAGCACCCTGCTGCTGGCCTGGCTGCTGTTTAACATGATTAGCGCCCAGACACGCGCTGTCATGTTTGCCATGAAGTCAGGCACCCGCCTGCACCTTAGTTAACACATGTTCGTAGGGCTGAGGGCATCAAGGTCTCGGCGTCACCTGTGACCCATTCACGGCACGTCGGGTTTACGCTGGGTGCTATTATTTGTAACGGGTCACACTGCCATTCGTGGAAATTCCTTACACACCGCTGCTTCTATAGGCCCGGGCTGAGCCGTCCTCCCTCTTTCTTGTCTCCCTACCCAGTTCTCCTTTTGGCTGGCTCAGGTCTAGGCCAGTCAGGAGAGTGGCTGGGAGGCAGAAGGGGCCTAAGGGACCCTCCCGTCGCAGGCATCTGGGGCCTCTGCCCACACACGGCATTAGGTTTGTGTTCTGACCTGAGGACACGGAGGATCTTGGGGGCCGTTTTGCACGAGGAGCTGCCTCCGGCCCTCTGCTGTGGCAGCGGAGGGAACGTGCCCTGTGCGGACTGGGGCCTCAGCGAGCCCCACGTGGCCCAGGAGGGGCACCGCGAGGGTCCCCAGTCTGGCTCCCACCACGACCTGGGCCAGCATCTCAGGTCTGATTGGTGGCCCAGCCCTTCTTTCCTCAATCCCAGCGCCCCCCGCCCCGCCAGTACCCCAGCCTCCCTTTCTCAGTTAATCAAAGGATTCCAAGACGAGCAAACCCATCAGAGCGGTCTCCGCCGTGGCGCCGGTGGGGACGGTGAGCGCGTGCACGGCAGGCCCGGCCACCTTCCTCCAGAGAGAGCGCCTTTCATTTTCCATCTGCCAAGCCTGTTGCGGCAGCTGGCCCGCTGTGACAGCAGGTGGTCACCTTTATTTCAAAGTGACATACAGACACTGCCGCCTGTGAAAGGACCGGGGCCCTCGGGACAGGCCTGTGACCTTGGCATTGGCAGACGTGCGGTGCTCCCCGCGCCCCCGAGTCCCCAGCGCGTACAGGGAGGAAGCCAAAGCCCGGATTCCCTCCTGCTGCCTTCGACACACGTCTCTCCTGTCTCGTCCCGAGAAGGCACAGCACTGCTGCTGGTCCTGTTGGGGACCCCTGGGGCTGGGCCGTGGGCACCCTCGTCCGTACAGCTCTCCGTCCTGACTCTGTGCTCAGCCGTGAGAGCAGGTGTGTAGCTGAACCCATCTGTGTGCAGTGCCGGGCCTGCCCCCTCTTGTGAGTGGGTGGCCCCAAGCACCCTTGGGCCGTGTTCAAGCTCTGCCCACCACGGGCAGGCCCTAGGCTGCCTCCTCCAGGCTGGCCCCTTGCAGAGGCAGAGCCTGGCGGGTGCAGAGCCCTTGGCAGCCACATTCTCTCATGGGGGGCTCAAAGGTCCTGTGGGACAGGCAGGGACCATCACTCGCCTCTTACAGATGAGGCAGCCGGGGCCTAGGGAGGCTGAGGGGTCTCTCCGCGGCCCCCAGCTGTGAGCCCGGCCCCTTCCCCAGCAGGGCTGCAGCATCCGTCACCTGAGTGCCTGTTGAGGGCACCAGGAGCCCAGGGCTCAGGTGGAAACCGGCCCCCTGGGTGGCTGTGATGTGCACCATGTGGACGTCAACCCAACCCCCCTGGCCCATGTCCCCTCCTATCACGGCTAGAGGGTGGCATGGGCACCGTGCCCCCTTTGTGCAGCAGTGCGGCCTGGCGGTGTTTCCGTTTGCGTCAGTAAATCCGCTCCTGCCGTGTTCTTCTAATGGCTAAAGAGGCTTCCCTTGTCTGAAAAGACATGCTTTTTATGGAACCCTTATCGCAGGGAATCTGGGTCACTTTCTTCTTTTCAATTTAACAGCGTGACGAGGACCGTTCATGTCACTGAATTTCTGCATGCGTCCGGATTGTTTTCTTCGGATAAAAATTCTAGAAGTGAAATTGCCTGATGTGAGGGGGTTCAGATCCGTTTTCAGAAAGGTTGTGTGTGAAGGGCTCTGGGCGTGCCAGTACCCCCAGAACTGGGTGTTAGCAAGCTAGTCCTCTTTGCCAATTTGCAGATGAATAACTGCACCTCGCATTTTCTTTATTAACATGGTGTTCACCGGCCAGGGGTATTTCTTCATACGTTATCCTTGTCCTTGCCCAGGTCGGGGAGGAGGCCGGGACTTGGGTGGTCTTCCGCTGCCCGGCGGGCCCACCAGCAGATAGCCCCAGGGGCCTGGGTCTGGCTGGCTGGGGCGTGCGGTCCTTGGTTTCCAGGAACGTGACCCTGAGTGACGTGTGTGTCTGTCTCCCCCACAGAACTGTCAGACCTTCAGCAGCCTCAGCTGCCTGAGCGCAGGGACGGAGGACCGCGGCCCTCACAGCCCCTTCGCCCTCCACATCAGCAGCACCAGGTCCTGGACCGCCTTGCTCTCGGCCTCCGGCACGGGGGGCAGGACCCCCGCCGGGACCCCGATCCCCGAGCCTCTGCCCCCGTCCCTGGACGACCACCCCGCCTGCCAGGAAGAGCCGTGCTGCGAGGAGGCGGGTGGCTGCGCCCTAGGCGAGGGCTGCGGCGGGCGTGGGGAGCCGGGCACGGCCTGGCGGGACCGCGGGGCCGTCCGCAATAGCCCCTGCTCCCTGGACGGCGAGCTGGACATTGAGCAGATAGAGAACAACTGAGGGGCCCCGGTCGGCGGCGGGGTGGGCAGGGCAGGGGGTGCGCTAGAATCCACGGGCCTCCCGCCCCCCGCTCCCGCCGGGCGCTGGGCGGGCCCCCCGGGGGAGCCCCGCTCCTGGGCCTGATCAGCGCTTCCTGGGAGGCCTCGGGGCCCAGGAGCGAGCCCACCACCTCCCCAGACGCCGTCCCGCCCGCGGGGTCCTGGCCCAGCACCAGCCGCCTGGCCGGGCCCGCGGTGCAGGGTCTCAGCCTTTCACCAGCACCGCACCCACGCTCCGTGGAGCTGCCACGGCCAGGAGAGAAGCTTCTTGGTTTCGGTCGCCTTCCCCCTCTTTCCCAAGCGTCCCAGCCGTCCCCGCTGGGCAGTCCCGTGGCGCTGCGGCAGGGCCGGCCCGCTCTACGCACTGACCGCCGGCCCGGGTTTCCGTCCGGGCTCGGGTCCCTCCGCTGGGGTCATGGCCCTTCTCGGCCTCCTGCTCAGGTTCAGTGGGGGGGAGTCGGCCCACAGCGCCCTCCCTCCCTCAGTCGTATTCCGTGCCTTCTCTCCCAGGTCTCCCGCTTGGGGCCTGGGCGGGGTCGGGAGAGGCTTCCTTCCGTGGTGACACCAGAACCGTTTAGCCTTAATGCCAAGTGCGGGGGACGGCGGCCCTGGGCTGCCGGGCGGCCTCCACATCTGGACTCTCAGGGTCCAGGGAGCAACTCGGGGCGCTCGTTAGAGGCCATCTAGTTGGGTAGACATTTGGTGGGTCTGTTGGCCGAAAAGGCAGAGCCACGAGCCCCTCCTGCGGCGTGGACGGCCCGGCCCCGGGCTGCCTGCCGCTCTGGGGGCTGCTCTGGCAGGGTCGGCAGCTGGCAGCCATTCTCCGTGACCAACCTGTCACGGAGTGTCCGGTGAGTGGAGCGATGTCACCGTAAAAGGGCGACCTCGTGAAAACGTCCTCAGGAAGCAGGACTTCTGTGCAGGCACACAGCCCCAGGCCCCGCGCTCGTTTCGGGCCGGAGGGCGTCTGCTGGCCGCTCCGGGGCCCCGCCGCCTTCACGCGCGGGCTGGTTGTCGGTGGGCCGGGTGGGCCGGGGAGCAGAGGGCGGCGAGTGCCTCTCCCCGCCGCAGGCACAGAGCGAGACGCGCGCGCACCCTCCCCGGCTCCGGCGCCCCGCCCCCCCCCCCCCCCGGGGTTGCCGAGGAGCCCCGCCCCCCGACGTCTCCCTCCCGGACAGCTCCTCTCCAGCCCCGCGTGCACACGTGCCACCTGGGCTCTGCTGCCTTTGGAATCTGCCTTTCAGCAGCTTGGCGCCTTCCTCAGACGAAAGCAGTTGGGCCGGCTTGTGAGCGAGTGGCCCTTTTTCCCGTGAGGCTGAACATACCTGCGCGTTCTCTGGAGCTCGCTGCCGCGACAGAGGCTCTCTCGGGGTCGCTTTGCTCCTGCACTTCTGTTCACGGCGGATGCCTCGCCACGCAGGTCGGGTACAAGTGGCTCTCGCTTTCTTTCCACTGAGGAGACAGACAGTATTTGGGAAACTTTACTTAAACCTTTACTTTCTTACATCGAAAGCGAGGGGGCTCCAGTTCTCATGTATACTTTGGCTTTTCTTAAAAATCAGCCGTAAGATGCGTGCAGAAAACCCCAACTCCGTGGCCCCCCAAGACCGTGTTGAAAGCCTCAGGTTGTAGAGCGTAACGGGTGTGCGGGTGCTGGGCAGGTCCCTCCAAAGGCACGTTCCCCTGGGGAGCCAGGGGAGTCGGACCAGGCGGCCAGCGGCCCTGGGTGGGGAAGGACGTCTCACCTGATCCCCGCCTGGTGGCTCGTCATCTTAGAGCTGATCCGGAGGAGGCTGGGGCAGCTGTTCGGTGGCGTCCAGGGACCAACGTATGAATTCACAGAGTACGTGCCGGCGCCTCATGGCCTCAGAAAGCCTGGGGTGGGAGGTGTTGACACCTGGCCCGCACCAAGAGTGGCCATAGAGGGCGCGTGCAGGACAGCAGTCCTTCCTGGGGCAGGACAAGCAGGATCCCGCCTCCCTCACCCACCGAGAGGGGCGAGACTCAGCCAGGATGGGCCTTTCCTCGGGGCCGGGAGGGAAGGCACCTGGCGGTGGGTGGGTGTCACAGGCCTGTGGTGCAGGGGACTCCCTTGGACCCTGCCGGTCACCTCCCCCCTTCCCAGGCCTGGTGGCAGGGAAGGACAAGCAGTGGCCCCATCGTCCCCACCTCCCCGCAGGCTGGTCCTATCAACCCAAAAGGCAGAAGGGATCCCAGCCCAAGGCAGGGTTTGGCCCTCTCCAGCCGCCTCAGGCCTCTCTTGGCTGTTCCTGCCCCAACCGAAGCTCCTCGCCAAAGCCCACGACAGCAGCAGGGAGGGGAGAGGATGGCCAGTGACCCCTCTCGGAGAAAGAGATGGCCTTCCGGTGGCTTCATGTCGGTCTTAATTGAAGAGAGCAGACCTCATCTAGAAGGTGCTGCCACGCTGCCAGAGGCCCATCTGTGCTCTGCTCCTCTGGCACCGGGAATTTGGTCTTGGAGGGAGGCTGCCTCTGACCCCAGGGGGCTGCCGCAGGTGGCCTGGTGGGCTCCCCGCAAGCCTCACTTCTGCTGGGGCCCTGCCTCTTGCAGCCCATGAACTCCTGCCTCTGAGGAAGTTGAGAGCCGGGAGGGAGGGCCGTGTCAGGCCGTCCGCGGCCCCGGGGGCCCTGAAGGACAAGAACGGGGTCGTGGATGGGGAGGGGGGCTTCCTGTCGCAGGGCATCCCTGCTCACTCCAGAGGGAGCGCCTGCTAGAGCCGCTGGACTCATGGGCTGCTGCCTGTGAGGGCCGGGCCGGGCCGGGCCGGGGGCCAGGGCCACAGCCTCGCCGTTTACATTACCGCAAACCCTCTTGCCTTACTCACGGTGGAGGCCGGGGTCCAGCGCAGGGCCCACAGGCAGACACGACATCCAGGCCACAGGAGAGCTTGTTCTGATCATGCATACGAATTTTCATTCTCAGAAAGCCTTACTTTTCAGCAAAATTTTTGTAGCAGGAAAGTCTTGTGAATTTGTACGCGGAAAGAAAATTTAAATAAAGGAAAAGTCCACCTTAGAAAAAAAACAAACCCAACATCCAAATGGGTCTCCAGGCAGGGTTGGCGTGTGCGTTTCCGCACTCCGGCTGGCACTGCCGGGGGCCTCAGCGCAAGCCCTGGATGCCCCGCCGCGGGCTCAAGTCGCGTGTGCTCTGGCCTCGGGGCCGGTCACCCAAACGATGACCGCTTCAGGCCCCGCGGCCTGGGGCGCGAGCGGTCCCCCCCCTGCTCCGGGCGCTGGGGCGGCAGCCCAGCCAGGGCAGTGCCTCCGTGTAGGCAGTTGTGCCCCGTCTTGCCACGGCCACACAGTTGGCCAGACCCCTCCCATTGGTGCCAGGGAAAACCATTCCTCTTGAAAGAGAAGAGAAAAAGATTAAAAAAAAAAAAAAAAAAAGAAAAAAAATCCCAGACCACAGCAGAGATCTTGTAGCCTAGGTAGGATAGTCTGACCTTCTAGCATAGTCTCTTTGGCAAAGAAATTGTGTTTCAGTGCCGGGGCGGGGGGGGGGGGGGCGATGTCCCGGGGCGCGGGGACGGCGAGTCGGCGGTCTCTGGGGCCGTGTGCGCTTTCCCAGCTGTACCTCGTGGGCACTGGGGAGCCTCAGGAAGTGTGGCGGCCAGGACGGGCAGTGCTGGGCCAGGCCCCTGCCCGGGGCGAAGCGCTGGGTGCAGAGGCGCTGGGTCTGTCCCCACCTCCACCCACCGCAGCCTGTCCTCCGCATGGGCCGCGACTGTCTTGCACTAGAGCCGCTCTAGTCTCTCAGGAATTGGCTTGTTACTTTTACTGTGTAAATAAAGCTTCCTGGTTCAATACCCAGCTGCTGGGAGCCGGCTGTGTGCTTTCTGTTGGGTGTGGCAGATCGGAGGGTACCCCCTCTGCCTTTGGGACCCTTCGCTCTGGACTGGCACGGGCAGAGCCTGGGCCCTTCTGTCCCCTCCGAGCCTCAGGGTCAGGTCTGTAAAACGGGGCGAGTGGACATCTCAGAGCTGTCAAGAGGCTCAGGTGCAGGAGGCTGTGAGCGACCACGACGGGGGTGCTGGCCACGGCTGTGATCCCGGGGGTGCCCAGCACCGTGGCAGTTAGTACCTGTGTGTTCCGGGTGGAGATGACTGCCAGGCAAGGCCGCGCAGCAGTTGCTCCAGGGTGCACTGCTGCAGGGCGCCTGGCCTGGAGCCCTGTGGGCCTGCGGGGGCCCCCCGCCCACCAGGGTAGCCAGGGAGGGGGCGCAGGCTGGGACCCCACGCTCCTCGGAGGGCAGCACGGCTCGGATCTGTGCTGCTCGCGCCGAGGGGTCGCCAGCGCTCACAGCTCAGCTCAGAGTGGGCTCCAGGGCACACGGTCCCTGCGCCTGGCCCCCAAGTCAGGGACCCCTCGCTAACCAAGCTCAGGAGACCAGGATGTTTGCAGCCTCGAGGACAGGCTTAGGGAGGCTTCTGTCATTTCTGTAACCCAAGGTTGGCCCACATCATCTGACCGCAGAGGTTTTGCCTGGAGATCTATCAGGTCCTGAGGGGATGCGCCCTCTGGGAACGAGACACAAGAGCACCCCATCCAGACTGTTCTTGTTTTCTCTTTAGCAGCCGTTCCTTACTCAAACAAAAAGTTCACGAAGCAGGTGAAGCAAGGCTGCTATGGCTGAGGCTGGGGGTGAGAGGAGCAGCCTTGCAGCCCCGAAGCCCAGGGGCCCTGGGACCCAGCCTCACATCCCCCATGACCGGCAGGGGAGGCTTCCACAGAGTGGCCCCGCATGGACCTACAGCCCTGATAGCTCCTTACCTGCCCCCCTCAGGTGACAACCCTGGCTGTGCTCGGGTCTGGATCTGGGTCTGGCGCCGGCCCTGCTGTCGGGACATGGCCCGGATGGGGCAGAATCTCCCCGGCTCAGCTCACCCAGTGGTGCCTCCCCTGTGGCAGGGGGAGGACAGCGTCTCGGGCACAGGCTCTGGGGCTCACTGGGCAGCAGCTCAAACGCCCTGCCGTTGGGTCCGGCTGCAGGTCTCTGGACCTGGCCCCGCTGTGGACCGCCTGCAGCTGACACGGGCACCGTCTGTGGGCCACCAGGACATACGCTGGCTCCAGGCAGCCTCCTCATACGCAGACAGGGCTTGTAACACTCTCGGGGCTTAAATGAGAGCATCAACACCAAAACCCCCCCAGTACCGCACTAGACAGACAGTACAATCCAGACTGTGTTAAAACATTTATCTCCACGTGGAAAGAGGGGTGAAAGGAGATGCATCCAAATATTAACAGTGGTCAGGCTCTGAGTGACTTGTGTGGTTCCTTTGTAAACTTTTCTGTTAACGTTCCTATAGTAAAACATATTGCTTTTATAATCTTATTTTTTTAAAAAATCAAAACTTAAGAAAAAATGAGATGATACAAAGTGTCCAGTATGTTTATCATCTAAAGCGGGACAGTTCTGAGTGGGAAAGCGGGACCTAGTGGATACTCACGCTGGGTGGGAGGTGGCACCGTGAGCACCCAGCAGGCACCCACGCGTGTCCCTCCCAGCGTCCCCACCCCTGTGCCCCTTCTTCCTGCCGCTGCCCGCCCGCTTCCCCGAGAGGGGCAGGCGTGGCCCAGTGGGTAGGCCAGGCCTTTGCAGGGACCTCGTTCACCTGATCTGAGGAGGAGAGAAGCGCCGCAGCTGTCTGGGCCCCATGTGGTGGGCACACACCTGCCGGTGAGGACTCAGACCCCCTCAGCCTGGCTCCCAGCTCCCGGCAGGGCAGCGAGAGGATGGTGTGGATGTCCTCCTGGTGCCACGCCCCTCTCCTCTCCCGTGCGTGTTTGGCTGGAGCCGCCATTGCCCTGCCCCAGGGTCAGCCTGGGACTTTCTTGGGACCCGGATCCAGCCAGGCCTGGACTTGGAAGCCTCGTAGATGATAAACTCTTGCTGGATTAACCCAGTTTGAATCGGGTTTTCACGCAGGGCTGGTACCGTGTGGACGCTTGAGTTGGGAGATCTGGGGGTAGGTGAGGCCCTTGTGCCCCTGTCTTGCCCTCTTCTCCGCCCCACCCGTCCCTACCCCTTCCAGCAGCTCTGCTGGGTGCCCCCAGAGCCTGGAGTGTCTGCTGGGCCTGTGGCAGATCTGGGGCGCGTCTCCTGACCACAGACAGGTTCTCAGGCCACTGCCAGCCCTGAGCCCCAGCCCTACCCGTGGCCTGTGGCTCCGTATATCTCTGGCCTGAGAACTGTCCTGCTTGGGGGTGGGGAAGGAGGGTGGGCATCAGGCCAGGGCCCGACAGCTGGAAGGACCCAGGGGTGAGGTAGGTCATCCTCACTTCTGGGCAGCCCCCGGCGCGGCAGCAGGACAGGGGTCACCATCCCCAGTGGGGCGACGGGGCACCCTGGCCTGGCCGGGCCTGGTCCCCGGCAGGGCTCAGGGAAGGATGAGATAGCTGAGGCTCGGGGGTACATGGCACCCCCAGAGTAGGGCTGGACCTCAATCCCGAGGCACATTTCATCTCCACTGGGAGGATGCCAGGGCGCTCCTCGCCTGGAAAGTCACAGCCACCGGGGCCACCGCAGGTCATCCCCTGTGGAGGGATCGTGGAAGGGACTAGAAAGGGCATGGGATGCAGGGTCAGACCTTGATTTGAGCCTCGGCTCAGCCCTTGCCAGCCGTCAGCCTGTAGGCAAGTCAGTTTCTCCGCACCTCAGTTTCCTTATCTGTAAAATGGGGAGATGACAGTGTCCACAGAACCCACAGCTCAGGGGGGCAGCGTGTTCTCCGCCCAAAGCAGGGGTCTGCGCCTGCTGCCCCTCTGAGTCCCTCTCCGTCCTCGCTCCCGGGCAGCAGCTCGCAAGGGGAGGCTCCGCTTGTCCATGGAGAGCGGGACCCCCGGCCTCCTTCCTCCAGAACCACACTGCCCTGCCTGCAAGCCCCTGCCGAGGACAGCAGGCAAGGGCAGCCCACGAAAAAGGAAAGAAAGACAAGAGGGAGCAAACCCAACACAAGGCTGCAGGCCCGTCCGCGCACAGTCGCCTCCCGAGCCCCGGTGCCTGCTGCCCGCGCCGCGCTGGTCACCTGACGAGCTGGGATTAGGGGACTGCATCCAGGAGCAGCCCATCTGCATATTTTCCAGCTAACAGGCCAAACGCCCCTCCTCCCTCGCAAGCCAATGACCCGAGCCTGGCCGGTGGCCTCTCATCTTGATGGAAAGACTCGGCCACCACCATTTCTTCGTAATCCTGATTTAACGGCGGCCGGCCTGGCGGGCAAGGCCTGGGGACCGCACAGCCCCCCGCCGGCCCTGGGCTCCCGTGCTGGGGACTCAGGTTCAGGGCCAAGCGTTTTATCATCATCTGCCTTCGTTTAATGGAAATCCTGTTGCGGAAGACTCACGACTTCTTTTCATGAGGAGTCTCCCAAGATTTGTCAGTGGGTTCTGGATGGATTTGGGGAGAAACAGAGCATTCAAGTTATCTGTTCTGCTGATTGAGGCTGAAACCTGAAACTCGGGCTGTGACTGAATCTGGGAAGCCCGCGGCTCACCGCCCGCCACCTCGGGCCGCTGCGTGAGGGAAGGCCCACGCTTGCCCCGTCCACCTGGTCCCGTGGGGCCTCAGTTTCCCCCTCCATTAAACAAAGGGTTTGAGGCAGGCGAGGTGTCTCCGGGCCCTGGCCCCCTGATGTGCAGGGGCTCAAGTCCAGGGCAGGATCAGGGACGGTGCCTCCTCCCCGCCGCCCGCCCCGCGCAGTCAGAGCCAGAGTCAGGGCAGGTCAGGGCAGAGTTGATTTAACCGTTAGTTTCCTGGATGTGACACATTCAAGTCTATCGAGTTGTTAAGGCTCCAGAAGCTACCCTCCACCTGCCGCCCGGATTCCAGAGGTTACAATTCTCGCTCTGAAGGACGGCAGTCTTTAAAGTGCCCCTGGGAGCCGCTCCATTTGGGCTCCAGAGGTGACTTGGGATAGGAAAGGCGGGCTGCATTGTTTGGGGGGGTTCGTGGGGAGCGCTGAGCGGTCCCTCTGACACCAGGTGAGGGCAGGGGCCGCTGGGCAGTCCTGGGGAGGCTGGCTCGGCTCTGGCTGCAAGGACTATGCTCGGGGGTCCCCGCTTTCTCCAGGCGCCTCCCTAAAACTCACGTGCAGTTTGATAAGAGGCAGTGGGCAAACGCCCGAGTCCGATTCGGTAGCGCATTGAAAGGACTGGCCGACGGGAGAGAGAATGGGTTTGGGGATTCAACAGATGTGCCCCACCTCTTGACTTCACTAGGGAAACACAGGCAGGGGATGGGCCAGCAGGTGGGGATCAAACTTTGCCCAGGAGGCTGGGAGATGTGACCGGAGAGGAGGAGGGAAGGGGGGTCGGCAGAGGGAGACAGAGGAGGGGCTGGTGGCTCAGGGGCAGGGCAGCCCAGAACTGCCTGGCTGGCACCCTCTCGCTTGCCCGTCCAGGGCAGAGGGCAGAGGGCAGTGCCTCGGATGGTCTGGGCACAGGGGAGGGTGGCAGGAGGCTAGGGGCCCTCCCAGAAGGCCTGTCACTTGTCCGCGTGCTGCAGCAGCAGGTCCACAGCCTCCGCAAGGTTGTCCACATACCCATCAGCCTTTACTTCCGGGTGGTGCTCGTCACTGGGCCTGCAGAGGGCAGGACCATAGGTTAGTGGATCCGTAAGCCCAAGGTGACCCCTCCGAAGCCACTGCCTCCCAGCATCTAGCACAGGCCTGGCCTTGCCCTCGGGAGACTTGCAGGCCCTTCTGTGCCCCATCAGGCAGGCTGGTCTTGGCCAACGGCTGTCCCTGTCCTCCCCACGCCCCAGGCCCGGCCACCGCAACTCCAGAGCACGCACACCTCCCTCCTGACTGTCCGTCCACCTAGACTCCTCCCTGTGCCCCTCCCGTTGGAAGCTTGCTCGGAGCCCCGTGGCGGTGACCACCGGCCCCTGCTCCGTCCGTGCTGCCAGCAGAAGCATCACGCCTCTGCGAGTAGGGCCCTGAGTTCAGTCCTTCTCTGAGTTTCCTGCCCAAACCCCAGGGGGCTCATGTGCCATCAGCTCAGCTCCCTCAGAGGCTGCTCCCACCCAGCAGGGGAAGCCTCCCGGCAAAGCTGCTCTCTGGCTGAGATTTGGGGGGCTAGAAGCTCCCAAAGCCTTCATCCATCCCCTGCTGTATTCCCTGAGGTCCCGCTGGATGCTGAGGACCAGGGGAGCGAGACCACACGATGCGCGTGGATGCCTGTGGGGTCCGTGCAGCACCAAGGGGACCCCGTGGGGGTGCTCCACGGCGGGGGGCTGCGGGCTGAGTCCTGAAGCAGAGCAGGGCTCCAGGTGGACACATGGAGGGGGAGGGGCTCGGGGTGGGCTCCAGGGAACGTCCCCCAGAGTCTTGACAGTTGCGGGAGGAACTGGGACCTCATCCCGGGGGCAGCCTGGAGGGCTGTGAACCGGAGCGTGGGGTCCTGGTGACAGGAAGGGCCGCCCCACTGCTCGCGGGCTGGAGCTCGGCGGGGGTAGGGGCCACTCCGATTACCCCAAGGTCTGACCCAAGCGCCCTGGGAAAGCACAAGGTGCCCTCCCAGCACCGGGCCTCCACCTCGGAAGCTCCCACCCTGGCCTGGAAGGAAGTGGTTGAAGTTTGGCTCTGACACCATCGTTAAAGTCAAGTTGCCCCTTTTAAGGGTTTGGCATCTATGAAGCACGTGACCCTAAAATGCTGTCCTGGGCAACGGCACCTTTTCTTTTAAAGAGCTTTCAGCCCAGGAGCCTAGAGGCCCCCTCCTCAGAGGCTGCTGAGGCCTGGGACCTGGGCAGGGGTGTAGGGGGAGGGAAGTGCGGATACCCCTTATGACTGAGGAGGGCCCACCTTTCACTCTGCCCGGTCCCCCTTCCTGCTGTAGTCCCCAGGCACGGCCCTCCCGCGTCTCACATCATGTTCTCCTTCCATCCTTGGGGAGGAGGCAGGTGCCCCCCTCTGACAGGTGAGGAAATGGGGGCTCAGCGAGGTTCAGAGACTTGCTCGAGGCCATGCCGCAGGGGGGGCAGAGCCGGCATCTGACCTGGTTCCTCTGATTCCCAGCGGTACTCTGGGTGCCAGAGCCTCCGAGGGCATGCACAGCCACTGGACGCTCCCACCCCCTCCAGGAAGGTCACAGTGGGCAGCGCCCCTTCCACGCAGAGGCCACCTACAGATGCCAGGGCCGGCAGGCATCGCTCCTCTGGTCTTCTCGAGTGTGGCCACCCTGCGGCTCAGGGATCGACACACTCACAGACAGGTGCCGCGGAGGGTACGTGACTCCCCCGAGGGGTGAGGCCCCAAACATGAGCCCTGGGGACAAGACAAGGGGACGAGTGCACAGGGACCCTCACTGCCACCCACAGGATCCGCAACTCTCTCGTGGCAGTGGAGGTGTTTTAAGGGATCGTTATTTCGTTCTTGCCAGATCCAGACAATCTAGCGCACATGGGAATTTAAGATCCACGTTATTCTGCATCAGTGCTGAAATACTCACTTGTTAATAGCGAAAGGTTGTATGTGGCACACACTCTGGAAAACCACGTGGGTACCTACTTGTGACACACAATTCCACTCCTAGGTATGCAACACAGCAAAAGCGCATCGACATGTTCACCAAAGACATGTACTAGAATGTTCCAAACAGCTTCAGTCGCAATAGCAAAAAGGCAGAAACCGCACAAATGTCCATCAGCGGGAGAACAGGGAGACAGAGGGTGGCACATGCACACGTCAGAACAGCCCAGGACACCACCGCCCACAGTGAATCACCTGCCACGCTGCAGTGTCCCTCCACCGCCCCCCACAGACATCACGACGGGCAGAAGGACCAGGCGCGAAGAACCCAGACCAGACGACCTGCTTGTGTCAGGTTCGGGAACGGGTACACCAGCCTCCCGTGCAGAGGCCAGAAGATGGTTCCTTCCTGGGGGAACGGGATGGGGGTGCTGGCACTGTTCTAGATCTTGCCCTGGGTGGTGATTACAGGGGTGGCACATGGAGGAAAATGCATCACATTCTTCATTTTCAGTGCACTTTGTATGCACATAAACATGCATATGTAACATACTCTTGAGGTATATGTTATACCTCGAAAATTTAATTAAAAAGGTCGCATATAATCTCACATATACAAGGTGTCTATATTTCCCATCACTGCGGCTATTCTCTACGGCCTATGGGTCAAATTCCTCTGGCAGCCTGTTTTTGTACAACCCTTGAGCTAAGAATGGTTTTCATATTTTTAAAACTTTGTAAAAAGAAGAAAATGTGCAACAGAGACCACAGGCGGCCTGCGAGCCTCAGCCAGCTGCCCCCTGGGCCTCTGCAGCAAAGGCCTGGGGAGCCCTGGTCCCGGCCGTCCACCCTCCGTGGGCCCCTTCCTTTCGGTCCTCCCAGGGGTGGGCGCTCACGGCCTCCTGGCCGCCCAGGGGCTCTGTGGACAGCCCTTCCTGCGGGAGGGTCCTCCTCCTTGGGAACCCAGGCCTTCCTGGTGTGCAGACAACCCCTCCCCTGTACAGACTGAGGGGTGCCCCCTCCCTCAGGTCCTTCCGAAGCAGGTAGGGGAGGGGATACTCCTCTGGGCGGCTCCACCTGAGAGGGGCCGGCCCGGCCCAGGGCACAGCGAGCTGGGCTGGCAGGTGGGCAGGAGGCACCCTCTGAGAAATGGAGACAGAGCACCAGAATGGGCAGTAAACCCACCCCTGGCAAACCATCTCTGCCTCAGTTTGCTCATCTGTGCCCTGAGCATAACAGGCTCCACCCCTCACCCACCTGGTGACCCTGGGAGAGCACGCACACCTCCATGCCGCGGCGTCCCTGTCTCTAGATGAAGGTAACCCCGGGAGAAGCGCGGGAGACACGCGAGGCTGGAGGGGCCCCGCAGGCCTCCTGCGGGCGTTCAGCACGGTGATCACGACCAGTGAGGACGCAGCCAGCCGTCGGGAGGGCACTGCGTGCTGGGCAGGGAGACTGGCCAGGACTCGGCCTTGGGCCCTGCCCTGGGCACACAGGCTGCTGGGGGGACAGACAGATGGGACACACGGATACACATCAGCATCCGAGGCGCAGGGAAGACAGTGAGTTTGGTGGGTGGGGTGGGCGTGTGTAACCACAGGCATTGCCAGCAGGAGGGGCAGGGAGGCTGGGACCCTAGGGGACGTCCCAATGGCGGTACCAGCGCCCTGGCCCCCTGGCCCCTGGTCTTGCCTCGTGCTGGCCTGTGTGCGTGAGGCTGCAGCCCTGCATGGCCCGGGATGCGCCCTTATGGGTCTCCCTCAGCTGCCCCTGGGGCTGGAGGGCAGCCCCGAGGCCCAGCTCCCCGACGGGGCGGTGCCCCAGCCACCACTCAGCAGGGGGTTGTCAGGGGAGGGGGACATCTTCAGGCTGCACCTGCCCAGGCGCTGACACCCTTGTCCCCGCTCTGTGCCCCCTCCCACCAGTTCCCATCAGATTCCTGACTCTTCTCTCCTCGACAGTGAGGCCAGTGGCTGCTCAAAGAACCGGAACTTCTCCCAGCAAACCCCACCCCCACCCCGATTCGTCATCCCCGTCATCCCCTGGGCGGCTGGCCCAGGACTGTCCTCCTCGGACCTTCACTGGCCCTTGGGGCCAGGTTTACTGTCCAGTCAAACGAACTCCACCCCAAGAGGGAAGAAGAAATCCGCCCATAAAAGAAGATGCTTCACAGTGAGATTCCAGGCGGCCCCACTCAGCATGCGGTACTGAGCTGACCGGGTACGTGGCTAATTACGTTTAATTACGTATCATTTAAATTCAAGAATCCATTAAAAGAAAGGATTGCATTAGCAGCCGGCCACTGTTTGCCGACACACAGAGGAAATCGTGGACTTTTATGTCTTAATTACGTGATACTGCTGTGGGCTGTGGCTCTCAGGGAGCCGGGGTACACGGAGGGGACTCATCCTGGGCCTGCCCCCCTCGAAGCCCCCGAGGCAGCAATGCATGGCCTAACTGGGCAGGAGAGGCCTCCGCTGCACGCTGGCCAGTGACCTGCAACCCACGGGGCCTCAAAGATGTCACACTACAGAAGCTGAACCAAGAAACCCAGCAAAGACATGCCCTTTGGCAGTGGGAACGGAAACACAGGGTAATGGACAAAGGGGCCAAGAGACCCCCCTGGCTTTGGGCAGGCCCTGCCAGGACAGGGCTGCAAGCGTGGGGAAGGAAGGGGAGAGGCGGGCACAGCTGGGCCGGGAGGGCTGAGACGGGAGCGGGGAAGAGACAGACAGGCAGACAGAGGACACAGAGAGACGCACACACTCAGGAAGAGAGACGGAGGGAGGGAGGGAAGAGAGAGGGTCAGACAGGCAGAGAGCGGGGAGCAAACAGAGCAGCAGAGGAAAGAAGGTGGGAGAGAGCAGGGGGCAGAGAGACACACGGAGGGAGAGGAGCAGAGAGAGGGATGGAGGGAAGGAAGCGAGAAAGAGAAACAGAAAGGAGGAGAAAGAGAGCACATAAAGGTGGGGAGCAGACACCAGAGTCTCCCGGGCAGAGAGCGGGCTGTGCCCTGATCACCCCTCCGCCCCACTGGGACTTAGGAGAAGCCCCCTCTCCCTGCACCCACAGGCTCAGCCGAGGCTCGGTCGGGCCCCCCATGGGGGTCACGGCTGCGCCTCCCCTGCCCCAGGCCCACACAGGGTGGGCTCCCTGCTCTGTCCCCAACCAGCTGTCTCTTCGCTTCCCTGAGCCTCATTTTCCCCATCTGTAAGGTGGGCATATGGCCTGGCTCTCAGGGTCACTCTGAGAATGAAGCACCTGGCACCTCGCCTGCACGTGCCGGCCCTCGAGCCGACGCCAGGGTCGGCCTCCTGCCCTCCGCCCTCGGCCCTCCCAGGGCTCACTGTCCAGACCCACACCCACAATCGTGACCAGGGCTGGGAAGGGAAGAAAAAGGTGCGGGGTCTGAGGGAATTTACGGGGGGATGTGCGGGGGTCAGGGAAGCTTCTGGAAAAAGGGGCATGAGGCTGGATCCCTGCCCCCGCCATCCATCTGAGCACCGCCCTCAGGTCCCTCCCCAAAGTTGGAGGCAGAGGTAGGTCCCGTGGGTGCTTGGATGGCTGAGGGGCAGCAGATGCCTCTGCTCTCCTGGGCTCCTTGTGTGGGCAGTGTCCAGGGGTCTCCGGCTGAGTCTGAGCCTGGGGACGTGTGCATCCGGATCCTCCCCCTCTCGTCAACAGCTCCCACCTCTCCCTGTGTAAACTCTGCTGTGGCTCCCTGTCACCCATGTCACAGCCCAGCTCCTCAGCAGAGCAGACAAGTCCGTCCTAACTGGGTGTCCTCCCAGTCACCCAGTGTCCAGGGCCCACTGCTCTTCAGACATTCCACGCTCTCCCACACCTCTGTCCATGCTACGTCCTGGAATAGCATGACCACTAGGTCCTGCTCCACCTGCAAGCTCCTATTCATCCTTCAAAGCCTCACCCACTTGTTCCCATCTCCAACTCTATGCTCCCTGGCGAGCTGCTCTCTTTTCTGAGCACCCAGAACTTGCCCGCCCCCGCCAAACCCTCGTACCATTCTGGCTGGGCACCAGCTGACCTGGGCTGCCTAGAGGGAGGGGCCAGGCTTCCTGCACCAGTGGCTGCCCACACAGGCCTGGCCCACACAGGCACCCAGGAAGTGTCTGCGGACCAGTAAATGAACAAAGGCCCCCACCCAGCAGGGCGCCGCCTGTCATTAGTTATTCCGCCCCCTCACGCCCCTTGAGCCAGGGGAAGGAGGGAATGACAGAGGCAGAGAACAAGGCCAATCTGTGTCGGCCTGGACGGCCTCACAGGGACGATCTTTGTACCAGCCCAAGGAAAATGGCAGCTGGACGCCCAGCAAGGACCGTCTCCATGCCCACCTGGCTCTGCCGACCGAGGGGACACAGGTGCAGCCTCTCCCTGTGAAGTTCTTGAGGAGACAGTGCCGCCCACCACCAGCTCCCCACCTGGTCTACTCCAGGGCAGGGCCGGGCAGAGGCTCCTGAGACCGGAGGCCACGGCACTGCCCGCACAGGGAGGGGCATGCGTCCTTGTCCCGACTGTTATCCAAGGGCCGGCCGCACCCCTGGTGGCTGAGGGCCGGGCACTGGGGCAGGCTGACCACGTGGATTCAGGGAACCGGGCCCTGGCTCTGGGAGGGTGACGCCACCGAGACTGACGCCAACTCCGGGCTGTGCTGACGAAGTTGGAGAAAAAGGACAGAGGGCTTGGATTCACATGGGGCCGGAGGTGACGAGGCTGGGCCGAGGGCGTCTTTCCATCTGAGCCCCAGGAGTCCCAGAGCCAGGGCCCGAGTGCTTGTTTCTAAGACGGTACAGGCCAGAGCATGGCCTCCGGCAAACGCCTGGGGGAGGGTGCCTGGGATCTGCCGCCTCCCGCCCTCATCCACGCTTTTCTGAAGGCTGATTATGGGATTCCTGCCACCAGCTGTGGCCCAAACATGAGACCTGTGGCACGGGGCTTCCTGCCGTCCACCTGCTGGCCCAGGACGCTCACCGTCAAGACGGCAGCTTGCTGGGACCCAGCGGGGCAGCCAGCGATCCCCGGCCTGAGCTGGCTGCTGGCAGGTGCCACCTCACAGTGGGGTGGCCAGGAAGGTGCCCACTGCCACAGATCTCAGAGGCGGAGCAGGGCGGGCGGGGCAGGCCCAGGCCTGGGCAGACACCCCGGGCACCTCCGGGAACCGCTGTTCCTGCTGCTGACGCAGAAACCTACGCAGGAGCTGCTCCCCGAGGAGCCCACGCCCCATTCTGCTGAGGTCCGCCGAACCCTGCTGCACAAGGGGGCTCTGACCCATCCCTGCTTGCAGGGAGGCCAGCCCGGAGACGAGGACCCAGGCCCTGTGCCGTCCTGCCTGGACCAGTCATCAGCTCTAGCCTCAGATCTCTGTCCTCACTCGGAAACCTGCTCAGGCCTCAGGCCTGTGTCCCCCAGCCCCACCCACCAGACCCTCGGCTCCCACCGCCCACCCTCAGACCCTCAGACCACGTGCCTGGGCCCAGACTCGGCCCAACACCTGGGACAGGCCAGTCTGGAGCCCCCGAGCCCCACCTGGGGACCCTGCAACCCGGGGCCCCTCCTGCCACTGATGGGAGAGACCTGCCCTCCCCGCCCCCCCCAACCGGCTCACGCAGACGGGCACTTCTTGGGATGCTTTAAAATCACAGAGGGGGAAAAATACTGAAATAAAATCCCAGGCCTAGGATAGTCCTCGCCTCAGGCCCCTCTGAGGACCACGGCTCCCCGGCCTGGAAAGGGAATGGGGACACACTTCTGTCGCCTGGGATCCCCCTTGAGGTCAGAGCTCTGCCAGGGGAGGTGGCCACGCCCCAGAGCTCCCTTTCCTGGCGGGCGCCTGGGCCTCTCCCGTCAGTCTGGCTGTCTGCTCATCTGTAACGGGCAGGGGTGGGGAAGAGGGAGAAGTAAGCTTCCCCCAGAGCACCCCCTCCCCC
This sequence comes from Eschrichtius robustus, assembly GCF_028021215.1. Classification (NCBI taxonomy): domain Eukaryota; kingdom Metazoa; phylum Chordata; class Mammalia; order Artiodactyla; family Eschrichtiidae; genus Eschrichtius; species Eschrichtius robustus. The sequence goes on along the minus strand of NC_090830.1, from coordinate 132,090,845 downwards.
GGGAGTTTCTGTGCAAATGAGAAAGAGGTGCGCCCTGGTGAGCCGGGCCCCTCACGGAACTAACAGTGGAGCCTCCAGCCCGCCAGGGGACATCAGCCGGGGCGGGGACAGGGGCATCGCAGGTTGGCTGCCTCCCCCTCCCCCTCCCTCCAGCCTCTGATGGGAGGAGGATCTAAAGATGGGGGAGGGTTCCTGTGCCCCCAGCTGGGAGACACACTCTCCTTGCAAGTGCACGTGGGGCCTGGGGTGCGCCAGGGTACTACCCAGAGAGAGGGAAGGGCCACGTCTGTGTGTTCCACCTTGCAGCCTGGGCGGTCCCGGGATGCCCCTTTCCTTCAGGCAGGTGGCGCCCCAGGGCCCAGAACCCCACCCTGGCTGACCCATCCTCCAGCTGGGAAGGACCAGGAGTCTCTCCCACCAGGAGGAGGCACTTGCTGGACCAGTCCCAGAGGCTCTGAGCCCCGGTGTGTAACCCTAGGCAGGGGAAGGAACCTGCCACCGACTAGAGGTCCCACCCAGCCAGCAGGCAGGCTCTGGGATGCAGGCGAAGCTCACCTGGCTTGGGGGACGGGTGAGCCACAGACACTGCAGTAGAAGGACAAGGGGGGACACTGGGCACTGGCCCCCACGGCTGCTGAGGGAGGGCTTTGAGGAGCATTTCCCATGTACGCTGCACAACGCCCCGTGATGGGCACCATGACCGGCCTGTTCTAGAGGTGACGACACAGACCCAAGAGGGGGAGGAACTTGCCCAAAGTCCCACAGGCAGTAAATGGCAGCGCTGGGACTTCAATCCTCTGTCTGGATTTAAATCCGGGCTCATTTTAGGGATTCTTCCCTTGGTACGCAGGACATATTCTGCATCTGGGAATCACTGATGTGCTGGTCAACCTCCGGCCAGGCCGAGAGCCCTGCGGGCAGGGGTGCACCTCACCTTTGGATCAGCTCCAGGCCAGAGGCGGGCCCTCGGAAGTGTTTGCCAGCTTTGACTAACGCCCGGAGGATAGCACGGTGTTTGTGAAAAACCAATGAGGAAAATGAAAGAGGAAATGAACGAGGAAACGGTCCACACTGGAGCTGCACAGCCTTCCGTGGCTGGGCGTGCCCGGGCAGAACGGCGGAGAAGCCAGAACTCCTTACCTGGGCCTCGGGGTCGCCAGCACCCAGCGCCAGGCCTGCTCCGGCCAGGAGCAGCCGGGCAGAGGGCAGTGGGGGCCTGAGCCCAGCGGGGAGGGATTTCACCGTGGACCCTGGCACCCGCCCTGGGGCCCCTCTGCCCGCAGGGAGGAAACGGGCCTGTTTACGGCGTGTTTCAGCCTGGTGGCACCTTGTTAACCAGAACTGACCCGACGCGCCAGCTGCTTCCTGCACGGCTCTCACTGCCTATCGGCCGCAGGCACCTGAGGTGCTGAGAACAAAGGTGGGACACGCAGAGGTGCGTGGGTGGTGCCGCACGGCCGCCCACCAGCACGTCGGCGGACTCGAGAAGCTCCCTCACACTGACAAACGAGGTCCCTTGAACCCCCAGCCCTGGCTGGAGCCCCTGCCTCAGCCTTTGCCCGAGTCCTATGCACAGTGAGGGCAGAGTCACAAACCGGTGGCCCCTGGACATGTCTGGTTGGGCCCACATAGCGTTTTTCAAGAACAGGAGCTGGAAGTTTCGCTTCTTTTGAAAATCTGAAAGATTCAGCAACAATGGGCCCGGATTGCGCAGGCAAAACTGAGCTGCTGCAGCGTGGCAGCCGCTGCCTTGAGCGCGGCAAGCGGCTTCTAGTTTACCACACTGCCAGCACTCTCTATTGCCTCCCTATTCCTAGACCAGGCCCAGTCAGTCCCCTACATCTCCTGCCTCCCCCTGCGGTCTCTGAATTTGCTGCCCTGCACCGACCACTGGCTCTCTGGGACTCATTTCCCAAGGAACGAGTCACCTCCTCTAGGAAGCCTTTCCCCAGCCCTCACCTCGGTTAGGTGCCCATTCTGTGCTCCGTGGCACCTGTGTCGACCCCCTCGGAGCATCGGTGGCTCTACTGTAGTTGTCTGGTCACCCGTGTGACGCTCCCTCCAGACTGTGAGCTCCCTGAGGTCACGGGCATCCCTGTGGTGGCCTTATGCTGGGAGCTGGCAGGGACGGCAACAGTCAGCCAGCTGCCTGAGCAGACGAGCAAGTGGCCTCCTTCCTTCTGACCATCCGGGGGCTGTGTGTCATCACCAGGCGTCTGGCTCCCTGTGAGCCCAAGCTGTCCTAGAAATCTAGGCGGGGGGACCAGTCCGTCCCCATAGCCAAAGGGCGATGGGCAGAGAGGCGGGTGTCTGGGGCTCAGGGCCTGGGAGCCCCCGCCTGGCCTCACCATCCTGCTCCTGCCTAGAGCCCAGGCCCCAGCCTGCGGGGCACACGCAGTCTGGATCCTCACCTCCCCGGGGAGGCCCCGCTGCCCAGCCCCCGAGGGCCGGAGCTCTCGGTCTGGGTAGCAGCGCCAGGCCACAGAGAACCTTCTGGAGAACTGCTTACCAGAATGAAAAACGCCCTCTCCCCCAAACCCAGATTCGTAGAGGCATGAAAATGTCAACAGCCTGGGCCAGCCCTGTTCGTGGCCAGTGTAACTGAGCCCTAAGAGGCAAGCCTCCTCCCCGCACCCCAGGCCTGCGGGGCTCTGCGTCTTCACGCTAAGCAGGCTCCAGCGGCCGAGGACAGCGTCCTAAGCAGAGCTGCAGGTGCGGCTGCCAGAAGCAGAAGCGCGTGGAAGCTGGGGGCTGCACAAAACCAGCTGCGAGGGGTCTGAGGGGGTCTGGGCAGGGTGCCCGTCACCCTGCGGTTCCCCCCGTCACCAAGACTAAATCCAGTCTCCCTAACACGGCCCATGAGCTGGCTCCGGAGCCCGCCAGCAGCCCCCGTCCCCCCTCCCCATAACCCCCCGGATCTTGTGTTCATCCTGTCGTGTTGCCCGAGCCGTCCGTGCCACTGCCTGGAACATCCTCTCACGCCCACTCCCCTCCGCAAGGCCCGATGCAGAAAGAACCAGCCCCACCATGGTCTCCAGGACCCACCCTACCCCCCGAATGAATGAATGAATGAACACCCCCATGGCCTCAGGGACACTGGGAATCCAGTTGGGACCTTCCAGTGTCACGGGGAGAGCACCCCAAAGTGGGTGGCTCTGTCCATGGAGCAGACGTAGCTCCCTGGGAGGCAGGCAACCCCCGGGGCACCCCAGGTCAGGCCTGAGTGGTCAGCCATCACACACCCCCGTGGCTCCCACAGGCTGTCGAATAGCGAGGGCGGTTTCTCTCTTCTTCCCCCTTTCTCGTTCCCAGAAGGCATGTGGGGCCTGACCCAAGAGGTCCCTGACTACAGCCACACCCGGGCCAGGGCGCGGGAAGGAGCGCTGCGGAGGGCGGTGGGCTGCCTGCTGGGCCTGGCAGGGGATGCCTGACCGGGGGTTTGGACTGGGCTGGCCCTGACTGCTGTGTGACCTTGAGCAAACACTTGGAGACTTGAGTCTCTTGTCTGTAAGTGGGGCTGAACAGACCCCCTCCCAGGGCCGTGGTGGAGACGCAGGGAGATGGTGCACGGCGGGGCCCACCGCAGATGCGCGGTCTGGGAAGGGGGACGGGCAGCAGGCGCTGGACAGGGCTGGGTGAAGAGCCCTCGTGGGCTGCTCTGGCCAGAGGGGAGGCGCAAGGCCTCACCTGCGCACGGGAAGCTCACCTTGGGCTCGGTGTCCGGAGAGCGCGCACCACCTGCAGAGAAGGTCCTGAGGTCCTGAGGACCACGAATCTCAGGAGGCCTTCCCCAAGGGACAGCCGGGCCGCCCGGGACAAGGGCTGCGCGCCTGCTCGGCGGGGGAGGGGCGAGCCGGGCAGCGGGCGATTCGAGACCTGCAGAGACGCCGCACGGCTGGGCCCAGGGACTCTGGACTCCTCTGAGAGGGAAGGGGCAGCTTCTGGGGGACACTGACCCAGCTGTGCCCCCAAGCCTGCCCTTGCGGCCCGCTTCTCCAAGCTGACGGGATGCTCTATTCATGCTATTATTCATAATAGTGACAGTCACTGAGCGCCCTCTCCCTCGGGGACCTGGTGAGGGAACATACATTAGCTGCTTTGGTTTGTGCAGCAGCCCAGGAGATAGGTGCTACTGCCCTCATCGTACAGCTGACAAAACAGAGGTTCAGAGAGGGTAAGTGGCCAGCCCGGGGTCACAGAGCAGGGCTGGGAGGCCTGTCTGCCTTCCCAACCTGCCGGAAGCACTGTCCAAACCCCACCAGGAGCCAGAGGGCTGGGCTAGCAGGCGGCGGGCAGGGGTCCACCTAAAAGGCTCACTTAGGCAGAGGGACGGGCCTGCTGGGGGCTGGGCATCTGCCCTCGCAGCAGAGGAGCCCCTGACAGCTGTTCAGAATATTTTGATAAAAACATGTTGAACACCTGGTGTGTGTTTAGATTAAAACAAGCTGGCCCAGACCCTTTCGATGTGCTCTCCAACGGCCAAATCCCCCGAGAGGTCCACCTGCACCCCGACCCGGGCCCACAGGGGCACAGGGTGGGGCACTCTCCCCCGCCTCCTCCACAAATGCCACACATCCCCCTCCTTTGGAGGCTAGACCAGGTCAGGGAGACCCCGTGGTTAGTTAGCACAGCCGGCCCTGGGCCTGCACACCCAAGCTCTGGTTCTCACGAGGTAGCCCAGGAGAGAGGGAGGGCATGGAGAGGTGGTGCCCCTCCCAGTCCTGGGGATGGGCGGTAGGACTATCCCACTCATTGGAGGCCTGGTGTCATCTCCACCAGGCGCAGACCTGGGTGGCCAGGCCGGGGGAGCTTGTGGACGATGGGGGTTCCTATACGTGGGGCACCATGCTGGCACCACCTAAGCTGTCCTGGGAGGTGGCACCCATACCCACCCCCCTTGATAGGTGAAGAAACCAAGGCTCAGGACGGGTGAGGAACTTGCCCAGAGCTCGTGGCAGAGCAGGGCTCGCACCCAGAACCTCTGTCAGCTCGGGAGGGACGTCTCCTAAGGCGATGGGCCAGGCCGCGCCTCCCGGTGTGTTTAGGGACCAGCGTGTGGAGCTCTCATCCCGTGGAACGTGCAGCCTGAGCTCCAAAGTGCAGTTTCATCAGCTCCATGGCTTCCCGGGGGCTCACGTGGGACTTCTGGTCTACCAGCCTTTACCTACTTTGCTACGCATGTGCCACTTAAAAAGGGTCAACATCAGCACTTCACAAACCAGGAGGTCCCGTGGCCACAGGGAGCTCAAAGGTGCTCAGCATCAAGAGCCATTGGGGATATGCAAATTCAGAGCAGTACACCCCGCACACCCACCCGAACAGCCAGAGGTATAGCACCGAGGGCTGGCAGGACGTGAGCAACGGGAACTCTCACCGCAGCGTGGCAGGGGGCGTGTGAGGGTGCAGCGTTCCAGAAAACGTTTGGCAGATACCGTATCTCCTAATGCTAAACACATGAATACGCGTGACCCAGGGATTCCACCCTGGTGTGTGCCTGAGAGAAGTGAGGCCATGTCCACCGAGAGACGTGGACAGGAACGTTCCACCAGCTCTGTTCATAGTGACCCTGAGCAAGAAACAACCCAAATGTCCATCAGTAGCAGACTGAACAATAATTGTGATCCAGTCATACAATGAAACAACACACACCAACGAAAAAGACCAGGCTCCTGCAACATAGAACGACATGGATGAAATAAAGAGTTGGATATTTTTAATGGCCCAGGCAGCCTAGAAAGGCACACAGTGACGTTTAGGACAGTGCCAGAGGCCCAGGAGTTTGAACAACAACAACAACAAAAACGTAGCTTTGAGTTCCCCGGCAGCCAAAGCAAAGAGGGAAACTCTGTAGGTTACAGAGAAGCAGATGACTGTTCATGAGGGACAACCTTCCCAGCAGCACAGACCAGGAGGGTCTTGCCCTTGCCCATGTGAGGGTATGCATGGCTCATGCATGGCGAGGACCCGGCAGGGGGTCTCAGAAGCTCAGAAGGTGTTCTTCCCTTATGAGCAAACCTCGGGCCCTCTCACTCCAAGGTAACTATTGCGTGGCTCCAAGACTGGCTTGACCCACTCCCCTGACTCCCTAAGGTCTGGCTCAGTGGGTCGCTGGCTTGTTCAGCCAAGGTTTTCCTAAACTAGCTCCCACTTGCTCCCAAGCTCCCGCCTGGACACGCCAAGTTCAGAGAAGTCCCCTCTCTTCTTTGGACTTCAGATTCCCCACTCATAAAACCCGGGGGCTTCAGCTGACCTTCCTGGCTCTCCTGCTCCTTTCTCCCGTCTGGGGGTGGACATTCCCACCTCAGGGGCCAACAGGAGACCTAGGCAGACGCTGACCCAGGACAGATGGTATGCGGGGTAGGGATGGGGGTGGGGATGAGTGGGCTAGTGCAGCGTAGGCAGCGGCAAAGGTCCCAGGAGCCAAGTGAAGTTTTAGGGCCTGTGTTTAATGAGCCCCATGGAGGGATTTTACTGCTCAGTTCCAATCCTGCACATCACAGGTCTCAGAGGGTGCCTGCAGGGTGGGGTGGCAGTCACTCCCTCCCTGACAGCCTGCTGTGCGCCTCCCTCCTTCACTCAGCCCACCCGGGGCCCCTGCAGAAAAAGGACCCGCAGCCAGATCGCTCAGGACCTGCTCCTGGTGTCAGCTGCCCCCTGGCACCTCTGCCTGGTCCCCACCTGCCACTGAGCTCGGAGCGTGGGCTCCTCCTGCGCAAAGGGAGGGAAGGAGACCCTCCCGGCCCCTCGGAGGTCGGCGGGGGCCACAGTGGGGCGGGCCTGGAGGGAGCACTTCGCACAGGGGCCATGGGCTGGTGCAGCTGGGGTGCAAATCCCGCTGGAGCAGGTGACTTCCCCTTGTCCCCGTGAGGACTGAACAGGTCAGTGTGCACTGGTCGGGCTGGTGACGAGGTGACAGCGCTGGTGGCCATCGCAGACCAGAGGCCAGGCAGTACAGAAAGGGCCGAATCGTCCCAGGTGGGCATCAAGAAACGCTTCCCAGGGGCTGCTCGCTGAGACGGATGCACCTGTTCACGAGGACTGTCCCCCCACGGCTGGGGGGGACGTCTCATCGGCGGCACCCCTGCCTCTGGGACAGCCTTCCCGACCCCTGCATGTGACTCCTCAGCGGCCGTGCGGCCTCTCCGTTTGCCATGATGCACCAAGCCTGGGGCGCAGACACACTCGGCTGTCCTCCTCCTCCCCAGGGATGCAAGCTGACAACACTCTGTTGGAGGGTAATGTGGCTATAGCTGTTAAGGTCCATTAAAAGAATCACGTTCTTCAGCCCGGTTCCTGGAAATCTGCCCTAAAGACTTCATTCTAAATAGACCTCATACAGAGTCTGGCATGTGGAAGGTTTTCAACAAAAGTGAGCTAAACGGAAGGACAAAAGCTACAGGTACAATAGAGATGCTCACGACAGCAAAGGAACCAGTCCAAACCAGTCCAACCACAGGGGAGTATGGTTTATCTGCTCCGTAAAATAAGATGCGGCTATGAACAATGGCCAGGGGGAGACAAGAGTTATACACGCACATGACCATGGCTACAGAAGGGGGCTGGCTGGAACCCAGAGGAGATAAACAGCGGTCTAAGCGAGGTGGGATAATGGGTAGGACCGTTCCTCCAAGTTCCCTTGGAGGCTGCAGTAAAGCTGTCTTGATAATGTACATAATAATAGAAGCAGAGTTTCTCATTTCGACGACGCCGCTTCCCCAGAGGGATTAAGGAGGCTGGAAAGTCAAGGTTATGCTCCAGCCCAGCCAGATAAACAAGAGGCACGGCGGTTCCACCTATAGGTCCCGCAGCTCACCAGCCGTGGGAGGGACAGCCTGGGACAGCCCAGACCTTGGGGCCAGAGACCCAGCCGGGCATGGCAAATGCCACCTGCTCTGCAGAGCGTATCTGTTAATTACAGAGCGCCCCCAGGTGAGCCGAGGTAACCTTGGGGCCGGTGGTGCCTGCCACGTCCAACGAATGCCACCTGGAGACCACCCAGGGCTGGCCTTCACCCCGTCCCCTCTGCCCACCTACCCACAGCGCCAGATAGGCCTGAAGCCATTACCCTAGGGACAGAGAGCGCTGGGGGTCCACCTGGCACGTCCTGGGTGGCACCTCCTTCAGGTCCACCTGGAGAAGGCTTCGCGTCTCAGCCCCTGGAGAGGGGGACACAGGAGTGGGGGGTTGCTTCAGGCCACCTGGCCAGCACGTGGTGGGGCTGGGACTCCAACGCTGGCATCTTCCCTGTACCCACCGGCTGGAACAAGCCCCAAGCACGGTAAACGAGCCCCCAAACCCAGGAGCTGGAGGGACTTTAGGGTACAACCCCTCATTTCTCAGGTGAGAAAACTGAGGCCCAGGGAGGGCAGACGCTGGCCCGAGGCAGCCCAGGGAGGCTGCCCAGAGAAGGGACGAGGCTGTCCTTCCAGAGAGCTGAGCCGGCCACCTGCCGGGCACAGGCCCGAGCAGAGGGGGTTCCTGGGCTCCCTTCTTGCCAGGACTCTCACCACCTGCACTTACAACACGGGGCCGGGCATCAGGGAGTGGGCGCAGACGGGGAAACTGAGGCACGGTCTGGAGGGCCTGGAGAGAACCAGCGGGGAGACCAGCGCCCCTCCCCCGTACTTACTTGGCACCTTCCACCCCGGCTGGGTTCCCCGAAAAGCTGACGGACGCCACCTCATTCATCACAGCCCAGACAGCACCTCGTAAATGGTCAAAGCTGCCCAGTGAGGGGCCATTCATCCCGGCGGCGGGCCCCACACTGGGCCGATTGTGCGTGCAGGGACCCCGTCCAAGCTGCCCTGGCTCCTGGCGGGCCGCCGCGCCCTGGACGATTCCTAGACGGAACCTTGTTTTCTTCGGTTTCGTCTCCAGCCCAGGAAGACCAGCTGCTCCTCCAGAACATTCACTCAACACTGCTCTGATTTTCCTCAGACCCTGGTCCTGCCCCACAATTTACTGGGAAGCCATAAACCAGCCCTAAACAGTCTGGCCCTCTAGCCTCCAGAAAGCCCTGGAAGCAGCTCCCATCTGGCTGTGGGTGGGGATGGTGGCAGCAGCCCTCAGATGCACTTGCTCAGTGATCCTCAGGGGGGCGCTGTCTTCTTTACAGATGGGGAAGCAGGACCAGAAGGGGGAACCTGGCTGATGGCAGTGGTTTAGGCTCAGGATTCAGAGGTCAGGGCGTTCCCCAAGTCTGGGGAAGCCCCAGTGACTCATCTTCTCTCTCAACCCGCTCAGCCTCGGCTCCCCTCCAGTGACCTTTGGAACTTGAGCCCTAGGCTCAGTGTATTTGAAGGGCTCAGGTTGCCAGGACTGGAGAATGGGCAGGCTGGTCTGGCGATGGGTAGAAGGAAGCTGTGTAGGTTGAAGATCCCATGGAAAGTAGGGCCCCAGGTGCCATCTGAAATGCTATTCCTTCCTGGGCACCCGATTCTGGGCACAGGGCCTGGCACTGCGGGAACACCGTCCCTCACTGGTCCCTCAGCCCAGGTGTGTGTCAGGACTATACAGTTCCAGGGACTGAGGCTTTACACTATACTTAACATCTGATAGGGCCCCTCTCCCTCCTGCCCCCCTCCCCCGCCTTCCCACCGCCCCCCGGTTTCCTGACTAATTACTTGCTTATTGCCATACAAACTTAAGAATTAACTTTTCCAGTGTGTGTTACAAGGTGGAGGAAGGTGTCTTAAATTACCCCTAAACAGGGTTCTTCAGCAGGAAAAGCCTAACTTCTTCCTCAGAACGCTAGGGAGTAGACTGGGAAGTGCTGTCAGTTCCATCTCTAGAGGCCCACGATCAGACAGGAGATGAGAAGGCTGGTTCTCAGATCCAGCTGCTTATCGGAATCACCTGGGGAGCTTAGAACAATGACTCGTGTGTGGTATCAAAGCTGTGGGATGCAGCTAGAGCAGGACCCAGAGGAAAATTTATAGCACTAGAACACTTACATAGGAGACTTCCCTGGTGGCGCAGTGGTTAAGAATCCGCCTGCCAATGCAGGGGACATGGGTTCGAGCCCTCGGCCGTGAAGATCCCACATGCCACGGAGTAACTAAGCCCGTGCACCACAACTACTGAGCCTGTGCTCTAGAGCCCGCGAGTCACAACTACTGAGCCCATGCACCAGAACTACTGAAGCCCACACGCCTAGAGCCCGTGCTCCGCAACAGGAGAAGCCACCGCAATGAGAAGCCCGCACACAGCAACGAAGAGTAGCCCCCGCTCGCTGCAACTAGGGAAAGCCCACGCGCAGCAACGGAGACCCAACGCAGCCAAAAATAAATAAATTAGTTAATTTTTTAAAAAAATGCTTACATAGGAGGAAAGTTCTCAAATCCATCATCTAAGCTCCCACCTTAAGAAATCAGAAAAAGAAGAGCAAAACAAACCCAAGGCAAGCAGAGGAACGAAATAATAAAGATCAGAGCACAAAACAATGAAATTGAAAACAGAAAAACAACAGAGAAAAATCAATGAAACAAAGGGCTAGTCTTTGAAAAGATCAATTACGGATGCTGATGCCTGAACCCACCCCCTGCCCAGAGATTTCCCTTAGTTGGTCTGGCGTTGGCCCAGGGGTCGGCTGGTCTAATCTCCCCCTGTGACTCTAATGGGCAGTGAGGACCACCTTGCCGCCACATACAGACCACTTGAGGGCTGCCCAGCAGGAAGAAAGAGCAGCCTGCACAAATGCTGCCTCAGTTTCCACCCCTGTAAAACGAGGGAGGCAGCACAATGCCAGCCACTGGCCATGTTGTTCTGGGCAAGTCTGCTTCCCACTCTGGGCCTGTTTCCACCCCAGACTCTGTGCTAGACCTGACATTCTCCGTCTGCGCTGCTTGGAGCCCCGGCTCCCGGGAGGGCCCTGGGGGCAGCAGGCTGGGAGTCAGGAGTCCTGCCTCCTCCCATCTTCCACCAGGGGTGGGATGGACCCCACCCTGTGCCCCGGGCCCTGGGTCTGTGAATGAGGCCCCCCAGCTCTGCCCCACCGTCAGGAGCCTCCACCTGGTGCTGTGGTGGCCTAAATGGCCCTGATCACCTGGTGGTGGCCAAATTCATCTCCTTCCACAATCCTGCATGGACCTTCCCTGCACATGCTCTTTCCTCCCTGTAAGCCGCTGCCCCGGCTGGACACTCAGGACACATTTGTACACCAGGACACTAACAGGATGCTTGCTGGCAGGCAGGCCGCCCTTCCTGCCCTGCCTCCCCTTTAATTAACAAGCCCAGACCCCGAAATAGCACTGAACACAACAACCACCTTGACCTCCCTTTGGAGGCCTTGTATTCTGCAAGCTCCACAACCTCCTTCAGCGGCTGCTGTGTTCCCCACACAGAGAGCCGTGGAGACAGGAAGGCCTCACGCTCAGGTCAGGTGGAAACTTCGCAAAAGAACAGTGATCTTGGGCCTCAGGACAGGAGAGATCTTTTCTATCTGGGACAGGGAATCCCGTTTTCTGCAAAGAGGTGGGTGACGGTGTTTGCTAAAAACCACAGGGCCTTCTTGGACGTTACGGGACACAGCCAATACCACGAGCCCATTCTGCCCCTCAATTTGTGCAGGATTATGATCTGGCCTTTGATCTATGGATGAGGAAGCAGGCTCAGAAAGGGGCTGTGAACCCCTTGGTCCCAGAGCAGGTAAGTGGCAGTGCTGGGCCATGGACCCACTCTGTCTCCCTTTCCAGCTGAGTCACTGGGTGCGTCCCGTGGGACAGGCCCCCTGGGCAGATGCTACCCCACCCTCCTACAGCTCCCAGCCTGGGGCTACATCCCAGTCTCAGCACAGTGACAAAGGGGTGGGAGTGGCTGTCTGAGGAAGGCCTGGAGCTGCTCGCCTTTGCCAAAGCCCACGTCACACCTTGACTCAGAATTCTGGGCCAAGAAAAGTTCTCTTGGCTCTGATGGTGCCTTCGGAGCACAAGAAAGACCCCCCTGACTGTGTGTGCCCTCGCCACCAGGAAAGGCAAGGCCAAGTCCAGAGCCTGCAGGGCGCCACCCCTCCCACCGTGGGGAAGAGGAGGGCGTATAAATATATAGATGGATTATTAACTAGGTCAGGTTTTTAAGACATCACAGGCATTAAGAGGAACGCCAACAGGCACATCCAGCTGCAGCAAAGCCCGCATGGAAGGTTCCAGCATTTCCCCGTGGCCACCCATGAGTACCTCCATTTCCTGGCAGCCAAGGGCTCTTTCTTTTGCATAGACCACAGCTAGCACTTGCTCTGCAGCCCCCATCCCCGAAATGCTCAGAGCCCATACTCTCCCAGTTCCATCTCATGTGCATTTGGGAGGAGAGAGACAGACAGAGAGACAGAGAGACAGAGACGGAGAGAGAGTGTTATGTGTGTGAACGAATGGGCTGTTCATGCTATTCTTTGCAAAGAATGATGGATTAAAAACCTGCAAAGCCAGTCAACTGCACATCTATTTTTCTAAGGGGGGTGGGGTGGGGATGGAGAGAACTTTCCTGAAAGAACTTGGCCTTGAAACATTAAGTCAAACAACTGGATTTGGCAGTGGCCAGCTTCTGAGCACTGCCAGCCTGGAGAAACTGGCAGCCCAGCACGCCGCGTCAGGCTTGGGAATAATGAATTCATTCAAAGCCGAGCCCAGGGGCTGGAGAGCCAGTGCACGCCGGGGGCCTGCAGATCAGAGGGGCTGTGGCACCAAGGACCCCCGGGTCTGAACCGAGAGCCTGACCTCAGCTCTGCAGCCGCCGGCCAAGGCTGCCCAGTGGGGAACCCCATAGATCTGACCCCACAGATGCGGGAGAGCCAACGGGTCTGTCGGGATGGAGAGGAAAAGGCATCGTTCTGTGCTATTAACACAGGAAGGAAGTACCAGTGGATGAAAATTACAGGGGCCAATCCCTAACTGGTGATTAACGTTAGAGGGGTGAGCCCCCCAGCACCGTGGCCTTCCCTGGAGGGGGTCTCGTGTGCCTTAGCGGTCCAGCTCCTTCGACCCTGGACAAAGGGGACATGCTGAGCCCATGTGGCTACTGCCCACACCTTCTCTCGTCTGCCATCCTGCGTGGGCCCACGGGATGGTGACGCTGTAGCTTGAGCCCACGTCACCATTTTGAAGCTGAATTTTAATTTTTGCTGACTGGCCTTTGTCTTTGGAGGTGGCTTAGAAGCCAGAATGGTGGGCCCAGCTCGATCCAGCAGTTGGCAGCTTTTGGGACAGATAAAAAATTAGGACCTGCGATGCATGCTCTTAACAAGCCTGGCCGCCGCCAAGGAGGCGCCGTCTTTAAGCTCCGAGCCGCCTTCCTCAGGCGGGGGAAGGCGCCACCGCACACAACCTACCCATCCGACCGCCTGCGAGGAGCGGCCCCGGTTAAGGCCGGACAGACACTCCTGCACACGGCGTCCCGGAGGCTGTACGGAAACCCAGCAGCGCAGGGACGAGGTTTTGCCCGGGTCTGTATGAGGCTCGGGAGAAGCCTGGGTCCTTGCGGGTGACACCCCGTTTTCTCTCCAGTGGTTCAGCAGAGGGGGCACCACGAGATCATTTCAGAGCCCTCACCAGCTGCGCTGCTGGGGGAAGCCTTGATTTATGGACGCTCCACCATCTCATAAATAACCGCCCTGCTGGCACCACAGCTGGTCCAGAAAGCGACGTCTGGCTTTCCCTCACCTTTGCTCCTGCATCCTCGGCTCCCAGAGAACAACGCAACCTGTGGGCCAGGCCCTGGGCGAGGGCTGCCCCCCGATGCCCCGCCCGGCAGGCCTCGGTGTGTACCCCGCCTCGGAAGGCAGACTTAGCCCCTGCAAGCTATTGTCATGGCGGGTCCTGAGGAGCGAGAACCCACCAATACGGATGTTTCTGTGCAGACATTTATAAAAACTTCTCTTTTAAAAAGTTAAACAGCCTGGGGCTTCCCTGGTGGCGCAGTGGTTAAGAATCCGCCTGCCAATGCAGGGGACACGAGTACGAGCCCCGGTCCTGGAAGATCCCACATGCCGCGGAGCAACTAAGCCCGTGTGCCACAACTACTGAGCCTGAGCTCTAGAGCCTGCGAGCCACAACTACTGAGCCCACGTGCCACAACTACTGAAGCCCGCGCGCCTAGAGCCCGTGCTCCACAACAAGAGAAGCCACCGCAGTGAGAAGCCCTCGCACCTCAACGAAGAGTAGCCCCCGCTCACTGCAACTAGAAAAAGCCCGCGTGCAGCAACGAAGAACCAACGCAGCCAAAAATAAATAAATTAAATAAATAAATTAAAAAAAAAAAATTAAACAGCCTAGCTTGCTGCTCTAGAGAGCAACGCTTCAGGTCGGCTGGGGCCGTGGTCACCTTGGAGGCGAGGGGACAGGTGCCGTGCCCCTGGCTCCTCTGGGCCAGGAATGCAGAGTCCCTGAACCCTAACACACGCCCGTCCAGAGGCCCGTATTTTCTCAGCCTTTGACTCTCCCGACACGAAGCACTTGTGGTGTGGCTCGCTTAAGGAGGGGGGGGGCACGCAGGGCTTCCCCTCAAGACTGGCAGGGGGGTGGCGTTGTTGGTGTGGGACCTGTAGGTCTGGGAGGCCCATCACTACAGAGCCTGGCAGCCCTGCCCCCAACCCGCACCTGTGCTCAGCCAGGGCTTCGACTGTGCAAGGTCAGCACCAGACCCCGAAATGTCTTTGGGATTTTCTTTTTTTAACGCAGCGTGGGTTCCGGCCTCTTGAGAACAAACAGCTAGAGCAAAGGCCCTGGAAGCAGAGTGGGGGACAGTGGTGACGGTGGACGAAGGGGCAGAGCAGGGCCCAGTGGGGCTGGGGCACATCTCGTGCCACAGGGGCACCGGCCGGGGCACCGGCTGCTACACCGGCAGGGTCACCCTGCATCAGCCTTGAAGGAAGGGATGGAGAAGAAAAGCTGGTCAGAAAGGGAGAAACAAACATTCAGACCGAATTGAGGAGCATAAGGTGAAGTTACTGGGGCTGGCGTGAAAGAAAGAAGACAGCTCTGGCCGACACGACGGTGGGGGGGGGGAGTGCCCCCGGAGGAAAGCCTCCCCCTGCCACGACGTGTTGAGTGAGGGGAGCCTCACTCTTCTGGGGGGGTCCGTCCCCTGCCACCCAGGGGCCCACACCCCGCCCCTGGCTCCCACACATTCTGGACCTACCTCCCCATCCTGAGTCCCGCGTGGCCGACACTCGGGAAGGACCGAGGCGAGGGCTGCCTGGGAGCCCTCGTAAAGCCACCGAGGCACTGACAGGGGCCACTTCAGGGCCCTCTGCGCCCAGGCTCGAGGCCAGACAGCAGAAACGGGCGCTCTGCACGCCAGCTCCGATGCGGGCTCCAGCTGGGGCTACGTCTTAGGGGCACTGCTGGCTGGGACCAGGGTCCAGACATCAGCAGCAGAGGTGCGTGGCTGCTCTCCAGATACCTGGCCCCCCCGCTGAGTGCCGCCCAGAGTATCAGACTTGGATGGCGCAGGGGTCAGAGCCTAGCAAGTGCTCTTGCTGGGCAGCATTTCTTATAGGACTGGGAATTCTTAGCTCTTTCTCCTCCTCTCCCCTCCCTTCTCGACGACTCCCCCGGAACCCCTTTGCTCTGTTCACCGCTGGCTGCTCTGTGCTCTGCAAAGGTGAGACACACAGTCTCCTCTCTGTGTAATCCCCGTCCATCCATCCATCCATCCAACCTCTCTCCTGGGGCTACATCAACACAACCACAACTGCACACTGGGGATGAAATCAGCTGATGTCTCCATTGCTGACACTGGTTTCACCCCAGAGAGAGTCGTGGGATCACATTTTCTTTATGAGAACATAAATTAAGTGGGTTGCACACAGCCGTGTGCTACCCTGGTCTATACTGACCGTGCACGTGTCTCTCCAACTCCACGTTCAGTGACATCATGCTGGTGGCTCAAAATCAGCCATGATGGGAGAATTTACACCATGGCAAGTGGCAAGCGCTACCAATCAGGACTCCCTCCTCCACTGCACAGCTAGTTGTTACATTTAAAGCACTTGAACTTCTTAATTCTCCAAGTTAACTATGTTTCCTTATAGTTAAAAACAATTGCACGAGACAATGATTTGTACACTTATATATAAATAAGCCAGGGTTCACAGATGCATGGTAGGGCAATTTCTAAGGTAATGACAATAAATCTTAATTACTATTAACCCTGGGAAGGTCTTCTGAGATGAGAAAACCTTTAGTTTATAACATTTTTTGGGTCGTTTAATATTATATTAGCCAGGCGGGGGCCATAGGAGAGCTGTGGCCTCTTTCTCACCTGTGGACCTCCGTGTAGATCTTTTCCTCTGCTGGAAAGTCTTAACCTCTCTGCCTGCCAGAGAATCTGCCTTTCCTTCAAGATTCAGCTCAAATGTCACCTCCTCCAAGAAGCCTTCCTGGACTTTCACAGACATTGCTGGCTGTGCCCTTCACAAGCAAACTCAGTCCTTGGCAGTGTGGTGTCCCCAAGCCAGCCTTACCATTCTGTGTTGAGTTTGTGTCTCTCTTCCCCACAAACCTGGGGGATCCTCCAGGGCAGGGGCCTGTCTCACTCACATTCATAACTGACCACAGTCCTCACTAGATCAGGTTTGGGTGGTGAGGGCAATCTGCCCTGACCCTCTGCTCCCCTGCCAGGAGAGATGAATACCGAGGGAATATTTCGGGCCTTTCTCTCCAACAGCCCCACCTCTGGAGAGAGGACTGATTAATCTCATTGATCTCCAGCCGCCCCCCCGCCCCGCCTCTCATTTAGACAGAAAGGAAACAAGGCAGAGACCCATCCACAACATCTGGAACAGCTGCTGGGCTAGGAGGGGGAGGGGCAAGATCCTCCAGGACTTACCTGCTTCACTACCTGGGACCTTTAGCATGTTAGCCTTCAGCTTAAGAAAAATTTACTCTAAAATGCTTTCTTAAAAACACATCTAACAGGAATGCAATTCCAGTTACAAGAGTATCAAAAAGAGGGGCTTCCCTGGTGGCACAGTGGTTAAGAATCTGCCTGCCAATGCAGGGGACACGGGTTCGAGCCCTGGTCCGGGAAGATCCCACATGCCACGGAGCAAATAAGCCCGTGTGCCACAACTACTGAGCCTGTGAGCCACAACTACTGGAGCCTGTGCTCTGCAACGAGAGAAGCCACCACAATGAGAAGCCTGCACACCGCAACGAAGAGTACCCCCTGCTCACCGCAACCAGAGAAAGCCCGCGCACAGCAACAAAGACCCAACGCAGCCAAAAATAAAAACAAATAAATTAATTTTAAAAAAAAAGTATCAAAAAGAATAAAATATTTAGGAATAAATGTAACAACAGAAATGCAAAACTTATACTCTGAAAACTACAAAATATTGTTAAAGGAATTAAAGGTCTAAATAAATGGAAAAGTATCCCACGTTCATGTAATGGAAAACTTAGCACGGTTAAGACAGCAAAGTCCCCAGAACTACAGACTCAAGGCAATCACTATCAGATCCCAGCTGACTTCTCTGTAGAAACTGATGAGTTGATTCTAAAATTCACACAGAATTGCGAAGGACCCATAATAGCCAAAAAGAATCTTGAAAAAGAGAACAAAGTAGGATTCACACTTCCCTTTCTCAAAACTTACCACAATGCAACAGTGATCAAGTCAGTGTGGTACACGACGGATATAAAACTCAATGGAATAGGACTGAAGGTTCTAACAGAAATAAAACTGTGTGTGTAGGTTAACTGATTTTCAACGAGGGTGCCAGGACCATTCAAAGGGGAAAGAATAATCTTTTCAGCAAATCGTGCTGGGACAACTGGATAGCCACATGTAAAAGAATAAAGTTGTACCCTTATCTCACATCACAGGCAAAAAATGAACTCAAAATGGCTCAAAGATCAAAATGGCTCAAATGTAAGGGTTAAAAATAGAAAACTCAGAGAAGTAAACATAGGGGTACATCTTCATGGCCTCAGATTTATCAAAGGATTCTTAGATATGACACCAAGAGCATGAGGAACAAAAGAAAAAATAGATAATTTAGACTTCATCAAAATTAAACTTTTGTGCTTCACAGGATACCGTCAAGAAAACGCAAAGACAACCCACAGAATGAGAGAAAACATTTTCAAATCATATATCTGATAAGGGCCTTATACCCAGAATAAAGAACTCTTACAACTCAATGATAAAAAGACAACCCAATTTAAATATGGGCAACAGATCTGATATATATTTCTCCAAGGAAGATACGCAAATGGCCAGTAAGTACATGAAAAGATGCCTGACATCATTAGTCACCAGGGAACTGCAAATCAAGACAATAATGATACTACTTCACCACCCACTGAGATGGCCAGAATCTAAAAGTCAGATAATAACAAGCGTAGGAGAGGATGTGGAAGAATCAACGCTCACACGATGTTGGTGGGAATGTAAAATGGTACAGCTGCTTTGGAAAACAGTCTGGCAGCTCCTCAAATGATTAAAACTAGTTACCATATGACCCAGCAATTCCACTCCTAGGTATATACCCAAGTGAAAAAAGCCAGTCACAAAAGAGCACATAATATATGGTTTCATTCATGTATTTCCAGCATAGGGAAATCTGTATAGAGAGAAAGTAGGTTAGGGGCTGCTCAGGGCTGGGGAGATGCGGGGAGGGTAGCTAAATGGTGAGGGGGGTAGACGGTCTCTTCTAGAGGAGATGCAAATGTTCTCAAATTGACTGATGATGATGGTGTGTGAATATATTAAAACCCCTTGAATTGTACACTTTAAATGGGTGAATTGTATGGTTGTGGATTATATCTCAGTAAAGCTGTTTTTTAAAGACCACATTTAAAGAGAGTGGTAAAAGCTAATATGGAAAGCTGACATATGACAGAGGTGGCATTACAGATCAGAGGGGAAAGGGTGGGCTATTAAAAGATGGTGTTGGAACAGCTGGCTATCCACATAGAAAATAAAATTAAATCCCCTGCCTCACGCCATGCACACACAGCAAATTTGTGTGTGCAAATTTAGAATCTGAATGTGCAAACCAAAACTTTAAAACTTCTGGAGAAGAATGTAGAAGACTGGTTTTCTAACTACGGGGAGGGGAGGGTGTCTTAAACAAGATACAAAATGCACAAACCATAACAAAATGAAAATGAAAATTGATCAGATTAATAAATCTGATTATAATTCAATTTAAAACTTTTGTTCAACAGGACACCATAAACAAGGTGAAAAGACAAACTACAGACTGGAAATAAATGTTTGCAATATAGATAACTGACAAAGGAGCAGGAGCAGATTGTATAAAAGATTATTACAAACTACTTTGAAAAAGACAAGCATCCCATGGTAAAGTGAACAAAGGATATGAATAGGTAATTCACAAAAAGGAAACTTGAATGGTCATTAAGCACTGAAAAAGCGCTCAACCACACTGAAAGTACAGGGAACGCAAATTGTATTAAAAACAAGATATTATTACACACTTTTCAGGTTTGGAAAAAAATTTTTTTAAATAAATACCTCATGGTACAAAGAACTGGCAAGGATGTGGGAAAATGGGATTCTTTTCCACTGCTGGAGGGGACAGAGTTGGGCGCATCCACTTTGGCGTGACTGGCATATCTAATTAGTAAACCGTGAACCCGTTCGCTGAGCCAGTTCTCCTGCTTCCGAATCAGGGCTTGGTTAAACTTCCCTGATGACAGTAATCACTGAAATCCTGCTGAAAGAAAGAAAAGATTCCCCGGGTCTAAAACTCAGACCCACCAGGGACAGACCTGGTAATATGTGTATTTAACAAGCTCTCCAAGGTGATGCTTATTACCCGGCAAGTGTGGGGAAAATTGTTCTGAAGAAAACCTAGCCCATTTTCACAGGAGGCATGCCAACACGGCTCACCACAGTATGATTTATAATCGTGAAAAAACCGGAAACCATCTACACGTCCATCAACAGGAGACTGGAATACAAATTGTGGGACAACCATACATTGAAATGCTCCCACATAACTCCAGCCTCTTTCCTGGCCAACCCTGAAGTGCTCATTTCCAGAGGCTGGCCAGGCCTCTAAATAAATATGTCCTATGTGTGATTTTCCCTGTTGGTGCCATGTTGCATGAATACAGTTGAGGGCAGCTGGAAGGAGTTCAGTGCTGGGATTCTTCTACCTTTCCAGGAGCTGACTCTTTCCATCAAGAGGCGGAGGCACTCGCCCTCGCCAGCTCCATGATGGCGGCGGGCTGCCTAGAGCAGGGGGGCCTTCTGTAGCAGGCGCCCCAAACCCTGGTGCGTAAGATGCGCCTCCAAAGAAGGGTTCTGTGGTCAGACGTGTTTGGGGATGCGGGCTGCCCTGCCCTTCTCAGCCTCACAATGCCCGTCTCCTTACTGCAGCCACTGGGGAGACCTGCCTTACAGAGACTCAGACGGAACGACAGCGTCGGGACACCTTCGGGGATGCGGCTGGAATCGTGGGCTTATTAGCCTAAAGCAGCCCAGCTTCTCCCAGATTACTCGCCTGCAGAACCCTTTCCACGTGACCGCCTTTCCTAGAAATCCCTCTGGCCCTCGATGGGGCCTCCAAGCAGCCAGACATGGGTGGGACCAAAAATAAGTGATGCAAAGAACTCTTTTTCCAAAGGCCAGAACCTAAGTGTGTGAGCCATGAGTAGGTGGCGCGGGCGGCCGGCTGCCGGGGCGGTGGAGGCGGTGGGAGCGCCGGGGCAGAGGGCAGAGGCCCAGTCCTCCGGGCACTCACAGCCGCTGCTCAGGCTCTGCCAGCTTCAGACGCGCAGCCGAGCGTGAACTTCCTGCGGCCAGCGGCCCTACCTGGGTCCCCTGGGGTCTGTGCCCCCTCAGCACCTGAGCACAGTGCATAAATGGCACACAGGAGATGTCCTTCCTGACCCCCACTCTCCTCACGCCTGCCGCTGAGGGGTTTGCACCGTCCTGCCAACTCCTCCGCCCCCGGGACCCCAGGCCACGGCTGCGCCCCGCGGCTCACCTGCCAGGGGAGGGCCTGGCAGAATGTGGGTGAGGCCGTCGGACCCCGCTCAGCACACAGCCGGCAGCCCCGTGTGGAGGTGCGCCCCAGGAACCAGGGCAGGGTGACGGGGACGGGTCTGCCAAGGATTCCTGGGGGTGACACACCTGGTCGCAGGGGTGGGGGTGGTGGAAGGGAAAAGGAAACTGGACGCACGGCCCAGTGTGCGAGCATCAGCTCCTGCCCCGAGGCCTGGGGGCCGGGGGCCGGGCAGGCACTGCAGTAGGAAGGCCTTCAGGCCCCTCAGCTGCCCCCAGGGCGGGGCACCGGGGATGGCTTCGTCCAGCCTCTGGAAAGAGCACTGGGGCAGAGACAAGTGGCCTGACCCTCTGAATCCTGGTGTATCATCACTCCTTCAGCCGGCTTCTCCGGCTGGACCGGTGCTGGGGACCTCGGCGACGATGATGACGTGGCCTCGCCTAGCGAGCTCATGCCTGGGTGGGGGGGAGACACGCATGAACGGACCGTCACAGGAGCTAGAGTAGCTAATCCCAGCGTGAGAGGGGCTGTGAGAGGCGAAGTGCCGACTGCTGAGAAGAGGATGAGTGAAGGCATGTGCATGTATATGTGTCCATGTGTGCATGTGCGTGCATGGGGGGGCACTGTGCACGTGTGTGTATGTGCACGCGTGTGTGCATGTGTGCCTGTACGCGCGTGTGGGCATATGTGCGTGTGTGTGCGCCTGTACGCCCATGTGGGCATGTGTGTAGGTGTGTGTGTGCATGCACGTGCACCTGTGTGGGGTGGGAAGGAGCTCGTCACAGCCTCACCACGGCGGGGGTGGGGGGGAGAGGTGACCCCAGCGCCATGTCTCGAGGTGGGGATGGCAGGGCCAGGCCCGGCCTCGAAGGCCACCTGGTGTCATCTTAAGAGGGAGGGACGAGGGTCAGACGTAGGCACTCGGGCTCCCCGGGGCCTTGGAAACCGGAAGTGGCCCCCTGGAGAGTGTCAAGAGTGAAAGTTTATGAACCTAATTCAGTTTTTTCTTTGGATCAATAAAGTTTCCGGGTGGGCTCATTCCAGAGGACATCTTGGTTTAAAGAAAAGGTTGGACGGAGGACAAAGCCACGTGGGGGGGCTGGGGTGGCAGTGCACCCCCCTGCCCAGGGCGGTGGGGTGCGGCCAGGGGCCAGCCCGTCTCCGGCTAGAGCTTGGGTGAGCCACCCTGGCCTTGGGCCTCAGGGCCCAAGGGGGCCAGGAGCAGCCAGCCCACCTGGCTCATCGCCGGGTCCACCACAAACCAGGCAGGTTGGCACGTCTCTGGTCCTCGTTTCCCTGGCTCTGAAGTGGGGAGGATGATGGTTCCTACTTCTTACGCGCTCATAGGGGACTATTATTATTATTCAATTTCCCGACCGTTAGAATGCAAATAATAGTGCCTGCTTTGTCTCCTTTAGTGGTGGAAAGGACACGCACGCACGTGAGAGCTCAGGATGACAAACGGCTGGCTGTCACCTTGACACGGGCAGATGGAGGCTGGGCCTTGGTCTGACGTTCAGCAGCCCACCTGGGGCACAGGCCAGATAGGGGGGCGCCGGCAGAGCCTGGGGGCTCGTCGGCTGTGGAAGGAGAGAGCGGGGGATGGCAGGGATCTCCCCAGGCCGCACAGACGCTAGCCGTGGGCACCCCATCTGGGACAGGCCTTACTGGGACAGGCACGCCAGCCTGGAGAAGCTCTCCCGGTCCTCTGGCCAGGCCCTGCTCAGGGAGGAAGGAGGTTTGTGTGTGCATGTGCAGGGGGGCCCGGGAGACCCCTGCACCCACGTTCCTGGCAGGCCTGGGGGCAGGCTGTTGGGGGGGTCTGGCCCCCTGCATCCCCTCGCTGCCTCACACTTCGTACCAGCACTTTATGTTCTGCCGGGTTCTTAACGGTTTTTACTTTAAATATATTTCTGGGAAAGCTGTATTTTTACTCTTGTCCTGCCAGGTTTGTGTGCACTCCTTTAGGCAGTAAAATCTCCACATGAAGTCATCCTCAGCAGCTCATAATGGAAACGTTGGGTGTTCAGATAACAAAGCTATTAAGAAAACCAGGCCTGAGTGCTCTGGACAATGTGGAAATGACCAGTGCAGTTGGGATCCACGTTTTCCTTTGGCTCGTACCTCCGTCTGACGAACGGCTGACAGCTGAACATCGCAGCAGACGCACAAGGGCTGTGAGCCTCTCCGTGGGCCAGGAGGCCGCCTGGAGTCCTTGCCCAGCCCTGGGCCCTGCTGTCCAGACGCGTCCCCACTCCTGCACCAACAGGATGGAACACTTACTACTGCGAGAATTTTACTCATTCATCCACGCGCATGACGGCTTTGGAGGCCAGGCTGCGGACGAACAAGACACGGCCCCCGCCCGCCACCCCCGCAGAGCAGGTGACGCAGGTGGCAGCGAGTCTGGGGGAAGCTGGTGCAGGGGGAGGAGAGGACAAAGGGGACAGGGACGCAGGGGAAAGAGGAACACAAGAGCCGGCACCTCCTTAATCATTCTTCCTACAGATGCAACACCTCGATCTTAGCTTTCCAGCCTCCTGAACTGTGAGAAGATACATGTCTGTTATGTAAGTCCTCCAGTCTGTCCGGCCCGAGCAGACTAAGACATGGCATCAGAGCAGAGGAAGGGAGGGAGCCCACGTGGCATGCCCCTGGGAGAGCAGTGACCATTCTGTAGAATGCCCCTCAATTTTTTTGTTTTTTTAAACAGATTTATTGACATACAATTCACAGACCACATCAATCACCTATTTAAAGTGTTTTGGTGTATTGCATTACTAATTTTTCTAAATCGTGGTAAAATACGTAGAACATAAAATTTGCTATTCTAAATAGCAATTTACATTTTTAACAGTACAATTCAGTGGCACTCATGACATTCACAATGTTGTGCAACCATCACCACTATCTAGTGCCAACAGGTTTAAAAAAACCCTTCAGAAACCATGTTCCCATTAAGCAATAACTCTCCATCCCCACCTTCCCTCAGCCCCTGGCAACCACCATTTGACTTTCTGTCTCTGTGAATTTGCCTCTTCAGGGTATTTCACATAAGTAGAATCATAGAGTATTTGTCCTTTTCTGTCTGCTTATTTCACTGAGTGTAATGTCTCAAAGGTTCATCCGTGTTGTAACATGTGCCAGAAATTCATTCCTTCTTATGGCTCAATAATACCATCATAAGGTGTGACCAACAAGGGACTAGTCTCCAAAATTTACAAACAGCTCAATGCAGCTTAATATCATCAAAACAAACAACCCAATCAAAAAATGGACAGAAGACCTAAATAGACATTTCTCCGAAGAAGACATACAGATGGCCAAGAGGCATATGAAAAGCTGTGCAACACTGCTAATTATTAGAGAAATGCATATCAAAACTACAATGAGATATCACCTCAGACCAGTCAGAATAGCCATCATCAAAAAAATCTACAAACAATAAATGTTGGAGAGGGTGTGGAGAGAAGGGAACCCTCCTACACTGTTGGTGGGAATATAAATTGGTACAGCTACCGTGGAGAACAGTTTGGAGGTTCCTTAAAAAACTAAAAATAGAGCTACCTTATGATCCTACAATCCCACTCCTGGGCATATAGCTGGAGAAAAACATGGTCCGCAAGGATACATGCACCCCAATGTTCATCGCAGCGCTGCTTACAATAGGCAAGATGTGGAAGCAACCTAAATGTCCACTGACAGAGGAATGGATAAAGAAGATATGGGGCTTCCCTGGTGGCGCAGTGGTTGAGAGTCTGCCTGCCAATGCAGGGGACGCAGGTTCGAGCCCTGGTCCGGGAAGATCCCACATGATGCGGAGCAGCTGGGCCCGTGAGCCACAATTACTGAGCCTGCACGTCTGGAGCCTGTGCTCCGCAACGGGAGAGGCCGCGATAGTGAGAGGCCCGCGCACCGCGATGAGGAGTGGCCCCCACTTGCCGCAGCTAGAGAAGGCCCTCGCACAGAAACAAAGACCCAACACAGCCAAAAATAAATAAAGAAATAAAATTTAAAAAAAAAAAAGATGTGGTACGTATATATAATACAACGGAATGTTATTCAGCCATTAAAATGAATGAAATAATGCCATTTGCAGCAACATGCGTGGACCTAGAGATTGTCATACTGAGTGAAGTAAGTCAGACGGAGAAAGGGAATGCGGAATCTAAAAAAAAGAGATACAAATGAACTTATTTACAAAACAGAAACAGACTCACAGACTTAGAGAGCGAACTTATGGTTACCAGAGGGGAAGGGTGGGAGGGAAGGATACTTAGGGAGTTTGGGATTGACATGTATACACTCCTATATTTAAAATGGATAACCAACAAGGACCTACTGTATAGCACAGGGAACTCTGCTCAATATTCTGTAACAAATGAAATGGGAAAAGAATTTGAAAAAGAATAGATACATGTGTACATATAACTGCATCACTTTGCTGTACACCCGAAATTAACACAACATTGTTAATCAACTATACTCCAGTATAAAATAAAAAGTTAAGAAAAAAAAATATTCCATCATAAAGAAAGACCACATTTTGTTTACCCATTCACCGGCTGACGGACATTTATTTGGGTTGCTTCTGCCTTTCAGCCATTGTGAAGAACGGTGCTATGAACATTCGTGCACAGGATCTGTTCATTTCCCTGTTTCAACTCCCTCCTCACTGTGGTACAACAGAGTCTTCCCATGTTTATGGGGAAGGGCACCCAGGGCTGCAGTGCCCTTCTCAGCGCAGTGTCAGGAGTACGTGATGTCTTACTGCAGCTGACATCCGTCGTGATCACTTGGCTAAGGTTGAGTCTACCAGAATCCTCCACTGTAAACTCCCCATTTTCCCCTTTATAATTGCTAAATATTTGGTGAGGGGTAGTTTAAGGCTATGCAAATATCCTGTTTATGCTTAAAAGAAGGAGAGGAGGCTGAGAAGGAGCCCCAGGGATGACCGTGTGCTGAGGGCCGAGAGGACGGCGTAGCCTCAGCAGGCGAGACCCTGGAATCCGCCCTTAGTTCTTCAAGATGACAGGCCCGTGGTTTCTCCCCCCACCCCTGCACCTCTGCCCATGCCCTCCCCTCTGCCTGCCTCCCTCCCTCCCACCCCCCGCTCGCCCTGCTCCCTACACATCCTCCCTCTCACCCTCCAATTCAGACGCTGCATCTTCCGGGACCGCTCCAGGTGCCCAGTGGGATGTGACCACTCCCTTCCCTTGGCCCAGACTCCTCGGGACTTTGGTTGTGCCCTTGGGACAGCTCAGAGGCCAGGTATCACTCCCTGTGAACTTGGACCTCGGATGCAGGTCCCGTGTCTGGTTTTCCACAGTCCTGATGCTCCCACCACTTCTGCACACAGGACACCTCGTGAAGTTTAAAGCCAAAGGGAAGCCCCCAGCAGCCCTGAGTCAGGCTCTGCGGATCCGAGGTGACTATGACCAAGTCCCTCCCTGGGGGGCGCTGCTCTGGGGGAGGGAACGAATCCCAAGGGCACTTTCCCGCAGGGAGACGAGCCGCCGCTGGCGTGGTCCCCGGCTCCCACTCTCTGGCGAACCTGTAACCCTCAGCACTGTTCTGCTGGTTTGGTGCAGCTGTGTGTTGAGAGCCATATGTCAGAAATGACTTTCTAGGGCTTTCCTGTGGTGCAGTGGTTGAGAATCCGCCTGCCAATGCAGGGGATATGGGTTCGATCCCTGGCCCAGGAAGAACCCACATGCCATGGAGCAGCTAAGCCCGTGACCCACAACTACTGAGCCTGCGTGCCACAACTACTGAAGCCCACACGCCTGGAGCCCGTGCTCGGCAACACGAGAAGCCACCACAATGAGAAGCCCGCTTGCTGCAACTAGAGAAAGCCCGCGCACAGCAACGAAGACCCAAAGCAGCCAAAAATAAATAAATAAATACATTAAAAGAAAAAAAAGACTTTCTATTCTGTGCAACAACAAATATTTTGGCAGGAGGGTCTCATCTGCTTGTCTTGCAGGTTTCACACACGTGCACACAGAGAACACGCGCTGTCCGACGGAAGATGTAACTCACAGAGGAGCCAGCACTGGGGTGCTGAGTCACCTGCTCCGAACCAGGTGCGACCACAGACCCAGCTCCCAGGGCACCGGGGCCGGGGTGGCGGACCTGAGCCTGGTGTGTGCACGGGCACAGCATGATGACCCCAGGCTCAGGGCAGCTGACTGCGGCACCTGGGCCTGTGTGCCTGCAGGCTGTGAGGGTGGCTTTTCGTTTCCCATGTCTCAAATGTGAACCTGGACCTGTCCAAGTCTCAGGGGTACGAAATCACCGTTTGGGAAGGTAGAATCTTCGGTGTTTCGGGCTGCGAGTGCGAAGCTGCCCAGCTCCATCCTGGCTCTGAGACTCAACGCTCCATAACTGGGAGCAGGGACCTTCCCTCTTGGGGCCTCGCTTTCCTCGTCTGCAAAATGACCGAGTTGACACAGGTGACCCAGAGTCCAGAGTTCCATGCTCTCACCCTGGTGACAACGCTCAGCAGCTGGTGAGGGTGGGGGCAGTGGGACCCTCCTCCACCCCGTGGGATGACAGCACGGCAGCATCTTTCTCGGAAGCAATAAGGCAGGACTTAAACTACATGTTCCCTCTGACCCAGCCGTTCCATTTCTGGGAATTTATTTTATTTTATTTTTATTTTTATTTCTTTTACTCTTTGGCTATGCCACGCAGCATGTGGGATCTCAACTCCCTGACCAGGGACCAAACCCATGCTCCCTGCAGCAGATGCCCAGAGTCTTAACTGCTGGATGGCCAGGAAAGTCCCTGGGAATTTATTTTAAAGTAATAATCAAACAAGTATACAGAAATATACATTTGTGGTGAAATCCAGATCAAGTCTGGAGTTTAGTTAACAATGTATGTACCAAATTTGGTTTCTTAGTTGTGACAAGTGGACCGTGGAATGTAAGATCCTAAAGAGAGGGGAACCTGGGTGGAGAGAGGACAGGAAGCCTCTGTGCCACCTCGGCCACTTTTCTGTGCCTATGAAATTATTCCAACGTGAAAAGTTTATTTATTTATTTATTTTTGGCTGCCCTGGGTCTTTGTTGCATTGCGGTGGCCTCTCCCGCTGCAGAGCACGGGCTCCAGGCGCCCGGGCTTCAGTAGTTGTGGCGCACGGGCCCAGCTGCTCCGTGGCATGTGGGATCTTCCCGCACCAGGGCTCCAACCCGTGTCCCCTGCGTTGGCAGGCGGATTCTTCACCACTGCGCCACCAGGTAAGTCCCAAAAAGTTTATTTTTAAAAACATCCACACATATGTCTATATAAGAATTTTCACCTCGACATTGTTTAAAATAGTGAAAAAGTAGGAACAGCAATGTCTTCGAGCCTGAGAATTATTAAACACATAACAGCACAACCGTGTCGCATGTGCCTTTGCAGCTGCAAAAAGAAGGTGGCTCCATGTACATCGACACAGACACCCAGGGTATATTAAGGGGGAAAACAAGACTACTGAGCTTTATACTTATGGTATAATCCCATTGAAGTAAAAAAGTATGTGTTTATATACACATAGAAGAGTCCGGGGGACCTATGTCAAACGGCAGCAGTGATGATTATCCCCGGGAGCACAGCACTGAGGCGGCGTCCGCTTTCCAGCGGACGTATTTCCGTGTTATTGGAACAGAGTATTTTCTTTACAAGGTGCTTCCACTACTTTGTACAAGGGACCACCACCTCTCAGTGGATTTCTGCAGAAGCCTCCTAACCGGTCTCCCTGCTCCTGCCCTCACCCTCCCCCCCAGTAATCTCTCAACACAGCAGTCAGCGGGACCCCTTCCAAACCTGAAGTCAGCTCTGTCCTCTGTGCAAACGCCACCATGGGCCACCCTGGCAGAATAAAAGTAGAAGCCCTGATGTCTCTCACTCCCTGTACCGCTGCACCTGCCGCCACGGCAGACGGCACCCCACTCCCCTGCACACTGCTCACGGTCTAGAGCCCCTCTTGCCTTCTCGCATAGAATATAACCTGCCGATTTACCCTCGCCATCGCCCATCCTCCTCTGCTAGCCCGTGAGCCCACGCAGCAGGGACTTCAGTCTCCCCAGCGTGCTGACGGCTCCCGAACACCCATCCCATGAGAGCTGGTTAAAGGAGTGAACTCAGAAGAAAAACCACGAAAATACTTCCATTTATGAGTTTCTTTGATCTCACTGATGGGCTGGACTCTGTTACCACCAACACCACGATGGCCGCTCTACCTTCCGAGGTCCTCCTCCCAGGCACATGGGGACACGGCTCCCAGGTAATGCGTGTGGACCTTCGGGGATGTTTGGGCCGAGGCTCAAAAGGTTCACATTTACCATGTTATGTTAAGTTTCTTGAATGGAAGTGAATACATTTAGTCTTCTCCTTACACAGGCTTATCCAATCTTTAAAAATGGCTGCTTGTTCCTCAAAAAGTTAAACATGGAGTCACCACTTGACCCAGAAATTCCACAAGTAGGTATATATCCAAGACAATTGAAAATATATGTCTACCAAAAACTTGTACATGGAATTTCAGAGCAGCATTATTCACAAGAGCCAAAAAGTGGAAACAACCCAAGTGTCCATTACTTGATGACTGGATAAATAAAATGTGGTACATTCATGTGATGAAATAGCATCCAGTCATAAAAAGGAATTAAGTTCTCATACATGCTACAACTGTGTTTTCAGGCTGCCCTGCCCTCCACATTCCCGCTTGCTCTGGAAACCCACGCTCTCACCTGGCAGGCGTGTCCCCCTCACCAGACTATGATGACGAACAGCATCAGACGCAGGGCTCCCAGTGCCAAGCACACACCCAGCAGAAATGCATCTCACGTGTGCACAGGACGCATAGGAATATTCCGGTGCCCCATTCCTAATGCCCCCAATGCCCACGTCAGTATAATGGAGAACTAGCAGAAACTGAACAGCCATGAATGGGCAATCCACGCCTACACACAGTCACGGGAGGATCTCACAGAGTCGGTGCCAAGCAGAAGCCAGGACACAAGAGAGAGCTCACTGCGTGTTCCACCTCATAAACACGTGGAGTCAGGAGAGCGGTCGTCCTGGTAACGGGGGAGTGACAGGAAGGGGGAACGTGGGGACTTCTGGGGGCCTGGAAATGTCCTGATTCTTGACCTGGGGCTGGTTACTGAGATATGTTTCACTCTGTGAAAACACATCAAGCTGTGCACTTATGTGCACTTCTCTCTACTACGTTATTTTTCAATAAGGTTAATTTAAAGGAATTTTAGGAAGAAACATGGAACATTATACAGCTACTGAAACCACGTGTTAGAGATCACCGGGAGCAGCTGTGTGCATGTGCACATGTGCGTACACAAGTGTGTGCATGTGTGTACGAGCATCCACACGTGTGCATGTGTGAGTGTGCATGGACATGGTGTGCCTGTGTGTCCATGTAGCGCCTGAATGCACGCATGCATGTGCATGGGTACCTGTGCATGCGTGTGCACGGGTGAGCGCACAGGCATCTAACCCAAGGGAATATCACTCCTTCAACCACAGGAGATCACGAGCCACGGCTAGTAACACAAGTAGCCACATGAGGCTGCCCCGGAATATTAACCAACAGTACTGCCCCGTGTCACCAAGACTGCTGCCTTGTGGTCATCCGGGGATATGAAAAGACTCAAAACTGCCCACAGAGGAGACTGTAAAGGACATTGCCATTAATAACAATAATACTAGTTACTACACATTAATCACTGCTAGGAGCCAGGCAGCAGACCAAGAACTTTACCTGTGTCTCTTCTATTCTATTATTTACACCCATTTACGAGCGGAGGAGACCAAGGCTGAGGAGGACAGCCAAAGGCACACAGAGGGCAGCCAGTGGCTGGGCTGGGATCTGACCCGCCTGTGCCTCTGGTCACCACGAGCACATGCTAACTCCCTGGTGCATGTCCTCTCTCTCATTTAAGGAACATTTATCACGTCCTGCTCTACCCAGGCCTGTGGACACAGAGCTGACCAAGGCAGGACCGGCCCACAGCGAGCTTGCAGTCTACTGTGAGGACAGACCCAAGCACATTTAGCCCCAACAGAGACTGGGACAAAGGGCTGGGGTGTCCAGAGGGTGGAGGTGCAGGGTCCACGCCCTCTGGGACTCTGAGACCAGGGCAGGAGCCCCAGCTCGAGCTTCCGGAGCCACAGCGAAATGCCCTCTCCCCTTGCCCTCCCCTGCCTGCTGGGAGCTCTGCCTGGAGGATAAGGGAGTGTAGCCTGGGGGCCCTCACTCCTAGAACTGGGGGTCGTGAGGTAGGGCACTGCTCCAGGGCAAAGCGAGGTTGCCTGGGGGAATCCACCAGAAAGGGTATGGGGGCGCAGATGAACAAACCGCCCTCCAGGCACGGCTGCGGACCCTCAGACCCTTGGCCTCCTTGCCGAGGTGAAGAGCTCGGCTGCCCATCCACCCCTCACCCCAACAGCCTCACGGCGACCTGGCCAAGCTTCTGCTGGGATCCCATTAACTCTGCACAAAAGACCCCAAAAGGTAGAGGCGGGCTGGTAAGCCGGCTCCTGGTGGGGTCGGGGGTTATCCCTGGTGTGCAGCATTGGTGACCGTGCATACCTGCAGCGCGGCCGATTCAAGCTACAGACACGGCACGGCTGGCCAGGGCCAGGGAGATGCGCGCAACTGACTTTTTTTTTTTTTTTTAAGACAGACCCATCTTATTGATTGATTGATTGATTGCCGTGTTGGGTCTTCGGTGCTGCGCAGGGGCTTTCTCTAGTTGCGGCCAGCGGGGGCTACTCTTTGTTGCGGTGGCTTCTCTTGGCTTCCCGTGGCTCACGGGCTCTAGGCGCGCAGGCTCAGTAGTTGTGGCTCGCGGGCTCAGCTGCTCCGCGGCACGTGTGATCTTGCCGGACCAGGGCTCGAACCCGTGTCCCCTGCATTGGCAGGTGGATTCTTAACCACTGCGCCACCAGGGAAGTCCCCTGACTCTTGCAAGCTGGGCCCAGCTGCTCCAGCACTTCAAAGGCCTACATTACAGTTATGCCAGCAACACACGTCACCTAAGCCAAACGGCTTAGTGTCAATGTTGGGAAAACCGGGGAAAAGCAGCCCCGAAGTGGTGGCTGGCACCCAAGGTCTCCCAGCTTACCGCCCCACCAGGAAACAAGTCGCAGTGTGCCCCTGGGGTGCAAGGACAACGCTTCCGAGAGTGCTGTCCCGGGGGACCCAATGATGGTAACCAGAATCCGGGGACCGGGAGGGCACCTGGGCGTGCAGAGGGGATGTGATGACATGTCCTGTCTCCAGGATCTGGCCCCTAACACACACTGGAGAAGGTGCCACCCTGGGCCAGGTGCGCTGGGGAACCACCGGGCTCAGCGCACCTGTCCCTGGGCCTCACCCGCTGAGCGTAGCATGATGACTGCCCACAACAAATAGTGCGTGGTGGCCAAGCCCAGCGTTGCGGCCACCCAGGGGCTGAGCGGGCCGCACTGAGCCCACCCCCCCAGAGGCCCTCCGAGGACAGCAGGGGTTCTCTCTACCTGGTGCCTTTGTTTTGTCAGGTTTCTGAAGGTATAGAGTCCAATTTTCTCCACCACACACAAAGGCAGAGGGGCAGCAGTGGTCCTCCGGGCCAGCTGGACCCGCTGTCACCCAGTCCCCGGGCTGGAGCAGGGAGCTGGCAGGCACAGTCCAGGCTCTGTTTGCCAGCCTCTTCAGCGGCTGCCCGGTGACCCTGAGCAAGGCCAGATGCCCCCAGGTCTGTGGCTGCATGCTGGGACGGTGGGAGCTGGGCTTCCTCCCCGCCCGACGGACCCAGACGTGCCAAGAACGGATACCAGAAAAGACCTTGAAATTCTTGGATGAAGGTGGCCACCCAGGAAGCAAGGCAAGGGGCCGCCTCACTTCCATGTCAGGTCTCTGAGCACTGGGCCGCTTCCCAATGCTGACTCTGAAGGACAGATGGAGACTCAGCTGGCCGCTCTCAATTTAAAAATAGTGCCCTTTCTAAAAATAGGTGCAAAACCCAGAAACCCAGCTTGATGGGTCCCACTCGCCCCAAGCTAAACTGTAACCCTAAATCTAAATGCATGTCAGCAGAGAAAGGCCAGCAGGACCTGTGCTCTTTACTGACTTCCAGTAAAGGATGCAAGGCCTTCCTTACTAGGCCTTACTTCTGCACTCGGTCCAAGAACAAGCAGACAAACAAAACCCTCTACCTCAACCAAAAATTATTTCCAAGGGAAGAAAAATGTCCTCCTTACTCACACCTGCCTCTCAGCGCCACGGGATGCTGCAGGAAGGGGCAGCTCGCCCAGGGGAGGCCTTGAGCGTCTCAGGTGGGCCTCGCCCGTCACCTGGCGTGCGGTTTGTGCACATCTGAGCAGAGTGTGCGTTAAGAACGCGTGGAGCTTCCAACGCCAAGCAATTCTCCCAC
The DNA here is from genome assembly GCF_028021215.1 of Eschrichtius robustus. NCBI lineage: Eukaryota > Metazoa > Chordata > Mammalia > Artiodactyla > Eschrichtiidae > Eschrichtius > Eschrichtius robustus. The sequence goes on along the minus strand of NC_090830.1, from coordinate 132,057,446 downwards.
GCCAGCTGGCTGTCCTACAATCCAAGTCAGTTCTGACACTGTCTACCTGGAGAGAGTGTCAGCTCCCACGGTTAAGGGCTCAGTCCCAGACTGTCCCCCACCCAACTTCAGATACCAAGGTCCAAGTGGTCACTGTGCTTCTGATCTACCCGCTATAAATCAGAGGTGCACCCAACCACCTCCTCAGGGTCAACTAATTAATTCGCTAGAGCAGCTCACAGAACTCAGAGGAACATTTGCCTACGTGTACGAGTTTATTTTAAAGGGTATTATAAAGGATACAGAGTGAGGTAGGAAGAAAGGGGCAAGGAGCTTCCACGGCCTCTCCCAGCACACCACTCTCCCAGCACCTCCACGTGTTCGCCAACTCAGAAGCTTCCGGAAGCCCATCCTTCTGGGTTTCTACAGAGTCTTCATTACGTAGGCATGAATGACTAAATCATTGGCCACTGGTGACTGACCGCACCCCCCCAGCTCCTCTCCCCTCCACTGGGGTGTTAGGGGGGAAATGAAAGTACCAACCCTCTAATCACAACGTTGGTTCCCCTGGCAACCAGACCCATCCCTGGGACTTTCCAAAAGTCACCTCATTAACATAAACTCAGAGGTGGTTGAAAGGGGTTTGTTATGAACATGAGATACCTTTATTGCTCTTTATCAGTTAGGAAGTTCCAAAGGTTTTCGGGGCTCTGTGCCAGAAACAGAGAGGAAGACCAAATATATGTTTCTTATTATAAACCTCAATATCACAGAACCTAGCATGGGACATGTTTGGGTGAGGACATCACTGCTGAACGGAGACATGGGCTCCTGTGACAGCCCCTGCCCCACCACTGCCTGGAAATTTCCTTCTGGTTTATGGCTTTGTGGGAGAACAGTCTAGAACACGGGTGTCTGGCCTGTGAGGCCCACCACCAGCCATCTGGTTCTGGGATGCGCTTGTGTCAGGGAAGTGCAGGGGAAAGCCCCAGCAGCAAAGGGCTCAGAGCAAATCCCACCCCACCCCCCGAGTCCCTAGAATCCAGAGCTGTTGTCAGACGACTGTGCAGTGACCTGTGCACCCTATGAGCTCCCCCAAGAATGGCTAGAAGGGCCTTACTTTGCTCGTGTGGTTTCCTTTTTTAATATATAACTTCCTCCATCATAAAAAATTAATATAGCCATATCACGTTTGGAACTTGGAGATAAGAACAAAACATTACCCATAATTCCACGCATAGTGCACAGACCCACCCCAGACTCAGCACCCTACACTGCAACCACCCTCTTCCTCATCCGTCTCCCACTGGAGAACAAGGAAGGACCGAAGGAGACCAATGTTCAGACAGACAGACAGATAAATAACAGGTTGACTTCAATCCTCTAACTCAGCGTACGTTGCCTTCCAGTCTCTTTCCCCCAACAAGCATGCTTATTCCAGAATTGTCATCACTCTGAAACAAGAAAGTTTGTCATCGGCTCCTGTCACTTCAGATTATATCACAGGCATTTTTCTGGGTTGCTACATACAAAGGGGTTTCCCCCCCGCCCCAGTTTCATTGTTTTTTTCAGTAAACCTTTTATTTTGAGATTAACTGTAGATTCACATGTGGTTTCCCCTAATAATAACATCTTGCAAAACTACAGAACAATATCAAAACCAAAGTATTGATACACTTACAGTCAAAATATAGAGGATTTTCATCACCACCAGGATCCCTCATGTTGCCCTTTATAACCACACCCACCTCCCTCCTACCCCATCACACACCTTAACCCTTGCCAGCCACTAATCCGTTTCCATCACTATAATTTTATCATTTTAATAATGTTATATACAATGGGTTAGACAGCACATAATCTTTGGGGATAGGCTTTTTTCACTGGAGATCTATTTACTGTATCAATAGTTTCTTTTCCTTGCTGAGTAGTATTCTGTGCAATGGATATACAGTTTAACTATTCATCCACTGATGAACATCTGAGTTGCTTCCAGTTTGGGGCTTGGAGAAAAACTGCTATGAACATTCACGTAGAGGTTTTTGTGTGAATGTAAGTTTTCATTTCTCTGTGATAAATGCCCAGGAGTGCCACTGCCAAGTCCTGTGACAGTTGCATGTTTGTTTATTTATTTATTTATTTAGGCCATGCCACGTGGCTTGTGGGATCTTAGTTCCTCAACCAGGGATTGAACCGGTGCCCTCGGCAGTGAAAACACAGAATCCTAACCACCGGACTGACAGGGGATTCCTGACAGTTGCATGTTTAGATTTTTAAGAAACTGCCAAACTATTTTTCCAAGTGGCTGTACCGTTTTATAGTCTCACCAACAATGTCTAAGGGATCAGATTCTCAGCATCCTCTTCAGCATTAGCTGTTGTCATTATTATGTTAGCCATTCTGATAGGTATGTAGTGATAGCTCATTGTGGTTTTTTGCATTTCCCTAATGACTAATAACGTTGAACATCTTTTTTGCAGCGGTCCTCAACCTTTTTGGCACCAGGGACTGGTTTCGTGGAAGACAATTTTTCCGCCCACCGGGGGCGGGGGTGGGATGGTTCAGGCAGTAATGCGAGCGATGGGGAGCGATGGGGAGCGGCAGATGAAGCTTTGCTCGCTCGCCCGCCGCTCACCTCCTGCTGTGCGGCCCGGTTCCTAACAGGCCGCGGACCGGTACCGGTCCGCAGTTCGGGGGTTGGAGACCCCTGTTGTTATGTGTTTATTTGCTATCTATTTGATGAAATGTCTATGCATTTTTTTTCAGTCTATTTTTTTCTCTTCTCACTGTGTAACCTCATTTTTCTATCTTCATGTTCACAGGTGTTTCCTCTGTCCCCTCCAAGGGGCTATCAAGACCATTCACTGAGTTTTTTATTTTGGCTACTGTATTTTTCAGTTCTAAGATTTTCGTTGGTTCTTCTTTGTATCTTCTATTTGCTGAGACTTTCTACTTCTTTGCTGAAATTTTCTACTTGGTCATTGTTTCAAGCATATTTGCAATTACTTATTGAAGCATTTTTAAAGCAGCTGCTTTAAAATCTTTGTCCTAACATCTGTGTCATCTCATTGCTGGTGTCTACTGACTGACTTTTCTCATTCAGGTTGAGATTTTCTTGGTTCTTGGTATGACAAGTGATGTTGTATTGAAATGTGGACATTTTGGGTATTATGGTATGAGACTCTGGATCTTATTTAAACCTTCTCTTTAGGCTGGCTTTTTGGGGAACACACAGCTCCAGCAGGTGAAAGAGGGTAGAGCTGCCAGAGGGGGTAGAAATCCAGGTTCCCCACTGGGCCTCTGTTGACACTGAAGTGAGGGTGGGGCGCTGGTTGCTGCTGGTCCAGGGTGGGAGTTCCACCCTGGCTGGGAGGACCAGGAATGCCTCATGATTGCTTCCCATGTGGTCTCCATCGACACTGTGAGTGGGAGTGGGAGGGGGCAGCCTTTTTACTGCTGGTTGTGGTAGAAGCACAGAATCTCCATGTGGTCACCACTGACACCCCAGCTGAGGAGCCTTCTTTATCGCCCTGGCTCCCTACCTACCTGGCCTCCTCTGACACCCCCCCCCCACCACAGTGGTGAGGGGCTCATTACAGCCTCAAGAAGGTGGGAGTCTAGGCTCCCCACTGGGCCCTTGCTGGCATGGATGGGAAGAGACCACAGTTTATTCTGTGGTATTTGGCTGGAGTAGAGTGGTTATTGTCTGTAAGTTTCGGTCTTGCTAGGCTGCCGGAGAGAGCAGGCTTCCGTGGGGGCTTTTCCTCTGTGTCCACTGGTGTTGCCGGGTTGCTGGCCTCTTCACTTCCAAGTCTGGGGTCTACGAAGCAAAGAGAAAACCCAGGGAACGCACCATCGTTTCATTCCTTGGGTCCCGCGGTCCCTGGCTGGTCTGCCCTCTTCTCTCCACCTTTCAGAGTCTTCTTATGTTTGTTTCATAGCTGATGTCCAGGGTTTTAGTTGCACTGAGCAGGAGGAATAGGGAAAGGACTTCTACTCCATCTTGTCAGAAGCATAAGTCTCTCCAAGTGCTTTCCATGGTTTAGATTGTTTTCTCTTGTAACCAGGGTGGGACTAGGGTGAAGAAGTAGTGGGTGTCTGACAGAAGACCCCTCAGCTCCCCGTAAAGTGTTTGCTTTGCAGAAGACCCTGGAGAGCTCTCGAGGAGCTCCTCAGGAAGGGGCTGGGCTCGGCATTCCCCCCGTGGCAGCCCCTTCCTCGTCTATGGTCTTGGCCGAGAGCACAGCACACACTCTGTGAGCGTAATCACCAAGCGCCCGTCAGGGGCGTCACTCTTAGTGGCTAATTCGGCCTCTGTTTTACTAGAAGGAAAACATGAGTCCATGGTGTTGCCTGTGCAAAGCCAATGAGAAGGATATCTTTGGATTTCCTTCTTCCACAGCTTCAGCTAAACCTCAGCAATCTGGCCTTCTCCCTGCAGCCCATATAGAAAATGCAGATGAGCCTATTTCAAGGCTGACAAGCACAGGCGGTAAAACCGTACGTAAAACACAATCTCAATTATGCTTAAAAATACTAAAAGAAGGAGGGGGCTGGAAGAGAATATGCCATAATGTTAATTGATGTTATCGGTGGATTACAAAAGGATTTTTTTTTTTAAGCTGCTTCTTTCGGATTGTTCATAATTTCCAAATTTTCCAATGTGAACATATTACATTTATAAAATTAAAAACAAATTTTTAAACCAAAATAAAATCTCTCCCATGAAAAACTAACTAGTGAGTATACGAAGCCATCACTGGCTGCTTGTCTCATGCGGACCTGGGTTTATACCTTGAGATCATAAGCTGTGGTCAAGACAGGACTCTGGGGCCACTGCACGAGATGCCAGCCAGATCCAGGACCTGGAAAGTGGAAATTACGCCTCTTCCCTGCGTGCCTGAAGCTGCCGTATTGCCAGCCTCGAGGCTTCCAGTGGCCCCTCGGGTGGCAACGCCACTGCAGGGAGTCACTCTGCAGCCACCTACCCTCCACGGGCCCCGGAGCCAGCACTACGCACCCCACACAGGCACCCTCAGGCCCCACAACAGACAGTCAGTGCCACCAAAGGACCAAAAGTGCAGTAAACCCCAGCACTGCCAAGAACCCACCTCTCCGCACCATGGGCTGGACCAGACTTGCCGAAGGAAGTCCTCCAGCACGAAGGCAAAAGAACGGCTCGTTATCCTGCGTGAAATAACCCCACAGCAAGGTGGCCTCCAGCCCGGGCAGACCGGGGCCCACGTGTGCCATCTTTACCAGCAGATACACCTTCAGCCCCACCATCACATCCCCTCTGTGGCCTTGGTGGGTGGCCTTCATGTCGGCAGGCAACTCAGGTCCTGGCTCCCCTGGAAGGATGTGGGCCCTGGGGAAGCCAGCCAGCCCCCTGGCCAGGAGCCTGGGACCCACCCATAGCCAGGAGAGTGCAGGAGAGCGAATGCAGTCAGAGCCAGCTGGGATGCATCACCAGCAGGTGCCCTCGGACCCACCCAGACCCCTCCAGCAGATGGTCAGTGCTGCCGGAGAACCAGACGGCAGTAAAGAACCGACACTTCCAAACTCCAGGACAGACTGAGCAAACATTCTCAGACGCACCTTCCGATGGTACCGTCTAGGGGAAGCCCACCCCTTGGGCCTCCTGGGCGCTGTCCTCTGCCGCCCCCTCTCTCTTTAGGCCTCCCCTCTTCGCTACTGTGGAAACCTTGCTCTTGGTCCCTCTGCTGTCTGGAAATGATTGTTAACTTCCTCTCACAGAGGCAGGGCCACCGCGGGACCCTTGTGCTTGGTAACAGCTGCAGAGAAACCATCAGTGGCTGGTCGGGAGAGCAGGCCAGGCCTGGCCATTGGCTGTGTCTTTATTTATAACTTCTTTTACTTCCAGTGTTAAGGCCCTGCAATTTCAACCGAAAAGGTCGAGAGAAAAATGAATGCCTTGACATTTTTTCCAAACATCCTCCCAAAGAGCACTTGGCAAGAGAACTTGGTTTTGCTGAGAGCATGAGAACGCCTGTGGCCGCAGAGCCCTCCTTGGAGCGGAGCTATTTTTGTTTGGTGAGACATCTGTGCTCCGCTAGGCTCGACACTTGGCACTATAAAGGAAAAACAAAACATGTAAATGGGGACTAAAAGCTCTACCAAAATAAAAGTGGGTCGTGAGCCGTTCTGTCACATGTTGGGCGAGCGGCGGGAAGTGGCGGCAGCGTGGTGAGTGCCCCCGGCCTGCCCCTCGCCGGCCCCGCCCGCCCGGCGCAGGGCTCTGCCCCGACGTCCTCCGGCAAGCCTTCCCAGGAGGTTCCGCGTCTGAACCGGGCAAACCCGAGCCAAGTGCCGCCCCCCACGGGAGAGGCTGGGGCCCCCCACAACTGAGAGGGAGGCGAGACGAGTGGCTCAGAGCACAGACGGCCTCAGAGTCAGACTGCCGAGGGCTAGGCCCCGTCCGCCCCCCCGTGGGACCTTGGGCAAGTGGCTTACGCCTCCCGCCGCCCTTGACCTTCTCTAGAAAGTGGGCTGGGCAGAGCACAAGGCATGAGCTGCACGTAGGCCGCTGTGAGTGCAGGGCGGACGGCAGCTCCCTGGGGATGAGGAGGCCCAACAGCCCCGGGAGGACGTCCGCTCAGGGAGGACTCGGGAAGCCTTCCAGCCGGCTCCCTGACTTGGGGCTCAGATTCCAGAAGGTTCACTGTGCCTCCCTCTCCCAGAAAGGCTCTGAGAACACTCCCAGGAAGCTGCTGGGCCCGTTCCCCGGGCCAGGTGGCCCGGCAGCTGCAGGGCGGCCCCCGAGGCAGCTGATGCAGTTGTCTGTCCAGCTGCGGCGTGAGAACTAAGGGTCACGTGGCTGCTTCTCTCTCGCAGCCTCGTGCGCCCTCGACTGTCACCCAGAGTCGTCAGGGCACCTCTCCCCTGTGACTCCGCGGTGTCAGGCAGGGCAGGAAGGACGAGGGAAGAAGCAGGTACAAGAGGACAGGCTCCACGTGAGCATCCGAGGGGTCAGGACACACTGATGGGACGGGGCCGAGGTCACACCCCTCAGCTACCTCTGTGCTTCCCCTCCCCGACTCCTGCACCCTCCCCAGGCTCCCCGGACCCCCCAAGGTCTCACGGGTTCCATCTGTGTGCCGCGTCACCCAGCCCCTGCCCAGCACATGGGCCCCACCACCGATCACCCGTCCACGCCTGCGTAGCTTCCCCGACCCAGTGCCTTCTGTGCCCCCTTCCCTGGCCAGCCTGGCCTAGCATCTCTGCGAGGTAGGGATGACACCTGGCCCACAATGGCCTCCCCAGGGGTGAGCCCACCAGCTGGGTGATGACAAAGTTACATGAGGCTTCGGCCCTACCCCAAGACCAGCACCCCAACCCTCCTCTAGGAAATGGGTTTTACTAATGGGCTGCAACTTACTCCAAGACAGCCATCATTCAGTTACACATCCTCGTCTCTCCAATGCCTGGGGACACAGAGGTTTGAGTACAAAGCAAACTACACGAAGCTATCTGTTCACCTGAATTCCAAACACAGACAAGGCGGCTGGTACGCATGCGTTCCGAGGTGCTTCCAGCGTGCTTCTGGGGCTGCAGCACGTGCAGGCCCCCTGGGCCACCACCCCTGATCCAGCCGGCATTTGCCGAGCACCGCTAAGCACTCCCGAGGCCCGGATCTGCCGACCATTCGCTTGTACGTTCGTTCATTCATTCATCAACTCAAAATCAGGTCTGGAGTGGAGGCCAGCCCAGAGGACAGAAAAATGAAGGCGCCCTGGTCTGGGAGTCCAGGCGCTCTTGGGCTAGTGCGGGGAGGGACCTGTCACGAGAACTGTGACGAAGAAAAGAATGAGGTGTCTTGGGGGGCCAGACGAGGAAATGCCTAAATTTCCCCCGTGGCACCGGGGAAGGCTTCTTGGAGGAGGCTGCACTCACAGGAACAGTAAGAGTGTGGAATCAGGGACAGGAAGAGGGCATTCCAGGCAAGGGAGGCCTGGAATAGCCTAGCTGTGGTTTGCCTGCCTGGAATTCAGGGTGGGAGGTAAGGAGAACGGACAATGAGACCAGAATGTTAGGGGGGGGGCAGTTCTAGGAGGATCTCAAATGCCAGGCCCAAGAGTTCAGGCTCTGCCCTTTGAAGATGGTGTGGCAGATCCAGGATGAGTGGCCTCATCTTATAATGGAACCAAAGGCCCCCTGGGTGGAGGCCACAGTCCCATCATGTCCACTGAATCAGACTCTGCTCAACGCCCGACGTGGTCTCAGAGCCGCCTCTGCACCTTCCTCCCTCTCCAGTCTGATGCGGTCTGACCCACACTGCACACACACTTAGCACGAGAAGCAGGTGGGGGAGGCACTTGCTGGGTACAGACCTCAAAGACCCTTCACCCAGGGCCACATCGAGAAGGAGCCATAGTCCCGGCTGCGCCACTCCCCAGCTGTGCTGTCTTGGGCAAGTTGTTTTCCTCTCTGTGCCTCAGTCCCCTCGTCTGCAAAATGGGGATAAGGCAGCATTTACCTTAATACTCAATAAACATTAGCGATTATGAGGAGACCACCGGCGGCAAACTGCAACACCCATTCTGCCCATCACTCAGCTGCAGTATTTCTCTAGTTTTCCCTCTCCTTGCCTCGGCCTTGGCGCATCCAAGGGCCCTGCTGGCTTTTTTATCACTGCTGATCTAATCAGCATACTGCCGTCCCAGCAGTGCCGGGCCCCCAGCTGGTCTGAGACAAGTTATTTAAGCACTTCACCCTTCCTTCACTTGCCTGGCCTCTTACAGCATCAGGAGCGAGGCCTGACCCAGCACCAGCGACATATGAACCCCCCGCTCTCCCTTCCTAGGTGTCAGGCACAGCACCAGGCCCATCACATCCACCCAGACCTCATGTAAACTGCACGGCAACCGCAGCGGTCCTCATTCTACAGCACAGAAAGTGAAGGTTTTCAGGGGCTGAGGAGCATTCCCAGGTCACAGTGCTCGAAAGTAGCCGAGTGGGGATTGCAACCCTGGTCAGTGTGACACCAAGTGGCCTCACAACTTTGAGTAACTGGGATTAAAATGTAGTTTTCTCGGCTAGGATCCTTATACACACCGACAGTCTCACACGCAGAAATTAATTTGCCAAAATCTTTTAGTCTCAGTATCTGATTGGATTAGAGGAACAAAAAAGAAGCATCTTCTCCAGAGAATAAATGAGCCATAGACTCTGCATTCCGTCTTTGATGAAATGCGTATTTCTCATTAAAGAAAAGCCTTGATTTTAAAAATATACAATAAAGAATAAGAAAGGATATAAATATTCAATTTACAGAAGGAAAAAAAAATCAGTGACCAAGGAAGATGAAAAAAAACTTTAGTCTCCTTAGCAATCAAAGACGGTAACTTTTTTCTATCAATGGAGACAATGTTTTTTTAAAAAATATTTATTTATTTGTTTATTTTGGCTGCACCGGGTCTTAGTTGCAGCCTGTGCGATTTTTAGTTGCGACATGCGGACTCAGTTGAGGCATGCATGCAGGATCTAGTTACCAGAGCAGCGATCAAACCTGGGCCCCCTGCACTGGGAGCGCAGAATCTTACCCACTGGACCACCAGGGAAGTCCTGGAGACAGTATTTTTAAATGATGGTATTATTTGTTGGCAAGAATGTAAAGAAACAGAGCACTGTCTGTACTGGGAGCACAGCTGATATTGGGAGGGAGAATTCTGCAGAAGTACCACAACCCTCAGAATTCTGCATGTCCCCCGACCCAGCAACACCACATGTGAGAATCCGTCTTAATGCAAAAAATCACTAATAAGGCAAGGCCCTGCTCCAAGAATGTTCAGTGCAGCCCTGTTTACACTAAGGAAGGGCTGGAAACAATGGAATATCTAGCAACACAGTGTGTCCACGTGGAGTAGGACGCAGCCATTGAAACGGTGACACAGGAGGACGCTACTGATGTGGGATGGTGTTTTCGAACTGGTCGCTGAAGAGAGGAATTTCAAAAGCAGCACGTGCTGGGACTTCCCTGGTGGCGCAGTGGTTAAGAATCCGCCTGTCAAGGCAGGGGACACGGGTTCGAGCCCTGGTCCAGAAAGATCCCACATGCCACAGAGCAACTAAGCCTGTGCGCCACAACTACTGAGCCTGCGCTCTGGAGCCTGCCAGCCACAACTACTGAGCCCGCATGCCTAGAGCCCGTGCTCCACAGCAAGAGAAGCCACCACAATGAGAAGCCCGTGCACCGCAACGAAGAGTAGCCCCCGCTCACCGCAACTAGAGAAAGCCTGCGCACAGCAATGAAGACCCAACGCAGCCAAAAATAAATAAATAAATAAATAAATAAATAAATAAAATTTAAAAAATCACTTAAAAAAAATACAGCATGTGCTCCTAATCGCATTTTTGGACAGAATACGTAACCCACATACTCTGTGCAGAAGGTGGACCTCCAGATGTTATCAGAAGTCACCTCTGGATGGTGGGCTGGTCCGAGGTTTACTTTCTTTTTTCACTTCTCAGGTTTTCCTAAATTTTCAACAGTGAACATGAGCACAGGTTAGGGAGCTGGACGGCCTGAGTTTGAATTCTGCTGCTGCCACCTCATAGCTATGGCCTTTGAAGATGGCAGGGATCAAAGGAGCCAGTGCCTGTAAGCAGTGGGGTCAGCCTCCCCACGACGTCCCAGCAGTGTGACCTCAGGCAAGAGGCTTGACTCTTCTCTAAGGGGGATAATGACAGCACCCACATTGTGGGCTTGGCACGAGGGCTCAGCGAGGCAACACATGCGAACAGCTCAGGGCAGAGCTGGGCCCAGAACAGGAGCTCAGGAACGCCCACAGTTCTATCAATCAACAAGAAAAAATACAAATTATTATACTGGAGTTAAAAAAACGGCTAATGGTCATGATAGAGACCCTGGGCAGGGTCTCCAGGGTGAAGCTCTCATCCCCCTGGAGAGGGCGGCTGCCCCCAGCATCCTGCAGCCTCCTCCTTCTGGCCCACTCCCTCCCCCAGCCCCACTGGCCCACCCACGAGAGAGAGCGGGTAGGGGCCTCCCCTTGCGAGGGAGAGAGCACAGTGGTGATGAGAATGGCTGGGTTCAAACCCTGGCCCAGCCACCCCCTGACTGGATGAATTCGGCCCAATGACTCAACCTCTCTGAGCCTCAATTTCCTCATCCATGAAATGGACTAAAATGCCAGCTACATCCAGCTGCTGTTGGAATCAGCGAGTGAGTCTGCGCGGCGCTCAGCCCAGAATCTGGCATACAGCAGGCGCTCGAGAAGTGACGACCGTCACTAGGATGTTCATCTCCTCCCCCAACGTGTGCGTGCCGCCCCTGAACTACCGCCTGGTCCCCGTGGAGAAGTCCCCCGCGCTCGTTCGCCTCATTCCTCCATTACAGAAACTGGTCCCATCTGGCCATTTCTGCCAGAGTTTCAGAGCCTCTGGGCAGAGACAGGAGAGTGCGCAGAAATGAAGGGAGAAGAGCCAGCGCTGGGGCCCCCAGGTACCCCAGACCCAGAGACGCGAGGTGGGGAAAGCAGAGACGCGGGCCCCGCTGACAGCGCACCCGGTCCAGCCCGCCCGCCCGCCCCAGCGCCCTGCTCCTCCACTGCTCCTGGCAGTGACCGTGACGACAGCGACAGCAGCAGCAGCAGCGTCAGCCGGGTGCTTTCTGTGCGCCAGGCACCACGCTAAGCGTTCGTGCATGTTACTGAATTCAGTCGTCATCTCCCCATTATGTAAAACAGAGTCTTAAAGTGGTTAAATAACTTCTACCCGGCCAAGGTCATACCAGCTCCAAGCGGCAGAGGCGGGGCCTGCAGCCAGGCAGCCCAGGCTAGGGCACACTCCCCGCTACCTACGCCAGCACCCCTCCCAGAGGACGCACATGGTGCTGTCTAAAGAGCACCTGGCTCCCGGAGGACGGGACTGCAAGGACAACAGGACGTCCCCGTGCCCCCCAGCGTGCCACTGCCTTCCTGAGCAGGAAAAGAGCAGGTTCCAGAGATGAGCCTGCGACTGTCCTGCCGTGGACTCCGCCTGCTGGGGCTGCTGCTTATCTCCTGCTCCGGACGGGGTCGGGGCCGGCGGGTGGGCCTCTGTGGGGCTCACCAAGCTGAAAACATGACCAGGAGCCAGGCAACATACAGGAACAGGGGCAGCCCTGGCCCTAGCATGCAGCTGCTGGACTCTTCCTGGGGTTGGGCAGGGGTGGCGAGAGGAGAGGGGTGCGGTCTGGAACATTCTGCATCAGAGAGCGTTCCTTTTTCCTGGACACACAGATCTGGAGGCCGTGCAAAAGCCATGGGCGATCACGGGCATCTGGATTTCTGGGCTGGCTCCCCTGAGCACCGGCCCACGACGCAGCCCCTTGGCGCTGGCCGTGCCTCCCTGGTCCTTGCACCACCTCCCCGCCCCGCCCCGCCGCCTGCAGCCCCACACCCACGAGGCCCAACTCTCCCTCACTGGATGGACCTGGGGAGGGGCCACGGGGACAGAATGCGGGCACAGCCAGGCCAGCGTTCAGGGCAGTCTCGTTCCCACCCCACTTCCGGCCCCAAGGCAGTGGAGGGAGCACAGGTGTAGCCCAGCTGCAGGTGCAGGGCGTGGGGCAGGAAGAAAGCCCAGAGGTAGACCCTCTGAACCCCGCGAGGCTCATCACCACCACGGGGGAGGAAGTTCCAGATGCCCCGGAGTTTGGTCTTGCCTCTAGTCCAACATGCGGATTTCTCGTTCTCTTTTCTCGAAGAACTGCTTTGTCAGGCTGAGTCTGTTGAGCCAGAGCAAAAGCTGAGCGCTAGGGACAGCTGAGTCACAAGGATCTGGCTCCCCTGGTGCTACCGTCACCAGCCGGGTGCCTGTCACAGAGCTCAGGGGTGGTAACGGCGGGTGCGGACCCCACCCCAGTGAGGTAAGGCGCAGGCACTTGGTACCGGAGGCCCGGTGTGCCGAGTCAAAGAGCCCTAGGAGGCCACGGAGCACTGAGCCCAGCCTCATTATCAACTCAGAAGGCCAGCTTAAAGGATATTCCAGTAATTGCAAGGTTTTTTGTAAATGTTAATTACGGCTGCCTTAATTAGCGCTGAACCCATTGACCTATGGATTATATTAGGTTTATAAGTGTAATTACCTTAACAGGCATATGGATTACAATTATGCTCCAATTAAACCCCGAGCGTATAGCGTACGAATCAGCAGAGGGGGCCCTCCTAACACTCAGGGTCAGGCTGTTCAAACGCTGGTGCTTTAAGGGCCCTACATGGGGCTGGCCCTTCACAGGACCGGGAGCACTTGGGAGGTGGGAGGCGGGGAGGGAGGGCGGTCCACGTGGTCTTTGGTGTTTTCCAAAGGACGGCAGCCACACGTCCAGTCCGTCTAGGCATGAGATAACCGCAGGACGGGCTTGCCGGGGGGTGGCGGGGTGGCAGGGCCCGGCCTGCGAGGCAGCGACTGCAGGCTTAAGAGCTGTGCCAGCTCGGCTGCCCTTCCGTGAGGACAGCCGGGAGCACCCCCTCTCCCCCCAAGGAAATCAGGACACTCATCAGCCCCTCCAGGCTGGAGATGCTTTTCTCTCCTTATCTCCAGAGAGAGGGGGTGAATATCACTGGCCCACTTTCCAGGGTGGGGAGCGGGAGGCTGCAGGGCCAGCGGGGAGCAGGAAGGTGGGGCCCCCTCTTCCGAGGGAGCGTGGGGAGCCCCCACTGACAGCCTGGAGGATGGACGGGGTGATGAGGAGGCCAGCAAGGAAAGGTTCGAGAAGACAGCCCGGCGGAGCAGGGGGCGAGGAAAGGAAGTGCCTGCAGTCGGTGGAGGGGATGCGAAGTGACCCGGGGCCTCAGGACGCTGGACCCGCTCACAGAGCCCGTCGGAAAACCCGCTGTCGGCACGCCGGCCGCGAGACCGCAGTGCTGCCGGCCCCGCACGCTCCCTGGACATCCTCCGTGCGTCCTAGCAGCGTGCAGGGGCCCCCTCGCCGGGGTGGAGGGGCTGTGGCCCCCTCACAGCTGCGGACTTTCTCCTGTGGAGCCCAGCCCGGCCCGAGGGCCCACGGGCATCAGAACTCCGGAGGCTGCAGCTCCCCGCCACCCCAGGGCCCCAGGCGCCCTTCCCGCCTTGGCTCCTGCGGTTCTGACGTCCCACTCGGGATGGTGTTGCACCACCTGGCCCTTACCTTCCCGTGGTCAGGACGAGGGAGGACAGCCCCCCGCGAGGCTGTGTAGGGAGAGGGCTAGCTGGGCATCCGCGCACCTGGCCTTCCCCTCCGCCTGGTCTCGGACACAGGCGAGTGCTGAGGCTTGGAGGGGCTGCCTCCTCAGGCACCCCAGAGGGCGGGTGGGCGCTGATGGGCACGACAGTGATGACAGAAGGCGCCATCTCTGGGAAGACAGGATTTCACGGAGGCAGTGGCTCCTTGTGGCCCCATTTTAGAGCTGGGTTATTAGAAATGGAGGCCCAGCAGGGCTCACACAGACAAGGTTATTCCGTGGTGAACCGGGCATCTGCGCCCAGGCTGTCCGGCTCCAGAGCTGGGTTCCAGATCCCACCGAGACCAGCCCTCTCTCTGGGGCAGCCCCGGCTCCCAGCACGGACGTTACCCTGGGGGCACAGGGAGGGCAGCAGGGCTATGGGCGAGGGGCTCGGCCGTCTCAGGCCTCTGTGGGCCGGCGGGCCACTCCCCACTGCTCTGGCTCCCCTCTCCCGCAGCTGGCATTCAAGAACCCCTTTCCCAGAATCTGGCCTGGAGAGCGGAAGCACGACTTCTCCATGATCAGTCGCTGGGGGGAGAAGTCGGGCACACGCCCCGGTGCACACACATCCTCACCAGGACGGAAGGGCCCTGTGCACGTAAACACGCTGAGGCTGAGCCACGGCAGCCAGACCACCTCCTGCACGTGCAGCACACGACGTCCCTCCTCCCACCTGCACACGCTTCTAGAAATCCTACCAACGAACAAAATCAGCTGCACAGTCTGGGCACAAGAACTACAGAGACGGTGGAGATGGGGCCTCTCGCCTGATGGCACGGAAGGGGGTGTGTCGTGGTGGAAGGGATCATTCTCAAGCAAGGGCCCAACAACCAAGACCAGGGTCACCCAGGAGCCCCCTGCTCCGCAGCTGCCTGAGGGCAGAGGCCACAGGCACAGGTCGGGAGAGGGTACAGGGAGACCAGACTCCCCTCTGCCAGGAATGAGCCCCCAGTCGCTGGGGGTGTTCAAGCCCAGCTTGCAGGCAGGAAGAAGGAGAGGGGTCAGCCTAGCACGCCAAGGTTAGGACACCTGGGCCACCCTGCAAGGCCAGCACTGTCCTCGTGGCCAGCAGTTACCCTGCCAGACGCTTTACAGACACGGCACAATCTGATTTGCTCCTCATAACACCTGACAAAGTAGGCATTACCATCCCCACTTACAGACAAGAAAGTCAAGGCTCAGAGGGTTTGTCACTTGCCCCAAACTGCCCGGGTAGGCAGTGACTGAGTCAGGATTCAAACCCGGGCCTCTTGATTCCAGAGACCACATCCCTCCAGGCAGCAGAGGCCGGCCTGCCTGGCAGACTACTCCATGCACGGAAGGTCCCATTCCTGCAAATCACACCACTGGTCACCACCGGAATCCATATCCTGTGCCCCAATTAAAGGAAAAGAGTACCAATGGTTTCTTCTATGAATTTATAAGGCTTTACAAATAAGACTAGCACTAAAAAAGAAAAGAAAGCCTTTTTTTCAGAACTAGGGCTTAGAAACTGAGTTCCTTCCTTACCAACTTAAACTTCTGAATTTAGCTAGTCATTCATCAAGGGGCTTTCACGTCCACGATACATTGCTGGGAAATTGTTTTGTAGGACAAATCTAATTAGACTAGATTTTCATATTAGAAATATCACTTCCCATTCAGGCCTAAACACGATAATCACCACTGCTACTTAGAAGCTGAGAGAAGCCATGTGTTTAAAAATGCACACTTTCATTCTAAAGTGTCCCCCTTCTCTGTTCTTTCCAGGGAGGCTTCAAGCCACCGACCTTGGCCCATGAGAAGGCCACAGCCGAAAGAGCCGACCTCGCTGTCCAGGGCCCAGGTTCCGGCCCAGGCTTTGCTGGACAAGATTCATGGCTCATCTCAGCCCGGGCCTGTCACTCGGAGCTCCAGACTTGAAAACCCATCGCCCGCCAGGGGTCCCCACCTGGAGGTCCAACACGCCTCTCCATCATAAGGAGGCCAAGGAAGGACTACCCACAGCCCCCGGCTGCCCCGAGGGCCCAACCCCTCACCCTAACCCCCACCAGCTGTCCAGGCCCCAAACCCGCAGTCTCCCTGACCTGCCTCCCCACCCCACCCAGCCTGCCGGTCTCCAGCTCTGGACTGAAATGTCGTCAGACTAAATGACATGACATCTGCTATTTGCTTCAATGAGTCTAGACAAGCCTGGCTAATACCAACTGTTACAAAGTACCACAAACTGGGGGACTTCAGGCAACATGAATTTCTTCTCTCACAGTTGTGGAGGCCAGGAGTCCAAAATCAAGGTGTTGGCAAGGCCACACTCCCTCCAAAGGCTCTTCCTTGTTTCTTCCAGCTTCTGGGGCCCCAGGCACTCCTTGGCTTGTGGCCGCATCACTCCCATCTCTGCCTCGTCTTCACATGGCTGACTTCTGTGTCTTTCTGTGGCTTCTCTTCTTAAAGGACACCAGTCACACTGCATTAAGGGCCCACCCTACTCCAGTGTGGCTTCAGCTTAACTAATTAAATCTGCAGGACCTCCCTGGTGGCGCAGCGGTTAAGAATCCGCCTGCCAGTGCAGGGGACACGGGTTGGAGCCCTGGGCCGTGAAGATCCCACACGTCGCGGAGCAACTACCGAGGCCACAACCACTGGGCCCGTGCGCCGCAACTACTGAGGCCACGTGCTGCAACTACTGACGCCTGCGCACCTGTGCTCCGCAACAAGAGAAGCCATCGCAATGAGAAGCCTGCGCGCAGCAATGAAGACCCGACGCAGCCAAAACTAAACTAAACTAAAATAAAATTTAAAAATAAATAAATAAATCTGCAACGACCCTATTTCCAAACAAGCTCAGGTTCACAGAGCTGTGAGCACCTCCCCAGGGTGCGCAGCCCTTCCCCTGGAACTGCTTCTTCTGGGGGCAGCCCGGCAGCCCTGACCTCTCCCTCGCAGCCAGGGAACTCTGTCCTCTGAGGTGATGCTAGCTGGAGCCAAGTCGGGGGTCTCGGGGGCCAAGGGGACTCTTCATGCGCTCAGCACAGGCCGCGGGGAGACCCGGACTGGAAACCTCACCCAAGAGACTGGGGACAGAGGCTGCCCCCTTCTGCCCACTCAAACCTCCACCTGGGGACACCATGGAGGACAAGATGCGGACTTCTCCAGAACTCTTCTTTCCTCCACAAACACATTAATAGAACTGAAAGAATCATTTATAGAATCTAAAGTCCAAACCGTTAAGTGAGAGAAGATGGAAACAGTTTTAAAACATGAAAACAGCTGAAGAAAGCACATTTTTTTGTTTGTAATGGGAAAGGAGGAAAGAGCCCAAATGTCTATTAACAAGGGGGCCGGGGGAGTCACCAGCAGCACCCACACCCAGGACACGCGCGAAGCCACCGCAGCACTCGGCACGTGAAGGGCGTGACTTAGCACTGCTGCTGTGGACTTGGCGGGTGCCCGGGATGTGAAGCGAGAAAAGCAGCGTGCAAAGAAAAACAGTATGATTCCATTTTCAAAACAACAAACAGGACGGCCCCCACCCCTCATGCCGTGTGTGTGTGTGTGTGTGTGTGTGTGTGTGTGTGTGTGTGTGTGTGTGTGTGTGTGTACACTGGGGCAGAGACAGAAGCACGGCAGGTTGTTAACACAGATTATTCTGGGATGGAGGTGGGAGTAGGAGAAAGGAGGGAGGGTCCATACAGAAAAATTTTAAAGACCATAGGAAAATAGAACAATACGCATGGTGTAATGCTAAGTGAAAATGTAGAATACCTAATTCTAACCATAATATTATAAATATCTAAAAACCGACATAAAGGAGACCTAGATGTGCACATGGAGGGAGAATGGAGTGACAGGTTCGGGGGACTTTCGGGGAAAGTGATGATGGAGGTGAGGCTGGAGGCGAGCAGGACGCATTAAGGACCCGAATTCTCCACGGGCCGCGGGAACCCCACAGGGTGTTCAAGCCAGGAGGCGCTTGATCGAATTTGCATTTTGGCTCCTTCTGGCTCCCCGGGAAGATGGATTGGAGGGTGGGGGTGGGACGGAGACAGGGGGCCAACCAGCAGCCATTGCCAACGTCAGCGTGACTGAGCTTGGCGCACAGGTCGCGGTGCATAGGAAGGACGAACTCAGTGTCCCAGGAGGGTCACTGCAGGACATGGTCTGGGTGAGCAGCGGCACCAACAAAGGTGCCAGGGTAGGGGGAGGAGGCAGAAGGGGCCGTGCGCGCAACGACAGGCGCGTCTCACGTGAGGAGCCCCAGGTGGAAAGGGCAGGGGAGCGCAATCCTGGATGAGGCGCAGGAGCCTGGGGAAGGCCTCGGGGTCCAGGGGGAGGCAGGGCCACCTCCCCAGCGTGGGCACCCGCAGGGCCAGCTGGGCAGGGCCCCTTCCCCGCTGCAAACTCCAGCCTCCAGTTTGCAGCAAGGTTTTCGGGAGCAACACGGCCAGAGGGCGTGGGTCTCAATCCCGCCCCTCGGCCCCTTAGCTCTGGGACCTTGGGCAGCACGCTGTGCCTCTCAGAACTGCAGTGCCCCCGACATTCAAGTGAGAAGAGCAACGGCCCTGCTGGGTGGTTTATGATGACTGGGTGACCCAGCATAGCAGTGCCCGTGGCCCCCGCGCCTGGCCCGGGCCCAGCTCTCAGAAAACGGGAGCTGTGACTCTCACTGTTGTCACCACCCTCACCCACACGGGAGCAAGGCGGCCTGGGCGGGCACCTGTACTGTCGCTGCTAGCCACGTGACCGGACAAGCGGCTCAACCACTCAGCGCCCAGGTGCCTTATCTGTAAAACGGGGGTGAAGACATCGCCTGACTGTGAGTTTTAAATGAGGTAGAAACAGAAGAGCACCCCGATCAGTGGAAGTGCTCCCTCCGTGCCAGCGGCTGTCATAGTCACCATTGTCGACAACATCCCTGCGAAGGCCCACAGCCAGGGAAGAGGAGGCGGGTGGGAATTCCAAGTTCCGTGTGGAGAGGGGACTGGCAGAGGCCAGCCAAGGAAAGTCTAGTGGACGATGGAGCAAATGAGTTTTGCCTGGTTTGGAAGGCAGCACGAGCCATGGAGTAGTTCTGGGCAGGGGAGTGAACTGTAGATCTGAACATCCAGAAGGCAAGTCTGGCTGCTGTTTGTTTGAAGGACGGGGTTGGGGGGGTGGTGTCACGGAAGCAGAAAGGCTAGCTTTCTGGCTACCCTAACCCCAATTTTGTTTGAGGCAGCCATGGGCCCATTCTTAGGCAGAGAATCATGGCTGGCTAAGCCAGCTGTGACAATTCCACTGCCTTTTGCCAGGTACTTCCTTCCCGAGAAGCCCTCGTCAGGCATGGTCACATGATCCAGTTCCAAAGATACATCTGGAAGTTAGGAAAGGTGGGCAGCACTGGGAGAGCTTTGCATCCATTTGAAAGGGACACTCATGGGGGGAAAGCTCACTAGCACTGCCTTGAAGGTGACCATGACACCCAGTGCCACAGCAGCCATCTTATGACCATGAGGTAACAAACAGAATGAGAAGCCAACATGCTAAGCAGGGGTGGACTTACCACAAAGTTAATGACTCTTCAGTTTCGGGCCCCTCAATGGCATAGGCACCTTCCAGGGCCCCAGAAATATGTTCACATAAATAGTCATTTCTTAATTGAAGTAAAATTCACATAACATAAAACTTACCATTTTAAAGTGTACATTTCAGTAGCTTTTAGTGCATTCACAGTGTTTTGCAACCATGACCTCTCTCTAATTTCAGATCACTTCATCGCCCCAAAAAGAAACGCTAAACACATGAGGTAATCTCTCACCATTCCTGGCTACCCTGCAGCCCCTGGCAACCACTAATGTACCTTCCATCTCTACAGACTTGCCTGTTCTGGACATTTCCTATAAATGGAACCACACAATATGTGGCTTTTGTGTGTCTGGCTTCTTTCATTCAGCGTAATATTTCCAAGGCTCATCCATGTCGTAGCATGAGTCAGTACCTCATTCTCCTCTGTGGCTGAATAACGTTCCACGGCCTGGATAGGCCACGTTTTGTCCGTCCGTTCATCAGCTGATGGACATCTGGGTTGTTTCCACTTTGGGGATATTATGAATAATGCTGCTCTGAACATTCGTGTACGCGTCTGTGCGTGGACATGTGTTTTCAATTCTTTCCAAACTAATTTTATATTCATTAAACCTAATGTATTCTTTTTCTTAAAAAGCCCCTCTCCTCCAAGTTGCCTAAACTTCAGGCCTCAGAAAGCCTGGATTTACCCTGATATTAAGGCTGGTGGATCAAAAAAGACAGAGGAGACAGCCCTTGTTGAAGTGCAGTGCCAACCCTGAGTCTGAGAGTCACCGAATGCTTTCTTCGGTAAATAACTATCCCCATGGCTGAAGCCACTGCTAGTTAGTGTTCTTTGGCAGCTGCGGCCAAAGCGGTCCTGACGGGTACTGGAGGTGACAGCAGGGATCAGCGGCAGGACACGAGAGAGGAAGCCTTTAGGACGACTCTGGCCTTCTCTCGGTGACTTCTCGGGCACGAGTATGATGAAGTCATTCACTGTCTTATTATTTAGCTGATAATATGAGTGAATACTTGGCAGGTACATCCCAGCGCGTGGCAGGGGCCTCACGCAGAGCAGACCTTTGATAAATAACATGTGAGGGGCTGACTGCCATCAAGTGGCCTGACGTGTACAGCACCCAGCACGGCTCCGGGCACGGCTGGCATGAAGCGATCCTCCCCGCCCTGTCTGTTAGCCGCCACCCAAGGTCAGCATAGGGTGGCGGTCCAGCAGAGTGTCCCTCCCACCCCACACTGCTCCTACAGAGATGCCCCCTATGCCCCCTACGGATCCTGAGCCCCTCAGGAAGTCGTGCACACCTTGGACCTTCCCTCCAACTTGGCTGGGAGGACAGCCTGGCGAACCCCGGTTCCAGCAGCACTCTCTGAAACAGACGCTGCATCAAGGCCCCCTCCCCACCTCCTGCCTCTTCTTTTTTTTTTTTTTTTGTCCTGCCTCTTCTTGAAGTTCAATCAGAGCTGTGATCATCAGTGTCCAGAGCTGGACTTAATGAACGCCTAATGACAGCAGGGGCGGTTGCACTTTCTCCCCGACTGAGCTTCCCATCTCACTCGAAGCAGAATGACAATGTCAGCCTTAGAGACCCAAATTGCACCTGAAGATTTTGTATTGATTTTCAGATACATAAGAAAATCGAAAACCACAGGAGATATGTTTTAAAAAAAGAAATCTTTCTTTATCCTCCAAGCGCACACTTACACATACGCTTACGCACTCCTGCACACACACTCACATACACATATACATATACGTGCCCTCTCACACACACACACACACACACACACACACACACACACACACACACACACACACGAGTGTGCACCCTGCTGAGTCTTTCACGCTGCCTGTGGATTCCGGCCCTTCCTCTTGGCGACCTGGGAGCAGCTGCTTACGTTTCCAGGCTCCAGAAAGACCCAGCAACTCCCTACCCATGAACTAACGATCAGAGCATCAGGGATAGACGAGTGGCCTGGCCACTGAGGGCCTCAGAGTGGGCGGTGGGCCGCCAGGGTCACCGGTGGTGAGCCACAGAGGGGAGAGGCAGGGCCCCACCTGGAGGCTGAGAAGGCCCCTCAACCTCCCAGGAGGAGAAAAGCTGGAGGCTGACACAGGACCGCAAGATGGCCCCGAACAGGTGAGTTGAAACGACTATCTGTTTGGAGGCAGCAGTGACCGCCTGTGGCGCTTCCACCTCGGGCCAGGCAGGACTCTTAACTGTGGTAGGAGCATTCTCTCATTCAATCCTGTGACGCCCCGTGAAGTCCGAACAATCCTCTATCCCCATTTCCAGAGGAGGAAACAGATGCCTAGGGAGGAGAAGGGCCAGGTTCACACCTGGCTCATTCACGGGCCCATCCCCAGAGCTTCCTGCAGGTACGGGAGCCAGGCAGGGGCTGAGGGCTTCTCTCTGCCCTGGGAGGGGGTCCCTGAGGGGAGGCTGCTGGCAGAGCTCCCCCGGGAGAAGCTCCACCATTAACTCGCTCCAGGTGCCCACATCCCTGGGGGAGGGACGCGGCTGGGAGCCACAGTGCCCCCAGGGGAGCCGGCCCACGTGTGCAGCACAGCGGTGCACACTGATTGCACCTCCATGGGTGCAGCCAACCCACGGTCCCCAACTCCACGGATGCGTGAAACAGTTGGCTCCCATGTACTGGTATCTGTGCCAAGAGGGAGGGACGGCCACACCCTGACCGAAGGTCTGCTGGGCACCGGGTGCATCGCACCTGCAATCTCATTTACCTGGGAGGGCCTGTGAGGTGGCATCCTTCTCCCCACTTCAGAGGCGAGCCCAGCCAGCCGTAGAGCTGAGGTGTGTGCTCAGAGCTCTGGCCACCCTCTTCCCCCCACCCCACACAACCTCATGGTGATAAAGCATAAAATCAGGTGCCGGGTCTCCTGCAGTGAGGGGCTGCCAGCCAGCAGATGAATTTGGGTCTGTCAGCCAATCAACCGCTGTGTTGGCCTGAACAGACTGGGCAAGCCTGATGCCAGCATCCCAAAGGGGGTCCTGGGAGGAGGCTGGGCCCGCCCAGCTCCCCAGAAATGCTGAAGGGGGACTGAGGAGGGGTCTCCTCTCTCAAACAAGGACAAGATCAGTGGTCCCCTCAGAGCGTGAACCTGTCTCGACTCGGTGGCACTCCTTAGATGTGCCCTGGCCTCTGCCAAGGTCAGCGCCCCTCCAGAGCAAAAGTGCAAATGGGCCACTGGCCCTTCCTGCCCCACCACCTGCAGAGCAGAGCCTGTAATTCCAGGGACACAGCGAATCCGACGACAGCCCCTCCCACAGACCCCTATGCCAGGACTGAGCCCATCTACGCCGCCTCTGCACTCGGTCCCCTGAAGCCCAGCCACGGCCCCAGGTGACAGCTGTGCCCCAGCCCCAGCTCTGCCCCCCAGTCCTGCTTTCCTGTGTGCCCACCCACATTCAGGCACCCATGCCTTACAAGGGACGCTGCCCTCCCGCTCAAGCACTCACTGCAGGAGACGAACCCTCAGTCATTCACACCACACGTCTAATCAGGGGGTGGCGGAAGCGGAATGGACCTCAGAGACCCCTCCACCCAACTCCTGCCTCTTCCGGTCACAGCAGGGCCATGGTACCCCATCCCCTGCCTGCCATCCTGTATTAGGCTGTCCCTTCGTAGAAGCATCTGCCCTAAGCCTTACATCTCAAGGTGGAAGAAAGAAGGAGGGGAGATGTTTTTGATCAGCAGTTTCTTTCTCTTTCAAGGGCTAGGTGGGCGATGAAGACCACTCCGGCCCCTGACTTGACTTGGTATGTGATTTCCTGATCCCAGTCTCAACGGGGACAAGGCAGGGCATGTGGCCGGGTCTGCGTGAGCCAGGGTCCCCCTGGGAAAACAAACATGCTCTGCCTTCTTCCTGCCTTGCCCTTCCTTCCCCCAGCTCTGTCCCTCTGGCAAACTCTTCTTCATCCTTCAGAATCTCACTCAGGCTCCACCTCTTCCAGGGAGACCCCGATCTCCCTCCGGGCTAGTTCTGAATCCTGTGGGCTCGGCCCCCATGCCTTCTGGCCCCAGAAGGAGAAGTTGTCCCTACCTCACGGCCTGAGAGTTTCTGCAAAGCCAGGACTTGGTGTCCCTCACGCCGAGCCAGCATCTTCAGGAATATCACACATGGAGTGTCTGCAGAGTGACGAACAAGCCTGCAGCCGGGAGTGGCACCCCTGCCCACCACAGATGCTAGGATGACAACACACGGCCCAGCCACCGCCCAGCAGAACCTTTAAGAAGAGCGCACGCAGCATGATTCCATTTATAGAGAGTTCCAGAACAGGCAAACCAACCTCTGCTGTTAGAGGTGGTCAGGGTGGTGGTTATCTCAGGGGCCAGAGTGACTGGAACAGACCCAGCGGGGTTTCTGGGAGGCTGGGAATGCTCTGCTTACAGAGGTGGGTTCACGCAATAGGAACTGAAGCTGTGCACGTAAGTTCTGTGCAACTTCCTGTATGTCATGAATCAGTAATAGGTTTAAAAAAAAGACTCCTGACCAGGGGCTAGCGGCGGCCAGGGGTGTGTGAGGCTGCTTACCACCCCCGTCAGCCCAGCCGACTCTACGACTCAGGGGTGGCCGGTCCTCTGTCCCCTGCCACTGCTGCCCACGGGGGTGCGGGCGCAGGCCACCCTGGAGGAGGGTAAGTCCAGGCTGGCTGTGCCCCGCCGGGCCCGGCGGGGCGGGAAAGGCACATGCCGACCCTCCCTCCCCCGGATCTCCACGCCCACCCCCAACAGACACTCACTCCTCGGACGATGCGGGGACGTGGACACTGGAGCCTGCCTCTCGCCACCCGCCTCGCGTCCTTACCACTGTGCCCCCAGCCGGCCTGCTCCTGGCCCCCGGACACCCAGGGCTGGCAGGCTTGCCCAGAGCTATGGAATGTTCATGGGGGGGGGTCACAGTCCCCCCACGAACTGTGGGGTTCCCACTCTGTTCCCAGGAGACACGATGGGGCGTCCAGCTTTCCTCTGCACCCAGGGGAGGGGGAGGGGGAGGGACGTGCTTGACCCAGACCCTCTCTCTCAGCTTAGCCCGGGGCAGGGGCAGGGGGTGCCTCCAGCCTGCCCTCCTGCCCTGCTGGGCTGGCGGCCTCCTAAGCAGGCTCCACCCTGGGGGGCTTGGCTGGGCGGCCAGTGGGTCACAGCCATGCCCGAGAGGGGAACACGCTCAGATGCCAGTGACTCTTGGTCCGTTCTTAAACCCAAAACCATGCTCTATAAATAACTGCATTTAATACGACTTTTTTTTAAAAGAAACAGGCAGAACAAAACGCTAATAGCGGTTCCCTCTGGGAGGTGGGATTATAGATTATTTTCTTCTTTGTGCTTTTCTGTATTTTCCAAAGAGGGCACTCATTGCTTATATAATTAGAAAAATTACATTGATTTTTGAAAAGAAAAAAAAAAAAACCATTGGAGGCAGAGTCAAAAACATAAAAATGAGGAGGATTAACAGGAGTTCTTCAGGGTAAAAATGGCTTTTCATGGGCTACTGTGCTCGGGCCCAAACAAGCCCCACTAAGCCCACCCCACGGCAGATGAGAAACGTGAGAAAAACCCCAGCGTGCGCGCCACCAGCGGCGGAATTCTGTGCTGTGAGTGGCCCTGGCAACCAGTATGCTCCATCTTGAGAGAAAGGCCCTGAGCCCAGGAAGACTCCCTGTTCCCAAGCTCCCAAGTCTCGGCCCTCGTGGGGCCCCCAGACTTTGCCTTGCTGGGGTATCTCTGCAGACACAGCCGCCTGGCACCTGCTTGTCCCATGGGGGTAACTGTTCCAGGATGGAGGTCGGGTGATGGGACCTCAGGCTGGCCTGGGCCGGCTGGGGGCAGCCAGGGGCTGGAGGACAGACGGTGTCTCCCCCAGGTGGGTCATGAGTTCAGATCCCTCTGGGGCATGCATCAGCCAGGGAGACAGCGGACCCCAGTGCTGAAATGCAGGCACCCCACGAAAGTGAGGGGAGGTCAGACGAGATGCAGGGTGGGCAGAAGCACGGAGGCCGTCAGGAAAGTAGCCTGCAGGACAGCGAGAGCACGAGGAATGGGCACGGAGGTTGGATTCTGGGAAAGACGGGCCTCCAGCGAGGCTCAGCCCCAGAAGCGCAGGGGGCTGGGTGGGGGCCAGGGGAAGACCTGCTCCCCCTGACCATCAGCTCCCCCAGGCTGGTACCTGTCCTGCCCCTCTCTCTGGTCCCCATGTGCAGAGGCAGGAGAACTTCCACGAGGGTGGGAGCCCCTGGGAGCCCCTAGATCCCCCTCGGTACCATCTGCCATGGAGAGCCCCAGCCTGAGCACACAGACTGGAAACAGAATGTCAGGGTTCAGATCCCACTAGCTCCTGTGTGTCCTCAGGTGGGTAACCCAACCACTCTGCCTTAGTTTCCTCACCTGTAAAATGGGGATATATTAGTACTTGCCTCTTGGGCTACTGTGAACATACTTGTAAACATGTCAGTAAATCAATGGAAGTCACCCTGCAGCTGAGCCCCACTGACAGCCCCATTTAGGGTCGCAGTCTGGTGCTGTGGAAGCCACAGGCACCCCTGGGCCACAGAAGGCATCCAGACTTCCCTGCTGGCCCCAGCACCAGCCCTGGGCCCCGACTGCCCATCAGGTCTAAATGCGGATCACAGGCACCAAGAGAAGGTTCGGAGGGCAAATGCGTGACGATGGCCTTTGGTGACTCAGCCCTCGGGACTGCAGGGCCTTCCGGTTCCAGGAGTGTCCGCTGGAGATGTGTCTCAGGAGAGCCCCTCAAAGCCCCCTTGCTGCTTCCGTTGCATCTCGGCGGGGACCAAGTGTGGGTACAGGCTACCCTGCCACCGAGCAGATGGCAGCATCTCCCCAGCCCCTTGGGGAGGTGGCACCCCTTCAAGGTGGGAAGGCGGGGTGAAGGGGACCACCCCGCTCTGCCCTCCAGCATCACAGATTTGTGCAGATAACATTAGAATCCCCCTGGTCCCCAGTGTGTTCTAGGAAGCCCTTGCAACGTGTATTGAGGGATGAGGTCACAGGAGCTCTGTGTTGACAGGACCATGATGCCCCCCCCAGGAGGCCTTGGTGCCCCTCGCAGGCCCGGCATGTCCCCATCCTGGGTCCACACTGCTATTGTGCAGACAGACAGGAGACTCGTGAACCTGTCTGCCATTGGAGCTGCTGCGTGGACCCCACCAGGGTGCCCGTGGTCCCCCCTCCATCAGGTCAGGGGCTAGCAGGGGCTGGCTCCTCCGTGAGCCTCGGGGTTCAGAATTTCCATCACAGGTGGCCACTTGGAGCCAAAAGCAACATTCCTGCAGACCGGAGAGCCCCATCCCTGGTCTCTCCACAAAGCAGCTCTGGATAATAGTTCACCTGATGGAGTTAAGCTCAGACCTAAACTACCATCTGGGCCCCGAGGGCCCGGTGGGCTGTCCCCTCCCCGTGGCTCCGAGCTCTCATCTCACAGCGGACGCATCCTGATCCGTGGCGCTCGGGGACTCAGGCCCGCTGAGTGGGCGTGGAGGCTTCCACACAGCAGGGCATGCCTGGTGCTTGATGACTTTAGGGGCCCCCTTTTCCATAAAAAGAATTTAAATAATTTAACAGATTTCCGTGAGCCTCAAAAGTATCATGTATTTCTGATATGAGAAGAAATTTTAAAACATTTTCTTTGACCTTAAAAGTTTGGGGTTTTGGGCTTCCCTGGTGGCGCAGTGGTTGAGAGTCTGCTTGCCAATGCAGGGGACACGGGTTCGAGCCCTGGTCTGGGAAGATCCCACATGCCGCGGAGCAACTAGGCCCGTGAGCCACAACTACTGAGCCTGCGCGTCTGGAGCTTGTGCTCCGCAACAAGAGAGGCTGCGACGGTGAGAGGCCCACGCACCGCGACGAAGAGTGGCCCCCGCTCGCTGCAGCTGGAGAAAGCCCTCCCACAGAAACGAAGACCCAACAAAGCCAAAAATAAATAAATAAAATAAATTTAAAAAAAAAAAAAAGTTTGGGGTTTTTTTTTCCTTCTAATTTTAAAAGAAATTAAAACACCTTCATGAGCCCCTTAAGGTAGCCGGGGCCCCAGGCACTGCAACCCCTGGCTCCAATTCCTGGGAGTGTCTGGAGCCCCGCCGGTGGCCAGAACCTGGGAGTGGGCTCAGGGGCCGGGAGAGGGGATGAGTGTCCACTATGAACCACCAGGCACTGCGACCCACTGGTCTCGGTACCCCTGCTGTGCAGACCCTCGCGGCTGCTGGAGAAGACGCTTGTGTTCCCACAGCCCTCGGGCCCCTAGCGAAAAATCCACTCAACTTGCCAACGGCAGGACGGAGTAAGCAGAGCAGGCTGCACGGGGGGCCGTGTCCACGGAGTCTGGGGCGCCCGGTGGAGGAAGCCAGCCGTCCGAGGCTCCGTGCTCTGTGTTGGCAACTTCCCTCAGAATATTCTGCGAGCAGCTCCAGAAGTCAGGGAGCAGGGGCTCCAGACTACAGTGAAAGGCCCCTCCTGCGGGGGGCCTGGAGGAACAGGGTGGGGTCACATGCCTGGGCTGCAGGTCCCTGCTCGGTGGGGAGGGGGGGACCCCTGTCTCTGGAGGCCTGACAGCACAGGCACACCGGCCGCCCACCCAGAGCACCTCCCCAGACACCACGGAGGCTCCCACAGCCGCAGAAGTATAGCCACGCCACAGGGACAGTGGGCCCGAGGGCCTGGGAAGTCAGGGGTAACCCGGGGCCTCCTTCCCCAGGTGGTCACACAGATGGAACACCAACAAAAATAACAACAGCTGGTATTTGCCGAGGAGCACTCACTATGTGCCGGGAAATGCGCTGAATGCTTTCAGCATAACACGCCGTTCTGTCCTCCCTCCACCTGGGGCGGCGGTGCTCTTATTATCCCCATTTTAAAGATAAAGAAACTGAGGCCTGAAGTGACTGGAGCAGGACATGAAGTCAGGCAAGTGGCTCTGACTGGAGATGCTTTGCTGCCTCCCCTTGGGGAGCTCAGGGGATGTGGCAGGGCGGAGGGGGGGCTTTTTAGTTTCAACATGGCTGATGAGCCACAGGGAACACTTGGGGGGCCGGGTAGGCCTCAGGGGCACCCCACACTTCCTCCAGCCATCCAACTCCCCCCAGAAAGAGGCCCTGAATAACCGTCCTACACTTCAAGTTGCAGCAAGCGTATCCCCTACTCCCATGAAGGCAGGCTAAAAATAATTCAATGCCTACAATATTCTGAGAAATAAAGTGCCTTGAAATATCACGGGAAGGAAGTGCCTCCTTCCTTCACCACGTTTCCTTGCAGGAATAAGAGGCAGTAAGAGCCCGCGCCGTTAGCAGACCCAGGCTCTTTCTTTGGAAGCTTGAGTCAGCTTCCAAAGAGCTGTGTCACCTGGGCAAGTCAGAAGCCACTCTGGGCTTACTTTTCCGCAGGACGGAGTGGGAAGGGAGAACCTAGACAACTCCTAAGGGTTCCTAGACCTGCGAGTCTCTCAAGAAATGGAATGTCTGCACGTAACCTCATCATCACTGGTCTCTTCCAGATCCGAGTAGCAAACTCCTTGTGGTCACCAGCACGGTTCAGCGCGGACGTGTACGGCCTCTGACTCAGGGGAAGGAGGCCTGCCCACCAGCTCCCCTTTGGCCAGAGCAGCAGCTGCTCTCCTGAAGCTGCTGGATGTGGGCAGACCAGAGCCTCTCCTGTCCTCCCAGAGAACGCCCTGATGGGGCGAGAAGAGAGGGCAGCCGGGAGGCCACGCAGCCGGGAGGTAGGAAGGCAGCACCGTGCTGAGAGCTGGGCCGGCCCACAGAGGCGAGACCTGCAGATGGCGGGGAGCCCCTCCAGACGGCCGCACCCTGTGTGCTGAGTCCCGCCCTGGGCACCAAGGTGGGAGGTTTTGGTGGGTCACCCAGGGTGGGGGAACCGGAATGGCGGTGCCCAGAAGAGGACTCAGTCAGAGAAGAGTCCAGGACCTCTGGAGTCCTAAGAGGGTCTTTCGTCCACCATGGCTCCTGGGCC